>NC_040903.2:214838401-215151354 GCF_004126475.2 Phyllostomus discolor | reverse complement strand
GGGGTGGCACTGACTGGCATGCCCTCTCGGTTCCCTCTAAAAACCACCCTGCCCTTCAGAGTTCCCCTGAGACCCCGCCCTCTCCTTGGGGTCTTCCCTGATGGCCCCGGGGGTCAGGTCTCGTTACCCTGCTTGTCTACACTCGCTGCTGTCTGCACCGCGTGGCTCCCGCGACTCGTGTCCCCATTTCTGAGAGCCCTGTCTCCCCCACTGGACCGCTGAACGGAGGCCCGCGCTGACCCCGAGAGTGCGGGGGCACAGGGACAACGCCCCTGCGGTCAGGAGAGCGCCGAGGCTGTTGTCCGTCCAGTCGCTCCTCCCTTCCTCGCCTCGGTTCCTGCCTCTGGGAAATGGGGACAGTGAAAGCCGTGCCGGCCACCTTCAGAGCGGACGCAGTAACGGCCGTGGGCACCTGCCGGGCAGGGCTGTGTGCTCGAGCGAACCCCGGGCCCGCACACAGCGCTCGGAAAACGGTGGCTGGCCGGCACGTGGCCCGGCTGCACCCCGAGGAGGTGCGTTTTCCCGTGCGGAGGCCCTGTGTCCCCCGCACAGGCACCCCGGTGACTGAGGATCCAGACATCACATCCCCTTCTGTCCACAGGAGGAAAACACCAGAGGCAAGTGTTTCTAGCTGTTGTGCCTGGTGGGGGAGGGGTCCCCCTGCTGCGGGCCCTGAGAGTGCAGCCAGCCCCGCCCGGGGGAGGGGCACAGAGAACCAGGGCTTCGGATTGGTGGGGCCACTAATCCATCTACGAAGCTCAGCCTTGCCCCACCCCGGGCCTCAATCTCCTGACCTGTGTACCTCGCGGCCGGACTAGCCGGGGCAGTTTCATCACTGAGAACGATGCCACTTTTGTCCTCAGAGAAACACTGAGGAGTCCTTTAAAGAGACAGAAGTTAATCTGGTTCAAGTGGAGGGTAGGATGCCTAGCCTAGATGATCTACTGTAGACGGTGTCTGAGGTCCTCTCAAGATGGAGACCTCTCAGATTTCTATAGTACAACTTAAAAAGACCTTAAACAAGTTGTGCTGGTTCCTCCCACTGACTTCTGGCCCTGTTCTCTGCAGGCAGTGGCTGACACGACCGCAAGTGACTCGGCCCCTGCCCACCCTGGAAGTCAGCGTGCCCTTGAAATGGGAAGTCTTTTCTGTTCTCCACAGCTGCACCCGCCAACTCTCTAAAGCTAAAGGCAAACTATTAAAGTGACAACAAACTGGCCAGCGTCTGTCGCTGGCGCCGTCGGACTCGGGCTGAAGATGTGGTCCGACAGCCTGGTGGAGAGCTCTGTGCCCCAGTCCCCTTCAGAGCCCCCCTTTGGCTGGCCAGGGGCATCGGGCAAGTTCCACTTCCTGTCGGATAACTCGCCGCACGGCGCTTCTCGGGTGCTCTGCGGCGTGCCGGAGCAGACCCCGGGCGAGCCCTTCTGGCCGGCCCCGGCTCCGGCGCCAGTCCTTCCTCCGGCAGCCGTGTGACCTTGGGCGAGGGTACAGGCTGGGCTTCCTCGCCCACAAAACCAGACTGATAGCAGCTTTCTCGCTTACCCAACAGGGTTTAAAGAACCAAATTGGAAAACTGGAAAACTGGAAAAAAACCGCACTTTGGACACTAAGAAGTACTTTTTAAGGTGAGAAACTACAATTCTGTGCTGAGATACAGTGCTGAAATGAGTTAACCCAGGAAATGCCCCAAGCCCCAGAAGGTAAAACTCTGTCCTATCACCACCATCTTTCACGGAGTCACAGGGCAGGGGAACGTCAGGCCAAATGCAGCCTCGCCTTCGGGAAGACCACGCACAGCTGGTCGTGCAGACGCACTCGGACCAGCTGCCGCTCACGCGAGCTGAACAGCACCCGCCCCCGGGACCGACGGCCCGGTCAGTCCCAGTCTCTCCGGCTGGGCTCAGGGCTCGGTCACCCCAGTCCATGAAGCTTCTCTTACAGAAGGCACCTCAGCTCCTCCCTATCTGCTCCGTATTCAGATAAAACCACCTGGACACCTGCAGGCGGTTCTGGAGAGAAGAGCCAGGCCCCCCTTAGCTAGATCAGAGCCCCCTCCACAGTCCGAGGCAGACCTCCGACTCCAGAGTGCTTGGGACAGAGGAGCCAGTCAAGGTCACAAGCATCAGGAGACGTGGGCCTGGGTAACGGACAGACAGACCGGCAGGTGCAGAGTGTGTGGCCTTGGGCAAGTCCCTTGCCCTCTGCTCCGGTCCCCGACCTCCCTGCTGTACAACAGGGGATCTGGGCGACTTCTACGGCCCCTTTGGCTCTGCGCCGTCATGATTTTAGGTTTCCCCTCGACACCCCTCTGCCCGCTTTGGTCCCGGTACTCACAGCATGGCCATGGCTGGAAGGCGTTATCGGCACAGGGAGCCGGGGACACGAGCCCTGCGCCTGCACCAGGCTACGCCGATCCGAGGGCCGCAGACCCTCAGGAGGCAGCTAGTTGCTTTCAGCCTCTACTTAAAGCCAAACAGGAAAAGGAAGCTGCACCAGAGACAAAGGGGAAACAAACCCAGGCTGGAAACTGAAACCGAGGTGCAAAATGCAGAAACAAGAGGCTCCCAGGGCACAGCCCCGCCAGCCCCGGGGAGCCGAGAGCCACCGCAGGGCCTGAAACCCCCCGAGGCTGCGACCTCAGGCCCCCAAGCACTTCCTGCGGGGGTGAGGGCAGAGGCCGCAGTGGGACCAGGCTGCAGTGCGGTGCGGCCTGCTGTGGGCCTCACAGCCCGTCTCCGGCGGAGCCCTTTGGCGGGTCCAGGCCTGCGCTTTCCCGTCCGTCAGGGGTCAGCGCCGTGGCCTCCCGAGGGCCTTGGTGAAAGGCTCCAAGACCCCAGCAGCACCCTCACTCACACTGCAGAGAAGGCTGGCTACATGACGATGCCTTAGCTAGCAGCTCCCGGCCTGGAAGGCACGTGCTTGAGGGACACTGGCAACTGGCTTCGTCCCTGGCTCAGTACTCGGCCCCTGGGGCTTCAGTTTCCTCGAGTGTGACATGGGGCTCCGCCGGGTCTTCGTGAGGATGGGACCTGTCCGTTCCGCGTCTTTCACTCGCAATTTCCCGGGGCCCCAGAGCCACACGCGGCGCTGGAAACTGAGACAAAACACTGAGGGGCATGCAGCAGTTACTCTAAAACGGCTTCTGCGGAGAAGAGACTGACATGTAAGCCAATCGATGCATCGCAATGTTGTCACTGAGAGAATAAAAACCATCTGAACAGAGTTTAGTACAAAAGAAAGACCGGTCCTGCCCTGGCTGGCGTAGCTCAGTGGATTGAGCAAGTGCAGGCTGCGAACCAAAGCATCGCAGGTTCGATTCCCAGTCAAGGCATATGCCTGGGTTGCAGGCCACAGCCCCCAGCAACCGCACATTGATGTTTCCCTCTCTCTCTCTCTCTCCCTCCCTCCCTTCCCTCTCTAAAAATAAATAAATAAAATCTAAAAAAAAAAAAAAAAAAGACAGACCAGTCCTAAAGAGGAGAAAGAACTTTGAATGTTGAAAATGTATCTTTCAAAGATACACATTTCCTTTTCAGCACTGCACAAGGTGCAAACCACAAAGTTTGATGTATTATGGTTTTCATTTTCTTCCAGTTCAAAGTATTTTCTGTTTTTCCTTGTGATTTCTTCTTGTATCCATAGATTTGGATTTTGTTTAATTTCTAAACATTTGGTGTTTTCCTACATCTGTGACTACTGTTTATTTTTAATTTAATTCTACTGTGGTCAAAGAACACTATAATTTCTTCTTTTGTTTTTCCTGGTATGATTTCAGTCCTTTAAAATTTATGGAGACCTGTTTTATGGCTCAGCATGGAGTCTCTCTTGTTGAGTGTACCGTTCAGCAAGAATGGAGAGAATGTGCATTCTGAAATCAGGAGCAGTGCCCTATAAACGTCAGGCAGGTCAGGCAAGTGCCATTGAGATCTACGCTCTTACTGGTTTGTTGTGGTCAATTTTTTTGTCTAATTGTTCTACCCACTGCTGAGAGAAAGGTTTAAAAAGATCTCCAACTGTGGATTTGTCCATTTGTTTCTTTAATTCTGTCCATTTTAATTTCATGCATTTTGAGGCTCTTGTTAGGTACATATACTTTTACACTATTGTATCTTCCTGATGAATTGTCCCTTCCACTAGGATGAAATGTCCCTCTTTATTAGTGGTAACACTCCTTGGTCTTTAAGTTGACTTTAATGTAGCCATGTGAGCTTCTTTATACTATCTGCCTAGTATGTCTTTTTCCATCTAGTACTGGTGGTTTTCCATTGTTGCTGTAACAAATCAGCACAAAGTTATAGCTTGCAACAGCTCAAATCGATAATCTTAGTTTTTAAAGATAACGGTAGGTCAGGAGTCTGACACAGACCTCAGGTGTTGGAAGCGCTGCGTTTCCTTCTGGAGGCTCTGGAGAGTAATTTCCGTGCCCTTTCCAGCTTTTGGAGGCCACCTGCACCCCTGGCTCGGGGCCCCTCCCCCAGCTCCAGGGCCAGAGGCGCCGCGGCACTGCGGCGTCTCGTGCACCTGACACCTGTTTCAGACCACCGCCGGGGAAGGTGCTCCACCCTTGTCCGCGTTTACGGCCGTATTCTAATTACTGTTCGCTTTTCTTTTTTTCATCTCTATGGAGGTATGTCCAAAAAATGTATATTCAAGGATATGACCTGACGTTTTGATATATGTATACACTGTGAAATCATCACCACAGTCAAGCTAAGTAACGTATCAGTCACTTCACAGTTACCGTTTTCATTTCTCTTTTAGGTCCTCCACTTTTAAGGACTCGCGTGATTAGACTGGGCCCAAGGACAACCCAGGCTGACTGCTCTGGCTCAAGGACCTTAACTTGATCACATCTGCATGGTCCCTTCTGCCAGGTGAGCTGACACACTCACGGGTCCTGGGGGGAGGGTGGGGAGGCAGCCCCGCCCCGCCCACCACATGCCCTTTTGTCCCCAACCGGCCTCCACCTTTCCATTTAAAGAGTGTCTCTGGTGGTTAGCCTTGCATTTTCGTCCGGTCTGAGAATCTCTCTTGTTTAACCGGAGTATTTAATCCATTTACATTTAATTTGTTGATATAGTTGGCTGCTAGTCTACCATTGTGCTGTTTTCTGTCTCACCTGTTTTTGGTTTCCTCCTTTCTTACATTCTTCTGAGGGAACTAAATACCTTTTAGAATTCTAGTTTAATTTCATTATTGGCTTTTTAGCCATGTATCTTTATATTATTTCTCTTTTTTTAAAAATATTTTATTTATTTTTTAGAGAGGGAAGGGAGGGAGAGAGAGAGAGAGAGAAACATCACTGTGCGGTTGCTGGGGGTTATGGCCTGCAACCCAGGCATGTGCCCTGGCTGGGAATCGAACCTGGGACACTTTGGTTCCCAGCCCGAGCTCAATCCACTGAGCTACACCAGCCGGGGCTTATCTTTATATTATTTCTTAGAGGTCTTTCTAGGTATTACAATATGCAGTCTTAACTTTGTATGGCATACTTAGAAATAATATTGTATCACTTCACATAAAATGTAAAAACTTTATAGCTGCATAAATCCACTCCCATCTTTTATGGTATAGTAGTCATGTGTACTGCATGCTTACAATACAATGCCATATACTTCTTCTTTTTTTAAAGATTTTATTTATTTATTTTTAGAGAAGGGAAGGGAGGGAGAAAGAGAGGGAGAGAGAAACATCAGTGTGTGGTTGCTTCTCATGCGCCCCCTACTGGGGACCTGGCCTGCAACCCAGGCAAGTGATCTGACTGGGAATTGAACTGGCGACCGTTTGCTTCACAGGCCCGTGCTCAATCCACTGAGCTACACCAGCCAGGGCCAACATCATGTACTTTTGTTTTAAATGATCATAGGTACATGTACACAAATATGTACTGAATTATAAAAGTTATTTTATATGTAGCCATACATTTATCCTTTCCGGCACGCTCCGTCTTTTCCACACGTCCGTCTCCCGCAGACAGCCAGAGCCAGTGTGGGGCTTATCGTGTGCGTTCCTTTCCTCAAGGCTCCGAGTCCCGTGCTGCCTGCTCAACGCCCGGAGCAGCAACAGTTCGGTATTTCGTGTGAGTCTGTGTGAGTTTCAGTGTCTTCCGTACACCGAGGTGCTCTGCACACGTTCTTCACTTTCACAGTTTTGTTGGCGGGAGAGCAAGTCCGTTACCCTTGCTCTGTCACAGCCAGAAGCAGTAAGGTGTGATGATTAAAGTCCCAAACGACATTCTTTTTCATTTTCTGAGGGTTTCCTGAAGATGTTACCCTGAGTGTAAACATCCTCACCGTGAGAATGTGCCTTTCACTTTCATCCCACGTTTCCTCTGTCCCCCGCCTGTGTCACTACTGCCTTTTCATGGTTTCATAAGCAGAAAACAGGTAAGAGTGAACTTTGGGGGGGCATTCTTTTAACTCTGTCGCTAGCTTTCACAAGGCACTTGAGCAGTGTTATGAGAAAAAGCAAGAAGTGTGGAAAGATTTCTGGCCGAGGCGTCGTGCCCTTGTGCCCCGGGCGCTCGCTTCCCCACTCTGAGCCCCGGGTTCCGCATCTGCTTGATGGGAGGGCTGGCTGCGGTAGTCACTATGGGCTGCAGGCACAGCACCACTCCCAAATCCGCTGCCGGGACACAGAAACTGCTGGAAAAATAGGATAGGAGCTACTGACACTCAAAGAGCAATTTAGGGAGACAGTTAAGAAATGTCCTGTTTAAGGCGGTACCTTATAATGTATTACTATCAATTGAGCTCAGCACCTACTATACCGTATAGTTGATACAGGGTACCTGTTGATTGCGTGAATGAATGTATGAATGAATGAATTAATGAATGAAAGAAAGGGAAGGGCACCAAATCTCACATGGGAAATCAAATGGGAAGGCATTTGGCTCTGTATCTTGAACACAGTAAGTGCTCAATAAATGACAACTATATTGCCTTGAATTGGAAGAGGTGTTTTCCATGTGTCTAGATCCCAATGGGAAGCAGAATGGAAGAAAATCAATCAGGGAGTTACACTAAAAGATACTCAACCTAGGAGAGCTACTTAAAAGACTCACTGTGTGTCTTGGGAAATTCGTCTTACTTTTGTGGATCTTAGTGGTTCTTTCCTGGAAACAGACTAAGTTCTCTTCTCTCCCTTCCTAGTGGGAAGTTTCAGCATAAGAGGTTTGTTAAGAAACACATACAGAAAATTTTCACGAGAATGTCCTTGCGTCTTAGGAGTGAAGAAAAAGGGGAGGGAGAAATGGCTACACAGAATTAGTGACCATCACCGACACATTACGAAAACCTATTAGCAAACAGCTGCATGACCGACCACAGCCAAACTTGGCTTTGCCCTTCAAGACCAATGTACACATCCCCTCTTCAGTGAAGCGTTTACGGAACCCCCGAGACAGAGACAATGATTCCCACCGCTGCTGTGTTACTTCTGTATTTTACAACATTATCAATTTCGTTGTCACCGATCATTGCCCTTCAGGTAGAGGCCACCGTGTCTTACTTGTCTTTCATAACCAGTCGTGAGCAACACCTTTCGTGGCACACAGCGAGTGTTCAGACTGGTAAACTACTCTGTGTGAAAGACTGGACTCCGGTGGATTGATTCCTAGTGGCACAGACGGGGCATACACATGGCCTCGGGTTTCGAGTCCCAGCGTTTAGGGAAGGAATGGGTGGGCCGAGCCTGCAACACCACGGCGCTCTGCCCTGAGGAACCCCCATCCCAGAGAAGCTGCGGACAGACTCACGCTGCCCGCGGCACCCGGGCGTTCCGCGGGGGTGACGACGGGTCCGCAGGGGCAGGTCATAGCATCTCTGTAAGTGCAAACACTACAAAAGAAAGATGGAAGAGATAACAACAAACGAAGCAGCCTGTGATATATATTAAAAAATACGTATTTGGTCTCTGTTTCCGGGTCACAGCTCCCAAGACCCTTGGAATTTGCAAAGCACAAGAGCAATGCGAGCACCACTGGCTGTGGTATTTGGTCTCGGTCCTTACTTCCCAAACAGCTTCAGCGTGGTAAAAGTGAACAGGTGTCCTTTGTCACTCCTAACAAGCCCCCGTCAGCCACCCCGGTGTTTCTGTTAATACCTGAGGACAGGCGCTGGTTTTTAGAGGACTGGGACTTTCGGCTCCAGCACCCACCCCCAACCTCAGGGGCGGCCAAGAAGGGCTGGAGATTCAGCTCAGGCCCCAGCGGCCCATGGTCTGCTCACTCACGCCTGCATATGAAGCCTCCTCGACAAGATCCCAAAGGGCGGAGTGTGGAGAGCTTCCCAGCTGGCGAACTAGAATGCAACCCGTGCTGGGAGGGTGGTGCACCCCAAACACGAGGGCAGAAACTCCTGTGCTTGGGACACTTCCAGACCTTGCCTTTTCTAGCTTTTCCTCTGGCTATCCGTTGGTGTCCTTCAGCATCCTCTGCAATAAAACAATCCAGTGAGATCCGTAAGCCACCCTGGCGAACTAATCAAACCCAGGGAAAGGGTCGTGTTAACCTCCGATGCACAGCCAGCCGGTGGGTAAGAAGCACAGGGAACACCCTGGACTTGCAGTTGGCATCTGAAGTGCAGGGTGGGGCGGGGGAAGCGGTCAGCTGCAGGGGGCTGAGCCCTAAATCTGTGGAATCTGATGTGATCTCCAGATAGACGGTGTTGAACTTGAGTTAAATTTGTCGTATACCCAGCTGGTGTCACAGAATCGCTTTTAACTCATTTAATAGGTCATTGCTATTACATCAGCACAGCTGCATTCGAACTGGGACGCATTTCTTCCTGGGGAGCACATCGGGACTTCCTGGGGCGCCCTGGCTGGTGGGGCTCAGTGGATTGAGCATGGGCCTGTGAACCAAAGGGCTGCCGGTTTGATTCCCGGCCGGGGCACATGCCTGAGCTGCGGGCCAGGTCCCCAGTTCGGGGCACGTGATGGGCAGCCACACACTGATGTTTCTCTCTCTCTTCCTCCTTCCCTTCCCTCCTCTCTAAAAAATAAACAAATAAAATCTTAAAAAAAAAAAAAGATTTCCCGGGGCCACACTGGCAGTTCAGCAGTATTTGGTACGTTCCCAGTGCAGCCATCACCATTATCTAGTTTCAGACATTTTCATCCCTCCAAAGTGATTTCCATATTTATTAAACTGCCTTTTCCTGCACCTGCCCCCCACTGATTGTATTTTGTATGTTTTTGGATGTCTTGACATCTTTGGGGGGCCTCCCTAGCCGGGAGGAGACCGCCTCTCCCAGAGCTAACTAGCCCTGTAGACAGCAAACCTGTGGGTGAGCCCGCCTTTTACGTACAGCCTAGCCAGTCTCGGGCCCGCACCCCCAGTCACCTCCTTCACGTAACCACCGCACGCCAAGTGATTCTGTGACACCGCTGCGCTGCAACCTGTAAAATGATTCAAATGATTCTTTTAAATGGTTTAAACATTTGGGGGGAGCAAAAACCTAGTAATTTCTTACTGCCTCAGGTTTAGTTACATTTGAATAAGCAAGAACAATCAGTGACCCTTTTTTAGGAAAGTATATTATAACTCTGAATAAAAATTCCAGATACACTAACTTCTGTGTGTGGGAGGTATTACTCTATAAGGTTATTATCGTTCGAGGCAATGAAGCTTCGTGGGACTTGGAGAGGGCAGGCAATTTGACTCTCTACGCTGCCAGAAACGAGGGGGCACAGAAGGTGACGTGGGGAAGGGGACCGACTCCCTTCAAACCAGCTTTGCCAACGTGGCCCCAGGAAGTCCTGGGGCCCCCAGGAATAAATGTGTCCCAGTTCGTATTCGGCTGTGCTAATGTAATAGTAATGACCTATTAAGTGGGTTAAAAACAAAAACTAAGCAAACAACCAGAACAGGAACAGAATCACAGAAATGGAGATCACATGGAGCGTTATCAGTGGGAAGGGAGAGGGGACAATGTGGGTAAAGGTACAGGGAATAAGCATCAGAATAGGCAGGCACAAAATACGCACAGAATAGGTAGGCAGGGGGAGGTTAAAAACAGTATGGGAAATGGGGAAGCCCAAGAACTTGTGTGTACGCCCCATGGACATGAACTATGGAGGTGGGGAATGCTGGAGAGTGAGGGGGGGCAGTACAGGGAGGAGGGGGAGAAAGGGGAGAAGAAAACTGGGACAACTATAATAGCCTAAGCAATAAAATATACTTAAAAAATCACTGGTCAGGAGACAGGGATTGCTTGTTTCTCAGAACTTTTGGCTTGGTCTGGTTTGATCTGATTCCATTGCTATGAAATGAACACCTGGATGAATCTGTGTAGCCACCACCACAATCAGAGGCCGAAGCCCACGCCCGCAAACTCTCTCCAGCTGTCCCTCGGAGGTCACGCCCTCCCTGCCACTCACTCCCAGCAGCCACTGGTCTGTGCTCAGCAGCTTTCTCCTGTAGAATGCCACACTGACGAGGTTATAGGGGATGTGACCTTTCCAGGTGGCTTGCCTCCCTCATCATACCGCCTGAGAGCCAGCCAAGAGGCTGTGCTTATTAAGTAATTTGATTCTTTTTCCTTTTTTTTGGCAGAGTAGTATTCCACTGTACGGACGTGCCATGCCTTGTTCCTGTGTTAAGCTGAAGAACATCTGAGTTGCTTCTGGCCATTATGAATACAGCCACTGTAAACAGTAATGCGTACCTGGACGGGTTTTTACGTGCAAGTAAGTTTCATTTCTAGAGCGTAAATATGCAGGACTGAGACCGCTGGTTACATGTTTAACCGTGTGAGAGACTGACCAACCGTTTCCAGAGTGGCTGTGGCATTTTTGTTCCTATGAGCAACTCGGGGGGTTGCTGCTGCTCCCCACCCCCCGCCCCCAGCACTTGGCATCGTCAAAATGGCCTTTCCTCAGCCATTCTAACGTGTGTGCGGTAACCTCTCCTTGTACTTTTAATCTGCATTTCTCTAGTTACCCATGATGCTGTGTATCTCTGCACGTGCTTTTCACCCAAGTGTCCAACATCTCCATAAGTCATCTTGAAAACTCACAAGGCAAACTTGTTGGTGTCATACATACATGTCCCAGCATCAGCGCTCAGGACTTGAATCAGGAACAGTGATTGGGTGCCTGTTCCGTTTATTCCGTGATGCAGGTTGTGGAGCATGTAACCCATTCTCTGTGCGGGCTGACCACACACGGAATCCTGAGACCACTTTCCGGTATCACAGTACGAGGGGGACTGGCCACCTGGGTGCATTCTGAGAGGGGGACGAAGACGGTGAGGCAGAGAGAGTCACGACCCACGAGGACTGGCCGAGAACGGCAGGGCTGTCCCGCCGGGGAGATGAAGGAGAGTGTGAACACCGACCCGGGCCCGTGAAACGGAGCTCGTCGGACAGAACGGACCCTTCCTCTGTGCGAGCCCCTGGGAGGCGACGGTTGGGTCCGGTGGCGAGCACCGGGCTCTGCGCTAGGGGCCTCTGGCCTTCGGAGGGGAAGCCGCAGGGAAAGCGACCTTGGTGTGGGGCAGAGACCACCCAGCTGGCCACGAGTGCGACGCACTGTCTGCTTCAGTAGGACGCTGGGCCTCCTCATTTGCTCCGACTCTGCTTCTGCACAGTTGTCGAAGACGGCCCCACTGCGCCGACCTGGTTCCGTCTTTGGGTGCGAGGGCCTCCTGAAGAGACACAGGTCCCGTGGGAGAAAGAGACCTGCCCACGGTCTCAACGCAGTGGCCGCAAAACTGAACTTGGAAAGCAAGCCCCCGACGCCTGGGCCGGGCCTCCATTTCACTGCCGGTGTTTGTGGGGGAATGGAGAACCCCACGCCTCCTTCTCCCATGTGCTGTCTCCTGGGTCTTCGGGCTCTGGGTCTTCAGGCTTGCACGCGCATTGCCCCAGAGGCCTTTAAAGGGAAAGGAATCCTACAAGTTGAAATTCTAATACTTATATTTTTCAATGACACGACGAGGAAAAAAATCACATCAAATCAGACTGGTTTCTTCCGAAGGTTTTACTTCTGCTCTGAGCTGTTTTGAGGTGGCTGACTGCTCTAATGAGGCTGGAAGTAAAACCGGCTTTCGTGAGATTCAGGATGTGGCTGCAGGGGAGCGCTGTCAAGGCTGGTTAAGATCACAGGCGCCCGCACTGGCCTCACGGCATTCCAGGAATTCACTGATTCATTCCACAATCCGTTCCGCTCGGTGACCACAAACACAGACACGCAGGGAGAACGGACAGCACCGACTGGGGCGGTCTTGTGGGTGGACCCAGGGCGGCACCAAGCAGGAAAGTGTTCACACTTCAGTCTATGCCGGTCCCCGCCCCCCGCCCCGCCCCACCGGGGGAAGGGCGGGGGCGCTACAGAAGGAAGTCAGGACTGAGGTTCACGGGGCCACCTCGTCCTCTCTAACGTGTGCTCACCTACGAAGAGAAGGAATACCGGCCAGTCCTCTCTGGCAGACGGAGTTCTGGGGGGACCAAAGGAGACGGGGGGTGGGAAGGTGCTTTGCAAAGTGAAAAACACTGCGCCAGCACGAGGGTTTGCTCCCTTAAGGAGCACGTGCTGGGCACCTGTTAAAAGACATGCGTCATAGCTCTGGCTGGCGTAGCTCAGTGGATTGAGCGCGGGCTGCGAACCAAAGTGTCGCAGGTTCGATTCCCAGTCAGGGCACATGCCTGGGTTGCAGGCCACGGCCCCCAGCAACCGCACATTGATGTTTCTATCTCCCTCCCTTCCCTCTCTAAAAATAAATAAATAAAATCTTAAAAAAAAAGACACGCGCCATGCTGAACACCATGGATATGGAGCTGGAAAAACACGGCCCCGCACTCAGGAAGACAATCAGATGTAACTCGAAGGGCAAGCGTGGACGGAAAGTGCAGCAGTATGTCCGCAGGAGGGGATGGGCAGGAGCAAAGGTGACAGTGACAGTGACGAGGGGCATGAACGGAGTATTAAGGCAGCAGGAGGACTGTACCAGATTCTAGAAACTTTATCTCGCTCTCCTTATTTTATTTCATACTCAAAGCAGTCTGTGAAATAGATGCTAATTTTACCATTTCCCTATTGTGCTGGCAAGCGTGGCTCCCACCGTGGGGGGCGCCCTGCCCTGGTGGGCAAGACCAGGAACGCTCCCACCACAAACGTCAACAGTGCCGAGGCCGACAACGGCTGCTCTAAAGACAGAGCCCACTCTACTTACAACTCTCTTTCCTGAAACCGATGATAACCACCTTCAAGGGTGGCCAACAAAAACCGTTACCAGGAAGGCAGCTGGTATGGCTTAGTTCCTTACTCCAGGTTGACAGGAAATGTAATTATTTTATCAATGAATTGATTTAAAAAAAAAAACAACCCAAAACTGAATCCTGTAAAAAAAAAACACACCTTTGTCCAAGTTTGCTGAATGCTGTTTGTCTCAAGTAGTTTTGCTGGAGACCGATTTACTCCTGGCAAGAATCACACGCAGACACGTGCCACGTGGCATGTGCCACGTGGATGCGGCGGGGCGCAGAGAACTGAGCACTGAGCTGGGAGTCAGGGGACAAACTGCACCTGCCCTCAGGTCTCGGGCAACCGAACTCCCGCGAGGCCTCCGCGTCCTCATCTGCGCCACGAGGGCCTGGGTTGGCAGGCCACCTGAGCGTTCCCGGCACCTGGTCTGAGTCTCGGGTTCCTCGTTCCTACTCTGCCGATGAAAATTAAGCTAAACAACGAATGGGAAAGGTTGTTAAAAAGTGGGCCATCTCACTCGCCAGAGGAGCCTGTCAGTGAGGGGTGGGCCGTAGCCCTTGGCTCTGCTAATGCTCCCCGGGGCCACCGAGGCCAGGCCGGCGCTGGCTTCCTCGGGCTCGGGGCTTTCTCGCGGTGGCTCCAGCTGAGGGGCTGCGACTCTCCTGAGTGCCGAGGGCAGGTCCCCAGGAAACTGCGTGGACGGGAGTCACTAGGAAGCAAAACCGTTTGCAGTGGTCACTTTTCCAACCACAAAGCCCCACCGAAGCTGGGCCCTGGCCACCCCTCTCACCAGTCTACACGCAGTAGGAGCTTTTTGGTGGGGAGCCCCGGCCGTGCATCCTCCACGCGACCGCCACCATCTGACAGTCACTGCCTGGCGGGCGGGGGGTCGGGGGGACACGACTCTCTTCAACTTTCCCTAAATCCCTCTTCACTTCATCCATCTGGATCTAGCTAATAACAGAGTTTATGATTAAAAAAAAAAAAGTCCTGCCACCCTGGCCTGGAATCTAGGAACAAACGTGTTTGCTCTGACGCACACCGCTCAAAGCTCCCCACGTGAGCAGCAGGCCGGGAGATCCGAGAGCGCCGCCTCCCTGGGTGTCCACTCATCTCACGCCGCAGCTGCTTTCCAAGCCCCCGGCCTCGGAGGCACCCATGGGACAGCGACTGGATCCAGCTTCTCCATCTGTCAGACCCTCACGGAGTTCACAACCCCAGCTCTTCACAAAGCATGTCGGCTCCAGCTGGCAACATGCAACCTCCACTTCCCACGCAGCCTCTGGCTGCTCTTCCACCTGCGTTGACGGCTAGGACACGTGTCCTCGGATCAGGGTCAGACAGACACACCTGTGGGCCTGCAGGCGGAAGGCGGAGGGGCAGGCACACCCCGCTGCACCCGCCTGCACTGACCACAGCACTTACTTACGTCCTCTGGGAAACCCCGCCTGGCCAGGGTCTCTCCGCCCCCCTCCCTCCGCCGGGTCCCCCGGCAGCCAGAGTACAACGATTCCACAGCACACGGACCAAAGGGACGCCTTTCGGGGAACTGTCCCAGGGACTGCTCCGCCACCGACGCCGCCGCGTTGGGCAGCGACTGTGTCTGAGTCACCTCTGCAGCCCCTGCCCCCGGGAACTGCGGGTGCGCAAACGGGGGACCAAGGGATGGAGGACGGTCGAGTCAGCGAAGCCCAGCGCATCATGGCGAAAGGGCCTGACCCTGAAACTTGAGGATGGGGACGAGTCCCAGCTCTGTCCTTCGGCAGCAGCACGACTCCAGGCAACGCTGTCCCCCCTCTACCCAGGCCCGTTTCATCACCGGTGAGACGAGGTGACGGTCCCGGTGCTACCGTGGGACTGATGCGGAGACCGCGGGGGTACTAGAAGGCAAGTGCAAAGGGGAGACGTTGTTTTCATTTCAAAACCACCTCTCCTCGCCTGGAATCTGGACAGGGACTGTCGATGAAAACGCACCCTGCAAACGTGAGGAACGCCAGGCTAATCCATGTACTAGCCCTTCCCATACAGTCTGAAGCTCAGGGGACACGTGTGCTACGGCAGAGGACCGGGCCCAGGAGGCACAAGGCTCGGGCCAGTGGTCCTGGCTGCCCGGTGAGTCTGCTGGGAACCCTGGACAAGTGAGTCCCTCAGGGGCCAAAGGCACGAAGAGAGGCACCTGGGCAACCTCCAAGCCTCGGCCTGCTGGCTCCTGCCCCCAGGCTGGCAAGATGGCTTCTGGGTGGTCTCTCTCTTTTTCCTGCCCCTGACCCTGTCCTTCCCCACTCAGAGTCACAGGCCATTTCATCTGTCAGCCTCACCCTCCTAGGAAGCACTCAGCACAGGCGGGGGTCAGTTACTCCCTTATCACCTCCATCCCTCGCTTCTCCTCCAGCAGTTTCTGTTTTAATGACTGCCCCTGCAATTTACGTGGCAGGCAATCTGGGAATTTCCTTCCCATTCCTCACTGTCTATGACCAGGAACTGATAACCCAGGAACAGTAACCCAGCAGTTCTCGCCGGGCTAACTCAACAGCTTCCTCACTGGCTTCCTCGCCTCCAGTTACGTGTGACTCCTCCAAACCCATCTTCCATACCATCAGTTCCAGGGTAATCGAGGCTAACGTGCAGATCTGACCAAGTCAAGTACCACGTCCAAGTCTGCGAAGGAGACGGTCTCCTGTGGGCAAGCTACGGTGCCCAGACTCGCCACCAGCACGGTCCACACTCCCGCTCACTGTCCGCTGAGGCTGGAAGGAAGGCCGCCCGCTCTCCGCCCTCCCGCGGTGGGAGAGGGCTCGGGGTGTAGGCTTCGTCTCCTGGGAGGCTTCTGGGCCTCACCTGGCGGCACCCGCACGGTAGGGATCCACACGCACCCCAGGTGTGCTGGGACGACACTGCAATTTCATGGCCCATCTTGGCATCTGTCTACACTGAGCATCCTCGGAGCGGAGCCGCCATGTCCTGCCCCTGTTGCCCCATCCCCAGTGCCTGGCAGACTGAGTGTTCAAACAGGTTCCTCCTCCCACAGCCTTTGGCAGAAGTTGTCTGGACAGTTGTAACGTGGGATTCTGGAGCAAAGGGCTGGTGTCACTGTGGTTGTGTGTGCATGTTTAAGCAAAATCTGTACACTCAGGAAATGCTGTATCTCACGAAAAATTAAAATGTTTTAAAAGGATAAAGTCTCGCCCTCCTTTCTCAGCTCCCTCCAGAGGCCACTCCTGGTACTGTTAGGCCGAAGAGGGAGCAAGCCAAGGCACGGAGGGAGACGCGCCTCACCCATGAACTCAGCCGCTGGGAGCCTGGTCTGGTGAGACTGCCAGGTGTTCTGGAGATCGCAGGGAAAACCGCGGTAGTGAGGGAGCAGGGGGGGCCCTTGGAGTTCCGTGTGCATCGCTTCCACTGGCTGGGAAAGGAAGCCTTCGAAACTGTGCGTTCATCCCCAGGGCTGGAGAGGGGAGGAGGAGGGGGGACCCAGAAGCTGGCTACCAGTGTGGGACCCCTAAAATCCCGATCACCGGGGCACGCAGACCAGCTGGGTGCCCGCCTGCAGCTCCGAGCTCCTCAGCTCCACGGTGCGTGCTGTCTCCCGCTTGCATTCGTCTCCTGCGGGCTGAGACAGGAACTGAGGAGGGGGGGGCTCCCTAACTCGGGTCTGGTCTCCCCGGGAACACTAACAGTTTGGAGTGTATTCTTTCCCAGCCATCCTTTGCAACATCCAGGTAGGTTTGTGAGGCCCCAGCCCTCTTTTACCCCATAAATGGGCGTGCACCACCCCCTCCCATTCCATGCCTGAGGCATGACAGAGGGGTTTCAGGGACCCACAGCCCCTGAAACTGCCTGCAACGTTGTGGTCGAGCATGCTGCATTTTTCCAGGGGACTGTGTGAATGACTTCCACTAACTTTTCAAAGGTGCTCCCGACCTCCAAAAAAGGAGACTGTCCTGCCACGAAAAGCACCTGAACTGCCCCGAGCCTGGGGACTACCACGGAAGCCCCGTCACAGTACGTCCCCTGCTCGGGGATCGCTGAGCCCGCAGACGAGGGGGCTCAGAGGGGCGGCGTCTCCACCCGTCGGTAACAGGGTAGCTGGGAGCAATTCGGAGTGTGCGGGAACTTCCAACGTCAATGCAAGTGGAATGCAGAGTCAGGAGCACTGCACACACCTGGGGGTTCCATTTGGCGCAGCACGCTGAAGTCCGTCTGCTAAATGCAGCAATGCAGCAATGCAACAATGCAACAATGCAGCAGAGCTCTCGGTCTGAATCCCTTTCTGGTCTCAGTCCACGGGGACTGTGGAGCTGCACTGTGCAGCAATCCCACAGCCTCAAGCCGCGGTGGCTAGGGGCGCCTGGGACGTGGCCGGTCTGAAGAGGGGGGATGGCGTGCAAAAGTCTTACCGATTGCAAAGCCTTAATACAAGAAAGTCATCAAATACAACTCATTAGTAATTTTACACTGACTATATGTAGAAATTATAATATTTTGATATAGTAGCTTAAATAAGTATACTATTATTTTTTCTGTTCTTTTTACTTTTCTTAACAGGGCTGTTAAATATTTCAATTCCGCACGTGGCCCACACGGGAGATCGTGTTACGTTCCTGTGGGCAGAGCTGCTCTGGGGAATGCGGCACCGCTACCACTGCCCTCTGTTCACCACCGGAGGTGACGGTCAGCTCCCACCGTGGAAATGCTCTGTCCGTGCAGAGACGGGGTGGGGGAGGGAGGTTGGGAGGGGTGCACAATGGGTAAAGGGACCGAGAGGCACAAACTTCCCATGGTAAACCAAGTCAGTCATAGGGATGTGATGCACGGAGTGGGGAATACAGCCAATAACATTGTACCGACTTTGTACAGAGACAGATGGGATCCTTCCCCAGTGCAAACAAACGCCATACACATGCCACTGTGTGCCAGTACACTGTGTGCCACTCACACTGTGTGCCACTTACACTGTGTGCCACTCACACTGTGTGCCAGCACACTGTGTGCCACTCACACTGTGTGCCACTTACACTGTGTGCCAGCACACTGTGTGCCACTTACACTGTGTGCCAGCACACTGTGTGCCACTCACACTGTATGCCACTCACACTGTGTGCCAGCACACTGTGTGCCACTCACACTGTATGCCGGCACACTGTGTGCCACTTACACTGTGTGCCGGCACACTGTGTGCCACTTACACTGTGTGCCACTCACACTGTGTGCCAGCACACTGTGTGCCACTTACACTGTGTGCCACTCACACTGTGTGCCACTCACACTGTGTGCCACTCACACTGTGTGCCAGCACACTGTGTGCCACTTACACTGTGTGCCACTTACACTGTGTGCCACTCACACTGTGTGCCAGCACACTGTGTGCCACTCACACTGTGTGCCACTCACACTGTGTGCCACTTACACTGTGTGCCACTTACACTGTGTGCCAGTACACTGTGTGCCACTCACACTGTGTGCCACTCACACTGTGTGCCACTCACACTGTGTGCCAGCACACTGTGTGCCACTTACACTGTGTGCCACTTACACTGTGTGCCACTCACACTGTGTGCCAGCACACTGTGTGCCACTTACACTGTGTGCCACTTACACTGTGTGCCACTCACACTGTGTGCCAGCACACTGTGTGCCACTCACACTGTGTGCCACTCACACTGTATGCCACTTACACTGTGTGCCACTTACACTGTGTGCCACTCACACTGTGTGCCAGTACACTGTGTGCCACTCACACTGTGTGCCACTCACACTGTATGCCAGCACACTGTGTGCCACTCACACTGTGTGCCACTCACACTGTATGCCAGCACACTGTATGCCAGTTACACATCAATAAAAAAAAATGTTCTTCCCTTTGCAAATCAAAAGCAAAGGTTTCAGAGGATTTTCTAAGTCTGTTATTACTCACACACAAATAAGAAAAACCTACCAAAAAATACCTGAGAAAATACACGAAGACAGACAAATTTGTTTAGAGGGGTCTAAGTCCGTGATGAAACCCATCTGGCAATACCCAGCTAAAAACGTCACATCCAGGATACACGCCTGATAACAATCTCTTTTAAAAGGCAGTTACCGAGCACCTACTGGGTACTGGGTTCCTCACACTTATCATCATAATTTCCACCTTAAAGATGAGAGGACGGAAGCTGGGAGAGTGGCTCAGGCCATGCACCCAGGGAGTGGCAGCCCCCGGAACCCAGGTCTTTGTGCCACCGCGCACTCCGCTCGTCCCTTCCTCTGCGTTTATCTTCATGTTTGCCATGCAAACGTACAGTTTACAAAGCACCCTCAGATGCATCATGTCATTTTGTTACCCAGACTCTTCCGCGGTTGTAAGGGGGGGGTCATGGAAAGCCTGGTGTGAGGGGCTTACCCTGCGCCTCACAGCTTGGCGGAGCTCATCTTACACCCGGAGTTCCGTCCTCTCCGCTCCGTCAACATCACTCCCTCCTTTAATCCGAATGGCTTTCCTGGTCTTGAAGGTAAATGGAAGGGGGACCTTTTTTATCAGCGATGATCATATGCTAATTCAACGACAACGCCACTATTTTTAAACATGTGACTGCACATCATATATCCACGTATTATTAACGCAGTACTAGCACCGTAAGTTTACGGGTGTTACTTTATGCATCGAACACATGAAACACATATGCGGCGAAGGTGATGAAAACCTGGTATCCTGGAGAAACCTGTCCGATGCGTCTCTGACGCCCCGGGGAAGGCGTCTGATGGTCTGACCGTGAGCCCTGTGGAGCAGGGGGGGGACCCTCACGGCAAAGGGCAGGCAGGCAAGGTCAGCTGGTGTGCAACCTGCCGTATGTGCTTTGTGTGTGCCGAACAAGTCTCTTTACTTGCCACAACTCCTCTAACTTCTCTTTTCCTCCTAATTCTGTAGGGCACGGCTCACAGGTGCTGCATTAGACCACAGTGCCTCTGGCTCTCTCGGGGGATACCCAGGACCCTCAGGCTGCGTGCAGCGCCCCCGGGGCCCACCCAGGACTGATTTCTGCGCCAGCCTCCCCTCCCGCCAGGGCCAGGGCACGAAGCGGCAGAGCAGGGGTTAGCAGGCGGGCGCTCTAGGCCTGGCCCTGCTGCTGCCTCTGGGGGCCGCGGCCGCGTTCGGCCCTCCAGGTTCGTTCCCGTCTGTGGAGGGAGCATATTTCTAAGTTGCTGAGAGCGGTGTCAATTAACGTAGTTTTCAGACTGTAAGATGCACCCCCCCCAAATTTGGGAGGACAATGGGGGTGCGTCTTACAGTCCGAATGGAGCTTTGCACTTACATTGGTGACATACTATGTTATTTATGTTACTAAATATTTTACCACATTTTTTGCTCCAAAAAACTGTTTTCCTGTTCTCCTCCCCCAACACTTAGGTGCGTCTCACGGCCTGCACAGCGAATGGTGTATTGTAGACAGAGCTCTCGGAGCGTGACAGCGGGATCAGGCTGCGGCGCTCCCAGCTGCACCCCAAGGCCTACTCTGAGCGCATTACGGAAGGTAACAGAGGGCATCCAGTAAACAGGACTCCCCTGCCCCGCTGGAGGTGCCCTGGGGGACCCTGATTCCCCACTGGAAGTGCCCTGGGGGACCCTGACATGTCCACCTCGGGAAAGTGGAAAGCACAGGCCGTGTCCAGGCGACTCCGCCAGCTCTGAACCGGGGCCACCCGGAGAGCTTTGTTAGCTCTACCACCACCGCCTTCCCTTCTGAAAGCTCACTGCAAGCTCTTCGCGGACTGTCCCTCACACACGGTCTTCAGTCCCCTCACCGCCCCCCCCCCCCCCCCTTGAAATGTGCCCGCACTCGTCAGCTCGGGCGGCCCCAGCAGAGTGCCGGGCTGGGGGCTTAGGGACAGAAGTTCGCTTTCTCGCAGTCCTGGAGGCTGGAAGGCCAAGATCAAGGTGCCAGCAGGTTCGGTCTGTCCTGAGGCCCGCATGGCGGCTTACAGAGGGCCGCCTTTCTGCCGTGTCCTCACACGGGGCCTTTACTCTGAGCTCCCGGTGTCTCCCCCTCTCCTAACAAGGACACCAGCTCTGCTGGCTCAGGCCCCGCCCTCATCACCCCCTTTAACCTTAACTACCTCATACCTCCTAAGGCCCCGTCTCCAAGTAAGGTTGCTGCGGGGGGGGTGGGGGTGGGGGTGGGTTAGGCTTCAATGTATGAACTGGGGCGGGGCAGGAGGGGGCGGAGGCGTGGCACAGACCCCGTTCAGCTCCAACAGCGCCCTGACTGCAGCGCCCTGGCCAACACCGAGACGAGACCAGCTCCGCGCGAGTGTGATCTGACAGGCTTGCGGATGGCTGGTGGGGTCACTCGGGAGGGGAAAACATGATACACGTTTTAGTCTGCCTTTGGTTTATCCTGCACGGTTTGGTATTATTTGGAATTCTTTAGGTTGTAAGTGGCAGATTCTAATAGGAAAATAGGGAATTTATTAGTTCATATGGTGCAAAAAAATAAATAAATAACCCTCACGGGTAGGCCTGGCTCGAGCAGGGCTGACTGAAGCCCGGGCTCAGTGGTGCGGTGCGGTGTGAAGTGGGTGCTTCGGCCCCCGCGGGCCCCCACCCCCACCCCTGGGCTTCGGTATCAGAAGGCTGCCAATGACTCCGGGCCTCTGTGATCCTCACAGCTCCTGCTCCCAGAAAAACCGGCGTCTTTCCTCGCAGCCCGAGTCCTGCGGAGGACTCCTGGACGGCAGCCCCGCCCCTAGACCCATCACCACGGCCAGGGAACGGAGTCTTGTGGCCTGGCGCATGTGCCACCCCAAGGTGGGGGGAGGGGTTAGGCCCACACTAACCCCCTTCCCTGCGGAACGGACGGCTGGTTCCCCCCTTCTTAACCCCTCCCTTCTGAACGGGCTGCCGGGCAAAACACGGCCGCTTCCCAGGAGTAACAATGCTAACAAATGGGCACGCTAAAAAATCGTTTGACCGCCTCTTTTTAAAAATTTCTCGTCTTTGTACAATGTCTTCCTTCTTGGGATGGTCTCGAACCCCTGTCCCTGCCCAGGTGCTGACAAACGACTGACTTGAAGCAGGTGCAGGACGGCCTTGCACACGGCAGTGCTCTCCCGCGGGGAGCACTGCACTGGCATGCGACACTGCTGCAGCCCTTCCCCCTCCCAGTGGTCCCGAGAGAGCTCGCGACTCGTCACGGAAACATCAAGAGTCATTACATCAAGAAATTCCTTCACACACACGGGCTCAGATGAGGGAATAAGCAGTGCAAAAACCCCAAAACAAAACAAACGAAAAACACAGCACATGCACTGTTGAATGAAATTTACCACTTTGCAACCATCCGAGAATTTCTGGCTGCCAGGGACATGTCAGAAAAACACAAAATAAACCGCGTCAGCAGTCCGCACTGGGGTACCACAAAGTGAATGACAGACACGTGGTTCCTGATTTTCCAACCGAGTGACTCCATTGAACTCCAGAAACATGAAAACCAGCAGCACACACCTGCGCGTGTGTCTTGTTTGTATTTGGATCTAGAAGAATCAGATTCATTTCAACATGTAAGGACTTTTTAAACGTCACTCGCACTTTTGCGAGCTCAAGCCCTTGTAAATCCCCACGGCCCTGAACATCTGTCTACCACCACCACGTACACAGCCCTGTGGGCCTGGCCCCTGCCCTGCCGCCTGGATCGACTCTGCCCGTGCAGAAGCGGGTCCTGCTCCCCTGACTCAGTCTCTCTCAAAACCCCAGCCGATGCCTCGCGCTCAGAAGTGAGCGGACATCCAAAGGGCAGCAACGGCCCTCTCCCCTGCCCATCCCCCTTCTAGGCAGGGTCTGTAGCAACAGCATATGGCAGGAGGCTACGGGGAAAAAGCTAACACAAATGGATAAAAAGTGCCGAGAAGCCACGATGAATCCAGCTCTGTTCAAGTGTGACAGATGGAACGGAAATGTATCAAACCTTTTTTCTGTCTTCAAACAGCCCTCAACCTGGGCAGGAACATATGACAGAAACTTTAAGTATTCGTTTATGCTAGACCCCTCGAGTGCTGCATGGATGTTCGGAAAACAGGGACATGTATGCGGGCCACAGAGGTCGGGAAAGGGCTCCCGGAGGAGGTGCGCACGGAGCGGGGCTGTGCGGATTTCATGGGGAGAACACGGCGTCGGAGACGGGGAGCCCGGGGGTGTGGGCAGACCCGTGACTCAGTCTGCTGCGGAGCAGAGGGGGGCTCCTGGGCCGGGACTTCCAGAGAGAGCGCAGGCTGGCCGGGGAGGCAGGGGACTGGGAGGGGCTGGGCCGGCGAGGGAGAGGACTTCACGTTGCCACCTGGTCAGGGACCGTCCCGGAGAACTAGGTGCCAGTCCTCTCATTCCCCACCACCTTGGAAACTAGCTGTCCTGACCGTGTCAGTCAGGGCAGGACGAGCTAATTCGGGCTCATTCATCCCAGGGATCTGGTTATCGTGAGGGTCCCAGCCAAACCAGCTGTAGCAAAATGTGCCTTCCTCCCCCCACCTTAGGAGGACCTCTGCTTCCCACAGGCTTCAGCAAGGTGGGGAACGACAGAGGTGGGGTCTTCACTCAGGTGGTCTGAGGCTCATTTGCCTGTGAAAGTGTCCTCTTCACTTCCGGCAAGATGGAGGAATAGGTGGACGCACCGTACCTCCTCGTACAACCAAGATTAGAAAAACAATAATTTACAACAATAATTTACTATCAGAATAACACCCAGATCCGGCAGAGGATTTATCTGAATGGAAGTCGGGCAGCCAAGAAGTTGAAGTAGACGCGTTCATCCGGACTGGTAGGAGAAGACGAGCCGGCGGGCGCGGGGCTGGCTCGGGTCGGCGGCGCGCGGAGGTCGGGGGAAGGTTTGGCGCGAAATCGGCGCAAAAGCCATCCGGCGCGCAAGAAGGCAGCGGCGATCCCTGAGTACGCGAGCTGCGGCTGGCAGACCCAGAGGGGCAGCGATTGTGGACCAGGGCAGAACTCTCGGCCCGGAAGCCCAGACAAGGGTCTGAGTCCAGGGGAACGGAACTACCGCCATTGTTTTCTCCTGCCCGGCTCCTGCTCCCGCCCCGCCCCCACTTCTAACGTCACAATCTAGCGACTGGGGTGTCCAGCCCGGGTGATGATCACCTAAGGCTCCGCCCCCCATCATAACAAGAGCGACCAGACCAGAGGAAAAAAAAAAAAGAAGAAGAAAAAAGGAGAGACAGGGAAAAAAAAACAAAATATGTTTTCAACAGAGCAGATCAGTCCCCCAGGACTCATCGTTTTGAGTGACCAAGAATTAGCCAATCTATCAGATGTGCAGTTCAAAGCACTGGTGATCAGAAAGCTCACGGAACTGGTTGATTTTGGACGCAATTTAGATGAAAGGATGCAGATTACCATAAAAGAGATGCAGGAAGATACACGGAGGAGAGCCAATAGTGAAAGGAAGGAATCTGAGTCTCAAAACAATACAGTGGACCAGAAGGAAGATAGAATCAACCAAGCAGGAAAGCAGGATGAAATAAGAATTCAAAAAATCGAAGAAAAGCTTAAGACCATCGAGGACACCTTTAAACGTTCCAACATCCGAATTATAGGGGTACCAGAAGGGGAGGACCAACAAGTGGAAAAGTGATTTGAACAAATAATAAAGGAGAACTTCCCCAAACTGGCAAAGGGAACAGTCTTCCAAGAAATCCAAGAAGCTCAGAGAGCCCCAAAGAAGTTGGACCCAAGAAGAAACACACCAAGGCACATCATCATTACATTACCCAAGGTAAAAACGAAGGAGAGAATCCTAGGAGCAGCAAGAGATAAGGGGACAGTCACCTACAAAGGAGTTCCCATCAGACTGTCAGCTGATTTCTCCAAAGAGACCTTACAGGCAAGAAGGGGCTGGAAAGAAATATTCCAAGTCATGAAAGACAAGGACCTACATCCCAGATTGCTCTATCCAGCAAAGCTCTCATTTAGAATGGAAGGGCAGATAAAGTGCTTCTCAGATAAGGTCAAGTTAAAGGAGTTCATCATCACCAAGCCCTTATTTTATGAAATGCTAAAGGGACTTATCTAAGAAAAGAAGATAAAGAAAAGACATGTATAGTAAAAGGACAGCAAACTCACAAATATTAACAACCACAACTAAAGCAAAACCAAAAGAAACTAAGTAAACAACTAGAACAGGAACAGAACCACAGAAATGGAGGGCACATGGAGGGTTAGCAACAGGGGGGTGGGAGGAGGAGAGAGGGGGAAAAGGTACAGAGAATAAGTAGCATAGAATGTAGGTTGAAAATAGATAGGGGGAGGGCAAGAATGGTACGGGAAATGTAGAAACTAAAGAACTCATAAGTATGACATATGGACATGATCTAAAGGGGGGAAATGTGGGTGGGAGGGGGGTACAGGGTGGAGGGGATTGAAGGGGGGAAATGGGACAACTGTAATAGCATAATCAATAAAATATAAGAAAAAAAAAGAAAAAAAAAAGAAAGTGTCCTCTTCAGGAAAAGGAGTCCCACCACTGAGTAAACACACCCTTAAATCCTAGGGGTTTTGATGCCTGGTTCCGGAAGTACATCAGCCCCACCCACAGTCACACCCACCTGCCCTTCCCCCCCAGGGCGGCTCTGCCATGACTCACTGCACAGCTAAGGGCCTACCGCACACAGTGAGAAACGGGGAACACCAGAGGGGAGCCCCGGCGGGGACACCCGTCTTCCCGAGGCGATCTTCCAAGACGAAGAGACGTCCCGTTTCACGTCTTCTCCAGCGCCTCCAAAGTGAATGTGCGTGGTCTTTTCCCTTTTGCGCTTGTGCTGATGAAGACGGAGGGCAGGCCAGCCTCGGAGACGCACAGTGAGACCAGTCCGGCACCTGGCAGGCTCTGAACTGGCTGACTGGGGTGGAGACAATTCCTCCCGCTTGCAGACAGGTACAAACTCCTGGCCGCCAGGCGACGGGCTCTGCGCAGCCACCAAACCCAGAAAGGACCACCAGCCAGCGCGAGGTCGGTTACAACCCAAATGTTCAGCCTGCACTAGTCACGCACATTGAACAACACACCTGGACGCACTCTCTCCCAGGAGGCGCTGGCCCCCACCCCGGGTTCAAAAGCATGCGTGACGGCACCTTTCATGACCTGCCCCGTGTTCTCGACTTCCCAGAGCTCCTGCACGGCCATCACCGTATTCTCTCCGAGCCGCATCTCTGCACATAAAATACCATTTCTGCTTCCCATGGACAAGCCAAGCCCCAGTGAGGTTAAGTGACTCATCTAAAGTAATGACGGGGGAACCCAAGAGTTGGAAATTTTTAGTGTGAGGCAGTAGTTAATAAGCCTAGTAGTTACTGCATGTGAAAAGCTATTGTATTGGGAACTGCAGTGCGGCCTGCCCTGACTCCGGGGACCACAGGTGACGGGCCTCTGTGCCCCAGAAGAGAGCGTGAGCAACGAAGGTGGCACCCGAGAAGCTGTGTTCCAGGGAGAGACCGTCGGTGCCCAGGACACAGATAAAGAAAGTCACGGGCCGGAAGATGGAAGGGTGTCAGGGAAACTGCCGGACCGGACTGCAGCTGTTATCTGACTGGCCTCTCTCCCGGGTTCCAAATCCCTTGCCCACACGCTTGCCCCCTTACAGAAAAGGCCGGCTAGAAAGGAAATGTGAGACGGTCTTCTCAGGTCGCCGTCCACCCGAAGGAAGTGCCCGTACAGGTTCAGTCCCCGTGTCTGCTCACTGGGTTTGGTGGGTGGGTGACAGGCAGCACGAATGCCGGCCTTTCTGGCTCCAGTAACACAGTTCGTATCATCGGGCCCCAGGTTCCAGGTCCCCAAGCTCAGACTCTCCCCACAAACTCTAACTGCACGTGTGCACCGGAACCTGGGGCCCGATGATACAAACTGTGTATCACCTGCCCTTTATTCTCATCCCCCCACCTCCTGCACTTCTCCAAGAGGCGCGTCCTCCGGAAAGTGCCCGCACCTGTCCCCTCGGCAGAACCACTTCTCCTGTGCTCCCCGGGTCGCGGCCACCCCAGGCCTCACCTCCAGTGTTGGCCTGCACCTTTTTGGGAGAGCAAATTCCTGAAGGCGGGGCTAAGGGTGATGTGTATTTGCACTTTCTGCTATGGCTGATATTCAGTAGACTTTCAGAAGATGTTTTTTAAATGGATGGTTTGCTATCAGCAAAAAGCAACCTCCCCCCACCTCCAAAAAGACATGCACAGAGTTTTCAGAACCTACGCAGTTGGCAGGACCTCTGCAACTATCCTAAGTGGCTAGCAAATGTCATGCAGATGCTTGTTGGGAACCGCTCTGCCTGGTTTGAGAAGCCGTAACCCCCATGGCTAAGGCTGAGAGAGAGACCTCCTCGGGACCCTGAGCCACTAAGGAGACAAGTTTATCTCCCTGACAGGAGCACCGCCCTGTCCCCTTTACTTCACCCTCCCTGGCCCCCAGTGCATGACAGGTTAGCCAATGATGGGTAAGAGTCCTCAAGGGAGGGACGATCTAAGACAGGCATGGTCACGAGGGGGCCCTCAGGGAAGGACTTGGGGGGCTATGGAGAAAGGGAGTGATGGACCCTTACCCCTTGGCTTTGACGTAGCCTGAGTCCTCATTCTGTCTTCAAGAAGTCTCCTAATCTCTTGGCTGCCCTCCTTCCCCGGCTCAACCTAAGCCCGAAACAATGCTGGAGGCGGGTGTGGCCCTGTGCTGGAAAGGGCGGGCTTCCCAGGCGATCAGGCCTAAGAAAGAATGCCTAAAATCCTGTGAAACCTGCTTTGCTAAGACCCTCAGTTTAAATGATAAGGGGCCAAGCATGAAATGAGTTCATTTCCCCAAAGTTTTATGGCCCTTTACCTATTTGACCCTGACTCAAAATAAGCCCTCAGAGTTCTCTGAATACTATCTATTTTTGTGTGTTTTTTCTTTTTTTTTAACATCAATGTGTGGCTGCCTCTCACATACCCCCTACTAGGGGCCTGGCCCTCCACCCAGGCATGAGCCCCGACTGGTAACCGAACCAGCAACGCCTGGGTTCGAATGTCAGTGCTCAATCCACTGAGCCACGCCAGCCAGGGCTGAACGTTATCTATTTGACTATTACCGCCTGACATGGATTGCTGAGCTCTCCGTATTCATAGGCAAATTAGCGCCAACGACAGCCTGTTAAGGCAAGGGCAGGCACGCTCTCCTCTGTGGGGAGTTTGTGGACACTGCCTGCCGGTGTCCGCGTCAGAGGCCGCATCCTGCTCCGGACTCGTCCCTCCGGCTGGGCCCAGCTGAAGCCTTTCCTCTCGGTTCCCATCGGACCCGCTGCTTCTGCCGCAGGAGACGGCCGCTGCGCTGCCGTGCACAGGGGTGTGGGGTGTGGGGACAAGACCGAACGGGTTAAACGTGAACTGACGAAGCACCCACTGATTCCAAAATAGAAATACAAACAGCACAGCAAAGTTTTGTAATGTATACACTTCTTTCTTACATCCTCAAAGTAGCCCTCTCTTGTGAGCGAGGAAACTACAACCTAGAGAGATAATGTGACTTACCAAGGTCACAGCTTTTAAGTTTACACTACATGACGTGCGGTCAAACCTTTGGACTCCAATCCCCGACAATGCCTCTCTTTGAGTAACAGTCAAGAATAATACTTAACACTTTTTTAATAATGGAGAATATATCGGCACTTTTAAATAGACCTGCTTTGCCATCCTAACAGCTAAATGATGTTTCCCAAAATAACATTTCACTTGTAGCTTGTCAGACAAACACAAAGCGCAGCTGCAAAGTCCGTGAAATCCGTCTGTCCTTCCCTGTCGCCTGCTCCGTTTCCCTCCCCTTCAACTCTCCACCCTCGGCCCACTTCCTCGAACCAGGCGCCCCCGGGGGAGGTCTGGGTAGAGGTAAACATTTGGGGGTTGTCCGTGTGTCCCTGAGCCTCTGTTTTCATCCCTAAGATGCTACGTGGGTTAAAGTGAGCATGGGCAGAGAAACCGGCAGCACCTGATACACGGCAGGTGTCCCGGGGTCAAGTTCTGCGCCTGCCCCTCCAGGGCCAGCCCAGCTTCCACCTCCTGCTGGTCTACGCCATCCCCCCACACCACCGCGGCGGGAACACCGCTGGGCCTGGAGAGCTGCTCTTCAAGGCCTCGCAGGACCTCGGGGAAGGAGAGGGGTGAGGCTGGCCCTTGACACCTGGGGGGGGGGGGCTCTCCTGGCTGTGCACTTCAGGTGGTCCCCGGTACCACTCGCTTTAACTTGTTTCAATATTCCACCAGTCACAGGGCAAGAAAAGGTGTAACATTTACCAAAACCAGATATAGATTTCAAGTAATAAAAACAGAGCTAGTAAGAGTTTGAACCTCAACCCGTCCATAACGTTTAAAAATACGAAAATTGAAACAAAACAGATTCCAAGTAGTAATGGTCCCATTTCTATGTGACTGATGCATTCGAACTGTGGATTTTAGATCTTGGAGTTGGTACACCACTCTCCTTCTGGAAGTGAGTAGGGAAACGCATCAGGAATTTTGAGAAACAGTGGTTTCTAATTTGGGTTCCATTGTCACTCGAGGGGTCATGAAGCCAAAGATTACATTTAAAACTCTTCCTTCTGGGGACGGCAAGGGCCTGTGGTCTCTGCTCTGGGTCTCGAGGCCGGAGGAGAGTCCCGGAATCCCACAAAGCTGTCTGCAGGGCGCTCGAGTGATTACTTAAACTGTTAGTTCAGTACACCTCGCACCTAAGTTTTAAAAAAAAAAACATTTAAAGGCAAAAACACAAGTGAAGTGTGTCTACCCCAAGAGCCAGCTAGGACAGCGCAGCTGGTGTTAGAACGACACAGACTCGTAGTCGGGGTGGAGTGGGGTGGGGTGGGGGGCAGAATCCCCTGCGGGCTGGAACACGCCGGCCCCACCTCTCAGGTCCTTGGGAGCCGGCGGCTCTCCAGGCTGGGGCCCCGGCCTCAGTGAAGCAGGACAAGAGCAGCAGGTTCTGGAGTGGGGTCACCCGCAGAGACGCCTTCTGAAACGTGGCCAGAGCTCTCTGGCACTCCAGCACCCGGCGTGCGCTGGGGACACGTCACCTTTCTCTCAGGAGGTCAGCAGTCGGCGCTCTGCCACGCCCCTCGGAGCTAGCAGCCCCAGCGGGCACCACGGCGCCCAGGTCAGGCCCGCACCGAGCTAGCCACGGACGGCCGTGCGCTTTTGCCTCCCTGTTAAATCCTCCTGAAAATGACCTGCGCCCACTGCCTAGGTAGGTAGTAGATTCACTGTGTGTCAAGCAGTTTGGGCATGAGGGATCCAGAGCTGAAAACACACGGCTCATGAAACTTCTCGGGACGTTAGTCCGTGAACGGCACGCAGCTAGTCCGTACCAAGCTCAGACTTCCTTTTAAAGAGGAAGGTGGCCCCGTGCTCTCGGGGTCGGGTGTGTGTAGGGAGGCTCACAACCGTGTGTGGATACGAGGACGGAGTCGCGCCCGGGGCCCTTTCCTCCCTTACGTCCACGTGGAGAGGGTGCTGTCATTTACCAAGTAAGTTCACGTCCTCACTTAAGTCTCAAAGCATCATAGACCTGCCTGGCAAGAATCGCTATCCCTGCTTTCCAGCTGGGAACACAGAGACAAAGAAAGATCAGGAGACGGTGCGTGGCGGAACCAGGCATGTAACCCAGATAAGAGCCCTAGCACCCTCACCCTTGTATCGTCTCCACCGCTCTACAGCCTCGGGGGGCGGGGGGGGGATTGCTAGGATCGCCGGGGCCCAGCTCCCCTCCGCATGGGCACGCTGGTGCCGGTCCACCTGCCCGTGCGCTGCTCTGGCTCTGGGTTTTGTTCCCACCTCCACTCCGCCTTTGCCTCAGGGAGCTCCCCTCTCAGTGACCGTCTGTCTGCTTCTCCCAAGCCAGCGGTTCCCAGGCCTGCAGCCTCAGATCACCTGGGGACGCATTAGGTGTGCAGGTTTCAAACCCCACCCCAGCCCTCCCTACTGGGCCTGAACCTCTGAGAGGGGGCCCGGCAATCCAAGTGTTCGGAGCCTTCCTGCGCGTGATTCTCCTGTGGGTCCCGGCCGGAGAGCCGCCTTGGCCTCAGCAGAGAAGCAAAGCTCTTCGCTGGTGCCGGTGTCGCCCCACTGTGGTCACCCGGCCCCGCACACGCAAACCCCGCGAGGAAGGAAGAAAGCCACCTGCCTGGAACTATGCGGCAGGCACAGAATGCATCTCACCCGGCCAGGAGCCCAGGCAGGGGGGACAGACTTCCCCTTTCTGCCTCCCTTCCCTGAGAGGGCCCCACGTTCCCAGGCCAGCAGCACAGTGGCCTGTAACTAGACCTCTCCCCTCACCGGACTCAGCTCCCCCGCTGGCAGGCCACCGCCAGGGACCGCCTTGGTGGCCACACGCCCTCTCCCTGGCCAGGAAGCGCACAGAAAGGCCCCATGCTCTGTTCCAGGCTGCAGCTAAGGCTCATTCCACCCGGAATACGTGTTGGCAACAGAGCAGGAACCTTACAGTCACACTACTTTCTACAACTCACAAAACTCTTCTGGAACTCTCATCAGATCAGAGGAGCTCGTTTTGAAATGGGATTAGAACCCAGGACTCCCGTTTCACTCTCTATGGACCGATCTGCTGTAACACGTCAAGCATTAAATAAGTTCTTGTTAGCTATTAGTGGGGCTATTATAAAATAATAAGTTCTGGTCCCCATGGAAGGACACAGGCCCCATGTCACCAGAGCATGCTGCCACACGGAAAGCATGTCCTATGCACAAGCCCAGCCCATGAGAAACGACGCAGGGACACCCTCTTGAACAAAGGGTCACTTCCTGGGTCCGAAGCCCCAAGTGCACAGAAAGGGGGCGGGGACAACCCGTGTAGCCCCACTTTTCCTTCAGGGAATCTGACGGTTCTCCCATCCACTCCCTTGATTTTTATAAAAGGCCACTAGTTTCCCCCGACAAATAACGGAAAGTGGCTGTTCTGTGATCACCGCAATATGCACTGCAGCAACACTTGGAGGGAACACAAAGGGCCCACAAGAGACAGGACGGAGCTTCCCACACCGTCTTTGCCCATCGCTACGGTACTTACACTCGGTTCCAAAACACACGGAAATTCCGTGCGAGCAATGAGAAGCGGCCCGAGGTCGGAAACGGACACACGCACACTCGCTTCCATGCACCCCGAAGGCGTGGGAGCACGCACGGGATGACCGGACAGCCCCCCCCCCCCCCATCCCTCCTCCTTCATCCTCCTTTCCCAGGAACTCTCTCTCCTGGAACACCCCTCCCGACTCACGCCCAGACGCGGATTCCCGGAGGGGAGATGGAGGAAGGCGAGGGAGTAAGACTCACAAAAGGCTCCAGTTTGGAGCGTTAATAATCACGGCGGCCAGAAGGCTTACAGCAGCAAAAAAGGATCCCGTTAACAGGACACGATCGGAGCGCTTCCCAGAAACCCGCCAGCCGCGAGATGACTATCGACGGGGACAATCAGAGCCAAAATCAGATCTCCGCCAGGCAGGCGGACTTGCAGGATTTTTCACCTTCACTGCTAAGATTAGCATTTTTTTTTCAGAGAGCAGTCGACTCCATGAGTTTGACAAAGGAAGAAAAACAAAAGAGAGCAAGAGACTCGTTCTGGATGAGCGGTTGCTGCTCCGTATTCATCCCTCTACACCTGCAACAGGAGCTCGAAGGGGGCACAAGGTGGGGTCCTCGGCAAATGTACAGACCAGCAAACAACCATGCACGCTGCGCCTGTGCATGCAGCACACGCCCTGACCTGCCCCACCGCGCACCTCCGCCCCCCCACGGCTGGGAAAGGCCCGCCAGACGCAGACAAGAACCCCCTTTTTGTGTGTGAGGACCAGCCAGAACCTACGCTGTCATTACACAGCAAAAACCCAGCGAGAACAAAAACCCAGCAGCAGACGGATGTGGAAAACCCGGAACATACCTGATTTCTTCAAATGCGAACATGACCTAGTCAGAGACAGTTTCCGTAGGTTGTCTGGTGGCCTTTTTGGTTCGGAGGACAACCATTTAGTCGGCCAGGTGCTGCCAAGTGCAGAAAAAAAGAGGCGGGGCTCTCCCCCGCGCCAGTGTTCCGAAGTGAAAGGCTTTCCGCAGACAGGGGCCTGCAGCCTCCAGCTCCGCCAGCTGCTGACAGGCGGCAGCTAACAGGGGCGGCAGCGAGGGAACCATGTGATCATCCCAGCAAGTCTGATTAATGCGGTGGATGCTCGGGCTCCAGGCTGGGCGCTGGGGCAGTCCAGGGGAGCGAGTGCGCGCCCGGGGCCCTGGGCAAACCACAGATCACATCCCACCTCCGGCCCAGGCTTGTGCAGGGGGTAGAAGCTTAACGGAATGAGGATGCAACCTGTTCCACTGGGACCTGCCTGATTACCTCATCTTCCTGCGGCGGCTGCTGCTGTGATGACCAGGTAGGACCCATGTGGCCAGTGAATGCAGTGTAGAGTGACACTGGCTACACTGGACTGACAACTGGGCAGAATCCTGTATCATGCTCACCCACCACCAAACCTCGCTCTACCGCAAATGCGTAAAGGGCTTTGGAACCGTCAAAGCCATATTTTATGTCGCCCCTTTACCATGAACAACATGACCTTGTAGGTCCGTCGTGATGGGTGATCTCATTTCTTTGATGATTCATTTAGTGAGTGTCTAACAGGTACCAGGCTCTTGTCAATTCCCTGAAGTACAAAAATTACTGTAATAATTTCAGAACAAAAGTTGAAAAATAAATAAAAAAGGACATAAGTTGTCGGCCTAAAAGAAAAAGGAGAAACGCTTACCAGTTTGTCAAGTTCAAGCGGGCAAAATCTGGCAAACAAGCGGGGGCGACAGTCTATACGTGCCATTGAGAAGGGTCTTCAGCATCTGGACTGCAGATCTCGGTAAGGGAGGCAAATCTCAAATGAAAACCTGTGAGCAACCCTTGACTTTTTTCCTCTGCCTCACACCACAGAGACAATCGGTCACTAGTTCTGGCTCTACCTCTGAAAGGCTTCTTTGAATCCGGCCCTCTGCCCACTCCCCACGCCCCGAGCGCCCGCCTCCCGCATTTCTCACCTGGTCTGTTGCATCATAACTGGTCTTCCTTTCCCCTCCCTCCTCTCCAACTCTGCCAGAGCGATTTCTCTAAACCTATTTGGATGGCTCCTGTGCGAACCCTGCCTTAGCTCCCGAGTGCCCACAGTGTTAAGGAAAAACCCCTCAGCCCCACACGCATAATCTTATTTTTCCAATTCTTTCTTCCATTAAAACTCGTCACGAACCCCCAAATCCAGCCAGACATTCCTACTTCCCAAAATACGCTAAGACCTCCTTTTGTCAGTCCACGGGCCAGCTGCCCAAATCATTCCTCGATCCTTCTGTGACTCGCACCCTTCCTGGTGGCCCACGTGCCGTTCCCTGGGTTGGCCGTCCCCAGGTGCCGGGATGGCCAGCGCTGTCCCCGCCCCACAGATCCCCGCGGTGCCCGGGGCGGGGCTGTGTGGGATCGAGTCTGCCTGCCCTGTGCCTGCCGCGGAGCTGGGCGGCCGGGAGCTGGGCAGTAAAAGCCTGCGGAACGAAGCCCCTCACCCCCGCAGTGGGTGCTCTGGGGCGAATGCGCCGCTCCTCCCGTGTTACCCACACGCGAGGGAAAGCGAGCATCCGGAACTTGCCTCAAAGAAATGAAGTGACAGCCGCCAACGGAGGCAGACTGATGAGCAAGGAATTCCGGGGAACCCTGCAGTCCCTCAGACCAGACAGCAGCCAGCGACCGCGCTGACCCAGAACGCCTCCCGCGGCACTCCTGGCAAGTCTCTGCCCGAGACCCTGTACCTGGCAGACCGGTGACACCACAGAAGACAGGGCTGAGTCAGGGTCACTAAGGAACCCGGGCTGAGGTCCCAGATCCGCCACTCAGGGACTCGGCGGCAACTGGCCAGCTACCCAAGTTCTCCGAGCCTCGGTTTCCCCCGAGGGACAGACAACGGGGATAACGTGGATACCGCCCACGCCTCTCGCACAGGACGGCTGCAGGGGCCCAGCCAGCTGGGACTGCGCGGCGGGGAAGGTCTTCATCAAGCACATCGCAGGGACCGTCTTTGCCGTCTTTCCCGCTGCACGGGCTGACCGCCTGGGCGGTGCCACGAGCCCGCGGCTCTCCATCCCGGGGAGCTCGCCCTCCTGCGAAGGTGTGCAGTCGGTCTGTTTGCTGGCAGCTCATCCAGTTGTTTTTCTTCCAGGGGAAGGAGAACAAGGTATTTCTGTCCTATGATTATCTCAGGACAAAGGATGTGTGTGTGTGTGTGCAAATACACACATACACATATAAGGTATATAGATACATGTATCAAATCACTGTCCTAAATCCTAATTTAAAAAAAATAAAGCAGTAGAGATTGCCCAAGTCTCATGAAAAATGATTCTCCCACACCAAATACCATTAGATGACTTATCTTGCCTTAAAATTTTTTCAATTACAAGAGAAAGTCAGCATTATTTTGTATTAATTCCAGCGGCACAGCACAGCTAAACAGTCACATACTTCACAAAGTGCTTCTGCCAACGTTTCCAGCACCCACCCGGCACCACCGTTACCACAACATTACCGACCACATTCCCCGTGCTGCGCTTTGCATCCCGTGAGTGTTTGTACCCACCGATCTGTGCTTCTCCGTCCCTTCACCCTCTTTGCCCGGTCCCCCGGACCCCCTCCCTTCTGGCCACCACAAGTCTGTTCTCTGTGCCTACGAGTCTGTTTCAGTTTTATTTGCCATTTATTTTGTTCTTTAGGTTCCACATACATATGAGATCACATGGTATTTGTCCTTCTCTGACACTCCCCTTACCAAGATACCCTCCGGGTCCCCCCATCCTGTCACAAACAGCAAGATTTCAGTCTCTGTCACGGCCAAGTAGTGCCCCTCTGTGTACACGTCACACTTCTTCACCCGCCTGTCTACTGACGGGCAGGAGGCTGCTTCCATGCCTCGGCTACTGTAAATGTTGCTGGGATGAACACAGGGGCGCACGTGTTCTTTTTCACACTAGTGTTTTGAGTTTCTTCAGATGTACACCCAGAAGAGGAATTGCTGGGTCATAAGGTAGTTCCACTTTAATTTTTGTTTTAATTCTCATCAGAGGATACGTTTATTGACTTTAGAGAGGAAGGGAGAGGGAGAGGGAGGTGGGGGAGGGACAGAGACCTCTACATGAGAAACACTGACTGGTCGCCTCTTGTATGCACCCTGACTGGGGATCGAACCCACAAACTAGGTATGTGCCCTGACCAGGGGATCAACCCTGCAACCTTCTGGTGCCTGGGATGTTGCTCCAACCAGCTGAGCCACGAGGCCAGGACTCCATTTCTAATTTTTTCAGGAACCTCCACACTGTTGTCCATTGTGGCTGTACCAGTCTGCATTCCCACCCAAGTGCACGAGGGTCCCCTTCCTCCACGTTCCCACCGGCACTTGTTTGCTGACTTACTGATGGCAGCCACTCTGGCAGGTGTGAGGTGATGGCTCACTGTGGTTTTCATTTGCGTTCCTCTGATGATTGGTGACTCTGAGCATCTTTTTATGTGTCTATTGGCCATCGGTATGTCCTCTTTGGAGAAGTGTCTGTTTAGGTCCTCTGCCCATTTTTTAATTGGACTGTTTGCTTTTTTGGTATTGAACTGCCTAAGTTCTTTGTACCTTCTGGATATTAACCCCTTATAGGATGTATCATTGGTGAGTATCTTCCCCCATACAGTAGGTTGTCTTTTCATTTTGTTGATGGTTTCCTTGCTGTACAAAACCTTTTTTTTTTTTTTTTACTTTTTTAAAAAAGAGTTTATTTTTAGAGAGAGGGAGAGGGAGAGAAACACCGATGTGAGAGAGAAACATCCATTGGCTGCCTCTCGTACGCACCCCAGCCAGGGACCAGACCTGTAACCCAAGCACGTGCCCTGACCGAGAATCAAATCAGCAACCTTGCGCTTTGCAGGATGACGCCCAATCCACTGAGCCACACCAGTCAGGACTGCTGTGCAAAATTTCTTTAGTTCACTTAGGTCCCTCTGATGTTTTCATTCATTAAACACCTGGTTGCACTCCTAGATGGATGGGGGGAGGAGCGGCTGACAATCAACCAGTTGCAAGCGGAGGGAAAGGAGACACGTGATGATTACATGTGGGTTTGTTGGTTGGAATAAAGGCCAAAACCGACATGCCTGGCATCCCCTGCAAGGTCTGGGGAGGAACAGCAGGGGGCTGGCCTGGAGGGAACCGGCCTCCGCGCTTCCCCCGGCCCACAGGCAGGCCCGGGGGCAGAAGCCTGGTGGGATGGAGAACCCCTGCACTTGGTGCCTCTTCCCGCCAGTGGTCCAAGAGTCCCCTCCTAGAGAGCTGGTTCCCTTGGGGCCATCTATACAGTCTTGGTAGGGAGCAGAGTTGACACGAATGCCGAACAGGCCCCGGATCCTAGCGCCATGTGCGTCTAAGACACGATTTCAGGAAAGTCCCCAGTTTACTGATAAGGAAGTGGAGACCAAAGCAGTTAAGTCACTTGTCCACGGTGGTACTGCTATCAAGTGAGAGAACAATGACTTGGACCAACCCAGGCTGGTTTACCACCAGCGTTTTTCAACCCCTTGTGCCCCTGGGCATCCCTACACCAATGACCCAGCCGCATCCAGAGAGGACTTATCCTGTAGACTGCCAGGCCCTTGTGGCCTGAGACAGGGCTGGGGCATGGTGACCCTCTGGGGTTCTCTCACCCAACCGGCCAGCTAGTGTCCAGATCCCACGGCCAGGCGGGGACTGCCGGGGGCCGAAGAGGGGCAGGGCGGGAGCCTGAGCGGGCCTGGCCTTGGCATTGCACTCGGACAGGGTCTGTTTCAGGGGCTAGGCGCTGCCCCTTGACCCCTTGGTGACCATTATAACACCAGAGTGTCGGGAACAGGGGCGTGTGAGAGGGTCCGTGGCTCCCGACCACTCCGTGCCTCACCGGAGCGGCACTTCGGCGGCATTCCACACAGCGCTGGAGAGGAAGTCACCGCAGGTCGCCCGCCAACGACGCAAGGCCCGGACAAAGCACGTTCCCACTCCGGGACTTACGCTTCCTTTGCCAGGTATTAGCCTCTCGGCCTTTCATTTAAAATATCCCTTACGTGGAACACAGAGCCGAAGTGAATATAACACTGATAAAAGGAGACACTTCTGGCTGGAGGAGGAGTGGAGGAGCCCAGGGTGCCCGCGGCAGGCTGCCCCCTCCTCCGGCGGGGACAGGCCCAGGCTCAGCCCGACAGCACCTGGCCTCAGCGACCCGGCGGCCCCGTGCAGGCGGGCGGCTGTTCTGGGGAGCCCCGCAGCCACGCCCTCACCCCCACCCCAGTCACCTGGCCTCGCTTCCTCTCTCCAGTCCCACCTGAAGAATGGGAGCTTCTGGACTGGGCCCTGCTGTAGCGGCAGGACACTGTCCTCTGTGGTCACCCGACGTGCAAGTGCCGAGGTGTCTCCAGGGAGACAACGTGCAGACACTGAGTAAAAACAGGGTCGTGAACAGGAGGTGTCGCCAGGTTCCTGACAACTGGGGACAGTGAACGAGAAGGATGTTTAAACCAGCACCCTTCGCCTAACAGGCACCTTGGTTTGGCAAGCCGCACGCCTTTCCACACGAAGTGGTCAATTTCCCAAGACAGCGAACTTATGATTTGTGGTATCCTCATCCCGGTCCCTCTGGACACTGCCCCTCTGGGAGGTCAAAGCCCTGTGGTGGGCCTGAGGCCTCCCACTTGGTCGGACCGTGGGCTCACGGCTGTGACGCGTGTGCCGCCAGACAGACCCTGGGCACGTGATCAGAGTCCACCCTCCGATCGAGACGAACAGCTGTGCTCTTCTGACACACACAGGCGTGCACACTCACTGCTGGGCTGCGCAGAGACGGAACAGGAGGCGACAGGCACGCCCGAACCCCGACTCTTTTCTCTCGGCCCACCCACAGATTCTTGCAAGAAGCCGAGGGCTGAGCGGCAACAAGAGGCGCCCGAGAGGGTCCCCACTGGCCACTTCGTCCCAGTCTGGCCCCAGTGCCCTAACCAAGGGTCTCCTCACCGCCACCTCTTCTCTCGCCTGCCCTGCCCCCTTCCTGCGGTCACCTGCCCGCACACCTCCCAGTCCAAACCCCACGGTGCTTGTCCACCGCCTGCAGACCGAAGTCCCAGCAACCCGGCCGGGCATTCAGCTCCCCCACACACTTCCCACTCTTGCCAAGGGGACCCAGGCTGGCCCCCCACTGAGCCCGCACACTTGCGCATGCCACCTCCCCTGTCCGCGGCGCTTCTCGTCCTCTCTCCACATGTGGTGATGGGAAGCGTGCTTCTGAGTCCAGCCTCACTGTCCACCTGAGAAATCTCGCACAGATTCTTACCTGTCCAAGCCCCAGCGTCCTAACCTTAACAAGGGGGATGACAGCACGTGTGTGGGGATGCTGCAGAGGTGAAACCCCGGCACACGTGAACCGCCACCAGTGGTGCATGATATTGTCACATATGTTTCTAAACCCCACCGTGCCCCGCTGTGGACCACAGGCAGCCTACGGCGATCTGTACAGCTCCCGCACGCCCACGAGAGTCAATAGGTACGAACGTTTTTAACCTCACTTACTGTCTTGTGCTGAGGGGCGGTGTCTGTCCACCCCGTGTCGGAGGCCCCTAACCAGGTGACAGTCACTGGGGACAGGGGCTCAGGGAACTAGCAGGAGGGAACTGAGAGTTTAGCTCCTCATAACCTCTACCAGAAACGCACGTACGGTCTAAGTGGAACCAGCATGCTTGCTATGCAAATAAGGCTTCAAGGGAAATCCATTATAATTTTGGGCCACTGACCTCAAATCCTTCTATTTTGTAATTATGGGGCCCACTAACAGCAACTTCTGTTTTCAGTCCTTTTTTTTTGTTGTTAAAGATTTTATTTATTTATTTTTAGAGAGGGAAGTGGGGGGAGAGAGAGAGAGAGAGAGAAACATCAGTGTGCGGTTGCTGGGGGCCATGGCCTGCAACCCAGGCATGTGCTCTGACTGGGAATCGAACCTGTGATGCCTGGTTTGCAGCCCAAGCTCAATCCACTGAGCTGCGTCAGCCAGGGCTGTTTTTAGTCCTTTTTAAGCCTTCACCAGGCACAGCACATTCCTGGGTGCACCGTAGGGCTCTGGTCAAACCTTCTTAAATTCACTAAATGCATTTGTATTCCAGTTGAATTAAACTTTCCAAAAGTTAAAAAAGTAAAAATACAGACAAAAAAATCTGGAACTGTCAGAAATGCGTGAGTCCTATACTCTGAACTAATTCTTTCCCCCAGATTACACAATTCAACTGAACTTCCACAGTGCCATTTAACTTTAACACAGAAGTTTTAAATAAGCCATCCCCTGACTGTACTAACTGAAAGCTACACCCCAATAGCACCCCGCCATAAAGCAAATACAACTGCAATACGTTTTTCAGGCTACCACTTCTCAAAAGTAGTTTATCGGTAATTCTTTCTGCATGCCTGTCCACATCCATCTCTCTCCCCACATGAGTACTCTCGAGCGTCTGTGCCAGGTTACTGTTGCGTCCCCTCGACAGATGCTTCAAGAGCTACCACGTGCTGGACATGACTCCAGGCGCCGCAGAGAGCACCATGAAGACGCCCGAGCGCTTGCACCCGCAGGGCGCCCACGCTAAGGAGGGGAGCCAGAGCCCAAATGCGTGAGAAAGGATGAGGAAATGGGGCCATGTGCCAGAGAGGGGTTGGGGGCCGTGGAGAAGTAGCAGACAAGCCCCCCCCCCCCCCCCCCCGGTATGATATTTAAGCTGAGATGTGAATGACAAGCAGGGGACAGCTGTGCAAACATCAGGGGAACATCGCGGCAGGCAGAGGGGACAGCCGGCCCTGTGCAAAGGCCCCGGGTGGGCACGATCAAGCCCGCATCCCTCCCTCCTTGACGGGGTGGCTGGACTAGAGAGGTCGGGAAGAGCAGAGGAAGGTAAGACAGAGAGGTGAGCAAGGCCTCGTCGGCCAGGACCGCGAGCCTTGGCCAGTGTTAGAGGGCAGGAGCACGACCTAGTTTCCACTGCTGGAAGAAGCGGTGTGGGCAGAGCAGCGGGAAGCTGCCGGCGCAGTCCAGGCGGGAGATGACGGCCTGGCCTTGATGGCGCCAGGAGACGAGGGAGAAGCCGATGGATTTCAGTTGGGTAGCGCCTCACACTCGATTATTTCACGTGGCTCTTTAGATCACTAACGAAGCAGAGCAAAGATGAAAACACTTCAACAGAAACCTCAAGACCACCGGCAGGCCCGGAAGCCAGGGAAGGGCACGCTCCCTGTTGCAGCGACCTTGTCTCATCTCTATGGTTCTGTCCCCTGGCCTGGCCCGGCATAGCTGCTGAATGCACGAGTCAGCGGTCTGTAGACCGAGAGAGAAGATTTCATAAAAAGACGAAATTGGATGAAGTCAGCAGTCCTCTCTCTCGCGCAGGCACCCAATAAAAGGGCAGATCGCCCTCTTGAACAAACACACGCAGCTGCTCCAATGTCACTCAGGCACACGGAAATTAGCCAAGAGAACCTCGCCAGGAATAGGAGGAGAATCAAGAAGATAAAAGCACGTCGAGCGAATTCACATACACGATCTACAGCTACTTCCTGGGCACCGGCTGTGAGTCCACGCGGTCCTCTCCCGGGGAGGGGAGGACAGGAGGCCAGAGAACACTCAGGCACACTTCCGGCCTTGCCGACAGCCAGGAGCAGCCCACACACGGCACGGAGACAAGAGTGGGGATGGTGAACCAGGGTGCGCGGTGGCTGAAGCCGTGGGGCAAGGTTTTACTGTTACTCTGCCGGCATTCGGGTGTTTTTCCCACTCCAACGCGCTGTTCTGACCAAGATCCCCAGGAGGCCTGGCTGCACCACGCAGGTGTCCGTGAGCTGGGACAGTCGCTCCACTCCCTACCCAAGTGCCCCCGGCAGCCACCATTACCTGCCGGGTGCAGAGTGTCCGCCTGTTCCCCTGCACCACGTGGACGGCCTTCCTGCTCTGCCCCCTTGTGAAGAGACTGGGAGGGCCAGATACAGCAGCGGGGGCGCCGATGTTTTATAAACTACACGTGCCTTGTAAGTAAATAGTTGTACTGTTATCAACAACGAAGGAAATTATCCTTTCCTGCTTTGTGCCATCTGGGATCTTGATAAGGTGGGAATTTTAAGTATCCAGGCCATACAATTAAAGGACCCACAAATGCAACTTACGATCCAAGTGACCAAGAGAGAATTTTGATAAAGACCCATAATCTCGGGCATTCAGGGCTAAGAGGACCTTAAAGTCAAACTACTCAAACCCTACTCAGCCTAGCCACTTAGGATACTTATTCCTCAAAATGTACCCATTCTGCCAGAGTCTAATTTTCAAAAAGCTAAAAACCTGACTCCCATACAAATGGACACTAAGATTGTGTCAAGGACTGATTTAACTCATTAGTGAGGGGCCGGCAGGATGGCGAGGCTGGTTCAGAGGTAACACAGGAAACACACACACACACACACACACACACAGTCAGTACACAAAGGGAAAGCTGTGATCATCTCTAAAGTAGGATACAAAACTGGGTAATGGACCCCAGAGCAATTAAGCCACAACCTTGAAGGTTATCTTTTCTACTCAACAGAAATTAATTTGAGATCTCCACTGGACAGAAAATCACTTGTAACTTACCAATTTCTGACAAGTTAACATTTAGCTTTGCAAGAGTTGGTCTTCTCCAAGAACGTCCTCAGATGAGATTGCTGACAATGCTCTCGAGTGATACTGAAAAGGCACGCAATATTCTTTTTGCCTTTTCCCCAAGTTTTAGATAATTTTCCTATAACACCTTTTAATGATCTGAACTAGTTCATTACCCATTCCAGTGACCTAGAGGATCAAGGCCTTTCCCATCTGGTTTACTTTTGCTTCTGCCTCATTTACATCCTCTTAGTTTGTGGAAACCCTTCAAATGATTGAAGTTAATCCTACATTACTGCTTAGTCTTCCTGAAACTTGGGGGGCCCTGTTCTCCAGAACTTCCAGCCTTTGCGTTTCTTTGAGTGCCCGCCAGCGATCCCACGGGTGGGTCTCCTGGGGCGAGAAGGGGCTGATTCACAGCTGCTGACTCACCGCCCCTCCCCCAGGCTCTGGCTATTCTGAGGCAATTACTACAATTAACTCTCACTTCCCAACTTCACAAACCAACTCCTATCAGCCCTTCTGTCCAACACAACGTGCCTGGAAGTCACGACGACACCAACCCACGGCCGAGGCACATAAAAGCCCAACAACACTAACAGGTGCGACAACACACAGTCAACGGAGAAAGCTAATGAGCTCGCATCCGAGAAGGTCTTGTTCAAAGTCTGCATTTCCCATGGAGGCTGGGAACTGGAAGGCATAAACACACAAATCAATTAAAATGATCTAAAAAACTGAAAGACGGCTGGGTTCTGAAGGCTCTGGCATGTTACGTGTCCTTCGAGAAGCTAAGGGAGGAAGGGACTTTCTGGGGACCGTCCCGAGGGAGCCTTCAGAAATGGAGACAGTTTCAGTCCCCTCGGGCTGTGGCAGAACAAAGCACCACCGACCGGGGCTCGTAAACACACAGTCCCCCTCCCAGCGCTGGGCGCTGCAGTGGAGCAGGCGAGGGTCTTCTTCCGGGTGGGTCGGCGCCTTCTCACTGCGTCCTCGAGTGGAACGAAAGGAGCCGTGGGGAGGACTGGGAGCTACACCAGGTCTCCCACAGGAGCTCTGATACCATCCACCAGGGCTCCGCCCCCGTAGTCCCATCTCCCCCAGGCCTCCCCTCCTCACACCGTCACACCGGGAGGTAGAACTCCAATATGCAAATGAAGAGGTGGAGCCACAGTGGAGACCGAGTGAATGAATGAACGCTGTGGGACTTTCCAGCACCTACTGGCGAGGCGGGGATGAAGACACTGTATTTTGAAGGCAGGGAAGTCGAGGAGAGGCGTAAGCATGTATTTCTGAAATCAGCCCACAGAGGCGGAAGGCACGTCGGCTGCCCTGGGAGCGCGGTTGTCCCAAGTCGCGAACCCCCGAGAGGGGGAGTCTGGGTACCAGCCTACAACGGCACTGCGGTGCGGGAAGGGGGAAACCCTTCACTTAGCACGGCTGCTGACTGGGGGAGGCGTTCGAGGGCGGGCAGAGGGAATGGTAAAGAAACTGCACGGACATAGGTCTATGCGGGTTGTCATCTGAGAAGTCCCGCTTTGGATGGATGTGTCTTGTCCCCTCAAAAAGCTGGCTTTTCTTTCTCACGTTTTATTTCCAAAAATTAGACTTTCTCTTTTTCCTACTAAAGTGTACAAGGGTGGTGTTGCTTCTCATCCAAAACAGCACCGCTTCTCAGTTTCCAAAAGAATCCCGTTTGCACGAGTCTCGCAGCGTGTTTATATTCCTTCTCACGCAAAGCTCCCACACCCAGCATGTAAGTAAGCCTGGTGCTTACATGAACAGGTACGGGGACAGAGTGATTGAGACCTTCCACGCATGGCTGATGCTGAGCTGGAACGTGGCAGGTAGCTGATGGAATCTGGGACTGCAGGTCTTTTTTAAAAAGATGTACACTCACTAACACGAGAGAAATGAGCACCTGATTATTTTCTAAACCTCATTCTCAAACCACTCAACTCTCCCACAATACTACCTTCCTTGGTTTATATAGTAAATACTAGGAAGGAAGGAAGGGAGGGAGGGAAGGAAAAAGAGAACAAAAGGACCCAGCACTGAATGAACCAAAGTTTGGGAACCACTATATCAGAAGAACGTGGACTTCGAAGAGTCTCTCAGATTTCATTAATGTGGTAGGTGACCTAAAAGCAACGTCAGTCCAATCTCCTCACTTTGACCAGAGGAGAGGAACACAGCACCCCGTCCGGGGGCACCGAACCACCGCCGGAAATGGGACAGGACGGAAGCCTCCTGGTTTCTAACTGCAGCACTTTTCCTTGACGCCCGTGGTTCTCAAGGGCAGGGCCCACGAGCAGCCTCAGCATCCTCCACCCAGGAGATTTCTCATCCAGGAGGGAAATGACCAGCCCTTCCCCAGCCTAAGTGAAACAGATGCTCCGGGAAAAGGGAACTCGGCACTCTGGGCTTCAACAAGGTCTCCGGGGGATTCTAATGCACCCCCAAGTTTGAGAGGCACTGGTTCCTCTAAGGACGCCTGTGATTCTCAACTGGGGGCGGTTCTGCCCCCTCCAGGTCATCTGGCACCGTTTGGAGACGTTTTTAGCTGTCACAGTGGGGGTGCGGAGTGCTACCGGGTAGAGGCCAGGGATGCTGCTGCACACCCCACTATGTCCAGGACAGCACTCCGCAGCAAGGAATGGCCCGGCCCCGAATGTCAACAGCGCGAGGTGGAAACACCTGCCTCTGGGAGAGTAGAAGAGAGTGGAGAGTTGTCGGCGTCCCTCTCTCTCTGAGCAGTGCCTGTCCCCGTGAGCAGAGGGATCAGTGCATCCTCCCACGCCGTGCCCCCCACGGGTGCTGCCGCCACCAGGGAAGGCGAGCCGGCACCTGCTTCCTTTGGCCACGTGGGAGCCGCAGCCCCAGCCCTGGAGGCCAGTCGGACACTCCTACCGAAGCAGCTACTACATCCGATTCCTTCACGCCGTGCACAGGTATTACTGGTTTCCAGGAACGCTAGGATGTGATGAATCACTCAAACAGACCTTCCGTTGCCAGGAATGGCGAGCTGGAACGGAGGTGTTTTAAAAAGATCAATGCATCTAGTGAGAATACCCTCACACGCTCACAACAAAACCTAGGGAAAAACACTCAACACTTCCCAAGGCACCATGTTGCTGTCGAGATGGCGGAGGATTTCTAGGCTAACACGGGAGAAAAAAAGAGACTTAAAAGGCAAACGAGCACCGAAGACCCCTGTGGCCCCGCGCGTGCCCGCTGACCCCAGAAAACACAAACTCTCACCCTGTCGCCTCACAGGGCAAACGGGTCATCCTTCTCAAGGTGCTCCCGGCTTCGGTCAGCTGAAGGGGTCCAGGGACACCCCCCTAAAAGCAACCATGGCACCTCAAGTGAAGAACTGTCACAGGTGAGGGCCAACGTCTGCCAAGCAGGCCTTACGGCCTTGAGTCCTAAGTATTGCCCCAGGACGTCCCCTGCGCCAATGACCTTGGTCCTGGGGCGGCAGCAGCAGCAGGGACTTAGGCCCCAGCCTCTCTCCCGGTTTACAGACGGGGAACTCCAGGAACCGGGAGGTGAAACGATTTGCCCAAGGTGACACACTTGGAAAGCGGCGGGGCTGGCCACACATGCGCGTGGGCTGCCGGGTGCCGGAGTCCGCTCTGCACCACGGGACACTGGGGTGACGCTAAAAGGTCACCAAGGAGTTGATCCCAGTATGACCTAAAGTAGCAAAAGACTGGAAATAAACGAAATACTCATCCACAAGGGGCTGACCAAATAAAGTATAATGTATACAAAGAATCGTAAGCTAGACCTACATTAATTGCATAGACGTTATTACAGCTGAGTAAAAACATCAGAGGATTCTTACAAATTATAATTATTGTTGTATAATAGATGCCTCCACAAATCAGACGAGAAAGCGAGTTACAGAAAAGAATACACAGTGTATTCTCATTTACGCACTAGCAGGCACAACACCGCACAGTAGTTACGCGCATGGTGTTTAGAGTCACAAAGCTCACCACCACTTGACCTTGGCTCACCACCACTTGACCTTGGGCGAATGACTTCAATGCTCTGAGCACGGGCTTCCTCCTGAGTGGCACGTGGTGGCATCCTCTCGTCGGGTTTTGGCAAGGCTCGAGTGGCGTGACACTGTGAACCGCTCAGCTCACTACAGACAGCTCAGGGCACACAGCCGTCCCATTAGCATTACGCTGTGACGTGTGTTTGTATGTGCACAGGGACGTTCGGAAGCGTGTTGGTCAAGATGCTAACAAATGCTCATCTCCAGGGGATGGACATCCGCTGGTCACTTTCACTTTATTTTCTTGTATTTTTCTGTATTGCTGAATTTTTACACTGAAGAGGAATGATTATTATAAAAACAATAACATTATTTTATATGTACCCTACCGGCATACACATAGTATACAATAGAACACTCTATTCTAACAGCATCAGTGTGATAGGAGATATCTCAAACTAGAGACCCACAGGAAACAGAAAGAGCTGAGGTGGGGGTGAGACCCTAGGCCTGGAACATGGCCAGGCATATAATAAGAATTTGTTGAGCCCTGGCTGGTGTAGCTCAGTGGATTGAGTGGATTGAGCTCGGACTGCGAACCAGGCATTGCAGGTTCGATTCTCAGTCAGGGCACAGGCCTGGGTTGCAGGCCATGACCCCCAGCAATCGCACATTGATGTTTCTCTCTCTTTCTCTCTCTCCCCCCCATTCCCTCTCTAAAAATAAATAAATAAAATCTTAAAAAAAAGAGAACTTGTTGAGCGAATGAAGGAATAAATGAATTGATGGGCAACACAGATGCCCCTGGACTTCTGATGGCGTTATACTCAGATAAAGCCATCGTAAGTTGAAAATATCACAGGTCAGAAACGCCCTGTGGAACGTCACAGCTTCACCGAGCCCACCTAACCCGCGCTCAGGACACTCAGAGCAGCCTCCATTGGGGAGAGGCGCCGGCACATGGACACGCGGTAGAGTGCGGGCGGTTAACCCTTGTGACCTCGTGGCTGGCTGGCCGCTGCCGCCCGGCATCACGAGAGTATCGTGCTGCACATCCAGAGGAAAAGATCAAAATCCAAATTACGACTTCCACCCAACGTGTGTCACGCTTGTACAGTCGCAGAGCTGAGAGGTCGCAAGTGGAGCCGCCCTAAGCTGGGCGTCTGCACGGTGCAGCAGCATCGCGGTTTGGAGCCAGACAGCTGGATTTCGGTACCAGCCAGGTCGCTCCCTAGCTGTTGGCCCTGAACAACTTATTTGGACCTCTCTGATCGGCAGCTCGCTCATCTATAAAATGGGATCGTACTGATTCATAAGACTATCGTGTGGCTTAAATGACAGTAAATGTGAAAGCAGTTTGTGCTTAGCCAAAGTTCAATAAAAGCTAGCTTTTCTTTCCCCCTGGTCCCAGGTTTGCCCACGACAAGCTGTGTGCCGCCGGACAAGAAGCGGTTTATCTGAGCTCCCATTTTCTCATCTATAAAATGCACACAGTATCTGCCAGCCTCTTCAGAGGCTGTGATAATTGTGTGACAGCTTTCCGTACAGCATAATGGACTACACAACTGGGAAGGCTTGTTATGATTATATGTGAGCCTGGGGGGTCAGTTTATTTTACGGCCTCTCGGCTCCAGCAAACTATACTTATGTGGCCTTTACAGTCTGACAAACGTGCAGACTTATTAACCGGTGATACTGCACGGACCTTCCCGGGCTTTCCCAGAGCAGCCGAATCCCTGTCCAACTGGGAATAAAGTCTGCTTGGGTCTGAGCGGAGCCGCTGTCCCCCGAGAAACCCTCGGCCCGCTGTCCCGACTGCGCGGCACAGGATGAGTGCGCGGGCCCAGGTGCGGGGGGGCCTGTGGTTCTGGTTTTGTTCTCCAGTGTGACCAGTTGCACTGAATAGTTGCAGTGTGACCTTGGGGTGTCCTCATCAGCCCCAAAGAGCCCCTCAGCAGCCACTCCTGCTCCCCCATTCCCGCCCCCGAGCCCCTGCAACTATTAACTCATCTTTCTGTCTCTACGGGTTTGTCTTTCCTGGACATTTCACACAAATGGAGCAATATGTGATCTTCTGCGACTGGTTTTGTACACTTTGCATGTTTTCGAGGTTCACCCACTGTATCAATATCGGCACTTCGTCCCTTTTTACTGCTGAGTGATACTCCACTGCACAGATACACACACCACATTGTGTTTGTCCATTTATCAGTACATACATGTTCGGGTTATTTCCACTATTTGGTATCAGGAATGATGCTCCTATGAACATTCACGTTCAAGCTTCGTGTGGATGTGTGTTTTCGTTTCTCTCAGGCACGCGCCCAGGAGCACAAATGCCGGGTCACGCGGTAGCCCTGCGCCTGACATTCGGAAGAACTGCCAGACGGTTTTCCAGAGCAGCTGTACCCTTTAACGTCCCCCCAGCAACGCATGGGGGTTCCCATACGAGGTTTATACACACAGAGCCACCTGCTCAATGCGTAAGGTCATCCACGTCCTTACCAACATTTGCTGTTATCCGTCTTTTTCATTCCAGCCATCCTAGCGGGTGTGAGGAGGCATCATCTCACTGTGGTTGTGGCCTGCGCGTCCTCACGTCCAACGAAGCTGTGCACCTCTGTGTGTCCTTTGTGGCCATGTGTACATCTGTGCGGAAGTGCCCATGTAAACCATTTGCCCATTTTAAAATTGGGACATTTATCCTCTTATTATTGAGTTGTAAGTTACAGAGGTCCCTTATCAGATATATGGTTTGCAAATATTTCCTCTCACTCTATGAGTTGTCCTTTTTCTTGATAGTATGGCTTGCAGCACAGTTTTTAATTCTGATGGAATCCAATTTATTTTTTTCTTCTGTCACTTGTATTTTGGTGTCATCTCTAAGAAACCATTGCTTAACCCAAGGCCACGAAGATTTACTCTTCTGTTTTCTCTTGTAAGACATTTAAGTTTTAGCTCTTACATGTAAGTCATAGTCTATTTTGAGATACCTTTTGCATACGGTGTGAAGTCGGAGTTCAGCTTCATTGTTTCGTGTGTGGGCATTTCGTTGCCCCAGCATCTCCCGAAAGGCTGTTCTCCCCATTGAAAAATGGCATCATCGTCAAAAACCGACTGCTCATAAATACGGTGGCAGCACGTCCAGCCTCAGACGTGAGGAACTTGAGGTCACCGTGCGCCATCCCTGTGGGGCTAGGCCACACGTGTAGGAAACCCGTCTTCTGTTCAGGGCCCAGGAGTCAGCAGGGTGAGCGCCGCAGCTGCTCGGTGAAGGACCGACCACGCACCGCGTGGTTCGCGGTCACGCCGCCTCACCACCCACGGGCCGGACACTCGGGAGGAAGCACGGCACTCTGCCCTTGCGAAGGACCGGCTGGTTCTCCTGCTGGCGCTGCTCTTCCGTTTGGGGCTCACTCTTTTCTTTATGCGACTCGCTCCGTGGCCCGAGTTCCACTGGCACAGCGACCCGGGTCCGGGAGAGCACCCTCCTCCTCCTCCCGGGAGAGGCGTGTTCATCGGCAGCACTGCACAGCTGCCCGGCTAGAAGTCCCAGCGGGTCCGAGGGCGCGATGCCGATGGACACACTGGACTTGACCTGTCCACGGGAACACGGGCTCCCAGCTGTGGTGCGTCTCTCTTGTGAATAAAGGGTTTTGCTTGTGTGCCAGGCCCACCGGCTTCCTGTGTGCAAGCCAAACTCAGAGAAGTTAATTTTTTAATTGCTGATGGACTTCGAGTGTCAGAGCCCCGAGAAAGGAAGGCCCTCAAAGGGGCCGCCAATCAGAGATATGTCATGAGTAACTGGAAGAACTAGGGGCATTCAAGTAAGGCAAGGCGAGACTTTCTGCAGGCCACTGTCTTCAAGGAACTGAAAATCCAAATTAAGCCAGTTCGAAGAAGTACGGCAGGGAAGACCCAGAACAGAATATAACACCCCTGCCCTCTTCTACCGCAAATGCAGACCAATCGATCTACATGTAAATACATACATACATACATACCTAGACACGTACAAACCGGGCTGTACACACCTCTGTTCCGGCACTTGTATCTCAGATGCCCTGGGCGCCCCTTCTCGGCTTCATACTCCTCAAGGCCAACTCCCACTCGTGCCTGTAGCCCTATCCCTAGCCCCACTGTCTCGCATATGCTAGGTATTCAATATGTATCTTGCAAGTAAACACTTAAGCAGATATAATACATGAAAACACATAAATAAGTAATGCATTTATAATACAGATGTCTACACTTTAAAATTCACATTTACTGAAATTACGCTTGGGGCATAATTAAATATTTAACACCGCCTTTATTATATAAAATAATACCCACATGCACTACCATTGCCTAAGCCAGTCCCCACGTTTACTCCTCTCGAAGACAAACGCACGATGAGGCCACGGCGTCGGCCGCCAGGGGCTCATCTCGCTCACAGGTCTCCGAGCCCGCGCTCAGCGCTGCAGTCGCTCTCCCGTCCCCACCTCTCAGCTGCCCACCGCGGGGCTAGGCAAAAGGCTCACAGCTGTGCAAACACACCGGGGACCAGCGGCAGACACACTAGTTCACACGTGTCCCCCACGAAGTGTAAACAGTGTGCCTGGAGTCTAGTCGGCCCCTAAGCTGGGGTGGCCGTGGTGAACAGGAAAACTTATTTTCTCAAACATATTATTACTCAAAGTTCTTTTCCAGTCCAAGTCCGATCCTGCCGCTATGTCCATTACTACTGTCTGTGCTTCCTCCCGGCCCTCGGTTCTTGTCTGCTCGGGGATCGCATCGCTCCTGGCCGGGGCCCCCCCACTGCGCACCAGCACTCTGCAGGCAACCGGGGGCCCCTCCAGAAAGGACTTCCTTCTCCTCTGGCAGGCAGGGAGACAAGCACAACCACGCGGCAGCCTGACGTGATCAGAGACCGGACGATTCCAGGCAGTGCTCCAGTTCTGGAGAGGGCTGGGCGACTTCTGGTTCTCGCTCGCCCCCAGACAGAGGCCCTTATGGAAACCTGGGGTGCCCGGGAGCCCTAGGGGGCCCCTCCTCCCATGTGCGCTCCGAACACTGGTTTTTATCCCCCCAGTCCCATGGACCTGTCTGACGCTCTGATCACCTCCTCGGCTGACAAGGGCCTCACGGGAAGAATCGGTGCCAAATGCCAGGCTTACCTGGCCACCTCCTCCCGGATCCTGGCTCTGCAAACCCTTCCTGCCACGTAGCTCTCCTACACCTGCAGGCTGATTTTCTTTTCTTTTAAAAAAAGATTTTATTTATTTATTAGAAAGAGGAAAATGGAGGGATAAAGAGAGGGAGAGAAACATCGATCGGTTGCCTCTTGCTGCCAGACTGCTGCTCAGCCTACAATTTGGGCACATGCCCTGCTCGTGCCCTGACCTGGAATCAAACCGGCAACCTTTCAGTTCCTGGGCGGATGCTCTAACCACTGACCCACACTAGCCAGCACCTGATTCTCCTTTTTAACATTTCACCTGCTCTTGTTCTCAACAGGACGGGTCCAAACACCTTGATAAACCTCTGCCGGAAGTGGGATCCCCAAATCCAACAAGCCTTAACACAACTTTGTTTAAAACGGAACCAGAGGGCAGCTTTCCAACACAAGTCCTTCTAGCTGGTCTCTACAACTTGTGCAGTTTTGACTTCTGAGTCTTCCCCAGGGAACTACCCAAAGCAAGACTCTACGGAGCAATCTGGCGTGTGGGAAACAGAGACTGGGAATTACTGCTGACGAACGGAAAGCCATAAAATCTCAATGAAAATAAAGCGTTAATCAAAAGTAATGTCGTGCATTCCAGTCTACAATCTAACAGGTTTTACTGCTGGAAACGGGGGTGTGGGGCTCCATTAAAAAAATGAGACACAGTAGCTGGGAACGCCTAGGCTCACAGAGCAGACACACAGGAATGCCGGCTCCCTGTGCCCGTGGCCCCGTCTCCTCCCCACCTGCAGGATGGCTCCGAACTCGGGCTGCAATTTCAGCCTCGTCCAATGATCTTACTACAGAGCCGAAAGCTCACTCCCAACTTCCTGCTGCACTGCGTAGGAGCTGGGTCGAGGTCACAGAAATGGCCAGCACGTGGGTCAAGACAGCAAATGCCCCTGCCTCCCTCTGGCTACGACTAAAGAAAGAGGGAGGCCCAGGCTGGCATAGCTCAGTGGATGGAGCGCGGGCTGCGACCCAAAGTGTCTCAGGTTCAATTCCCAGTCTGGGTACATGCCTGGGTTGCAGGCCATGACCCCCAGCAACCGCACATTGATGTTTCTCTCTCTTTCTCTCTCCTTTCCCTCTCTAAAAATAAATAAATAAATAAAATCTTTTTAAAAAAAATAAAGAAAGAAAGAGGGAAACATGAATGGAGGACAGTGAGAGAAGACCAGTCCAAGAGGCGAGAAACCTGAGCTTCATGTCCCTGTTACCCCGCTGCCGTGACCCCTGGCGAGTGACCTCTGGAGTCCGTCCAGTCTCTTACCTGAGAAGTGAGGGACTTGCGCATTATCCAACAAACATTTATTGAGCAGAGTACAGGCCAGGCTCACCGCTAGGTGCTAAGACCACGGTGCTGAGTGAACCAGCCCCGCTCCTGACCGCAGGCCTCAGCCAGCCGTCCTCAACTCTGGCCGCACACTCAGCCATGCAGAGGCTTTAAGAAGACAAGCTGAGAAAAACCAGAACGACATGCCTCACTCCAGATCAGTGGAACCTCTGAGGCAGGGCCCTGGCGTTGGGGGAGGGCGTTGAGGATGAGGGCTCTATCCTGTGTTTCTGATGCCCAGCGAGGGTTAGAGACCACTGACCTAGAGGATTTCTAAGTTTCTGAACCTAACTTGCTATGATTTTATAAAGGAGTATCTTTTTACAGGCCAAAAACCTCCCCCCCAAACCCATGGTTTCATTAATAATTGGGGGGAGGGTGACTAAGGGTAGGAGGCGCCTTGCCGTGCTAATAAGCCTGTCCTGCAAGGTCCTATTGCCTGTGTGGGCGACCTTTAGCCTCGCCTTGCCCGCTGGGTGGGATTCAAACTCCAAAGCCGCAGACAGCATCCGGTCATACACGAGGTTCTCCCCCAAGGGGCAACATCATGCTGGCCTGGGTCTGTTTCTCTGGGTTAAAGTGCTAGACACCAGACTGTGGTCATTCGTGGTTTTTGTCATGTCTGTGTAATGCGACTGCTATAACCTAATCTTCTTCTTTAAAATCTACTCACTAACACAAGAGTATTAGCCCTGCCGAATATTAAAACACACTACAGAGCTTCTTTAATTAAAAGTGAGGTATTGGTACATGAATAAATATAAACCAATGGAACACAACAGAAAATCCAGCAATAGGCCGAATTAATTAAGTATGACAAAAGACAGCATCTCAAAGCACTGTGAGAAAATGGTTTTGATTGACTGACTGTGAAGACTTGATTGGCTTTACTAAGCGACTCATCTATCCAGCAGCGTCTCATGTAACAACTGGAAGGGCGCTGCCAGAGAAAGGACTTTTTAATGAGTGGCGTTGGGAGAACTAAAACACCAGATGGAAAAGGATAAAATTGGGTCCAGCCCTCAAACCGTATATTTAATTCCAAATGGATCGGAGATTTCAATGTTTGAAGGAAAAAAAAAAAAAAACTATGTCTACAAGGACTAGAAAAAACACAGGTGAATTGAATCTGCGAGTGCGGAAAACTCACCAGCAAGGAGCGGTGGGTAAAGAGGCTGAAAGATAAAAAGAACTCTGTGTACTTTTCCCTAGCAACAACATCCACACAACCTCGTGCACCGAGAACCCCCTCGGCGTGGTTCTGGCTCCTCCCGCCTTACCGGTTTCTCAGTCCAGCCACCTCTGGGGGACCAGTCTGCCCAGTTTCTGACCCGCTGCCCGGGGGGATGCCTCTGGAGCCCTCTCAGTGCCCACACGGGGGCGCCGGTGGGTCAGGGGCAATCCTCTGTCACACAAAGACGGCAGCTATGGCTAGGTGCTCCTCTCCCTTTCTCCCCTCAACGTCAGTCCTAACCCATATCGATCACCTGTACCGGCTCTTCCTCCCCCTACAGCACCCTCCCCCACCCCTGCTCCCTGAGGTCCTGCACTGCGCCCTCTAAACGCCTCTCCCAGGAGCCTTTGTCTCGGCTGCAGCTACCTGGGGAGCCCAGCTGAAATACCCTGGGGTAAGCACATTCATTTTTTCTAATATACAGAAAGGTACAGACTTAATTATACAAATGTGAAAAGCTGCCTCAGGAGAAGCAGGGGCTCCCCACCACCCAATGCGGGCCGTGAGGACTGGCTTCCTTGCAAAGAGGACCGTACAGAAAGGGGAACGAACACGTAACTTTACAGAGACGACACAGGACAAACACTACTTCAGCCGGGCAGGCGGTCAAGGTCACCTCTGACGGCCAGAAACCCTGTGCTCACATCTACCCTCGGCATGTGATAAGTGGCACTTCGCTGCCTGGGCGTCTCCCTAAACCGTATCACCTCCGTCTACTCATGAGAAAAACGGGGGAACTCCCAATAGGGGGGCTTCCTACAGTATACCCACCCGGCACTCCTTCCAACAGTCAAGGTCATCGAACACGAGGAAAGTCTGGAAAAGTATCACATCCAAGAGGAGCCTAAGGAGGCAGAATAACTAAATGCCATGTGGTGTCCTGGGTGGGATCCCGGGACAGAGAAAGGGCACTGCAGGGGATCAAGGGACCTTGAATAAACTATGGACTTTGGTTAATGATAATGCCTCAATATTAGTGGTTCCTTAAGTATAAAAACGTACCAAGTAAGATGTTACTATTGGGCATATGTGGGAGGGGGCGTAGGGATTCTCTGTAGTTTCTGCTCAGTTCTTCTGTAGATCTAACATTGCTCTAAGATGTAAAGCCTACTAATAAAAAGAGAAAAAGACTGTACAAAAAAGCACTCCTCCATCTCTGGCGGTGGGGCCGGGAGCTGCACTGTAGACCGCGATGCCCGCGGTGGCCACGACGCCCGTGAAGGTGTGAGAAACACCTGGGACGCTGGGAGTTTCGGTACAGCGCGTCCTCGCAAAGGCGTCCCGGGGAAACCCCTCCGCCATCAGCAAACGAGCCGTGTCTCGTGGCAGCAGCACGGGGACGGCAGACAAAAGCTCGGTCACCGCGGTGACACACTAATCCAGGAAGCGCATCGCGACACAGCCTTCACCTTGGACGCCAGCTCCCAGGCCGCCTGGAATGCGGGGCCCGGCAGGCCCCGTGCCCGTGGAAGGGTGGCACGGCCTACTGTCCGTTTTAGGCACAGGCGCAAGCAGGCGTCAATAGTTACGAAGCGCCGACCGAGGCCAGGCCCAGTGCTGGGCTCTGGGGACCCCACGGAGACCCAGACAGCACCGCCCTTCACGGAGGGCAGGAGGAGACACAAGTAACTACGGATACGGCTTGGGGGGGGGGGGGAGGAACCGTGAGAGACCACTGTGAGGGGTACCAGCGAAGGGCCCCCGCCAGGCGAGGGGCCAAGCACCGCGTCCCTGAGGAGGTGGCACCCGAACCAAGACCGAAGACCGAGCAGCAGCAGGGCGAGAGGGCAGGGAGGCAGCCCTCCGTCCGCTCAGGTCAGGGCAACCCACACGGCCCCGCAGAGGAGGCGGGGGCAGAGGGCGGAGGGCGGCCCGGCAGCAGGCGCGCCCACCTTTCGGCGTCCCTGGGCCGTCCCTGGGCCGCGCTGGGAGAAGGGCTGTCTGGGGCTACTCATTCAGTATGTCGCGACGCGTCATCACAGACAGTGTCATGATGTCTTAGGTAAATTCACGATTTTGTGTCGGGCCACATTCACAGCCGTCCTGGGCTGCGTGTGGCAGGTCGGACACCCCCGCCCCCCCCCCCCCCCCCCGAGAATGTTTAAGGGTTGGAAGCTTCTAAGCAAGGGACCAGGGCGAGCGTACCACAGGGGGAAGGGCTGGGGCAGGGGTGTAGGAAAGCGCCTTCCCAGTCGGAGCTCCGGTACAGAGAGCGCCCAGTGTCTCTGACGACACCAGCAACGTGCCTCCGGGGCCCGGCGAAGCCGCGGCTGTCTCACTCCCGGACGCGCAACACACCGCAGAGTCTAACACTCGGCTACAATCAAGGATCTCCACCCCGAAACGGCTTGCCTCCTGCTTTGCTTTTATTCCAATAGTTCTGTGTTATGCCTCTCAGAGAGAATGTCCCTGAATCTTTTCTAGAAGTTAAGCATCAATAGCAACGAGTTTCTAAAGCAAAAAAAAAAAGATCACATACGGTAGATAAGTTGTACAGCGATGTCACAAAAGGGCAGAATATCTGAAATCAGAATTGTCCCAGGTTTTGCCAGGGGCCGTTTCCAGGGGGTGCCTACCTCAGGGACACAGTAGACTGGGGCGGGGGAGGGAGATAACGAACTCCTACTGAACACTGTCAGCCAAGAACCTTCCGTGTGGCCTCGCTTGATCCTTACAAAACCCTGTGGAGGTGCAGAAGGTCTTCGCAGAGCTCTGAAGACACGTTTTCTGAGTATCCGTCCAGACAGTGGGTGGCTCCCCTGACCGGAGCTTGCTCTGGGGGGCCTCCCGCACACCCACCTTCTCACTCGTGTTTGCGGGGACCAAGTCTGCTCGATGTCAGTCAGCTGGTAGGGAGCTGCCCTGGGGCAGAACCCAGGTCTGTCTGACTCTGAAACCCAGCTCGCTTAGAATACGGGGGCAAACCTGAAGGCTAAAGGGAACAAACGACCCTCATCCACAGCTCCCTCAACCCCAGAGCGAGAGGAGGTGTCCTTGGCACAACCTTAAAGACAAAGACAGTCCATCTTCCCACAGGGAGCTGGAGGAATCGGAAACAGGGCTCCCCCCACTGCTGAGCATGGGGAGCCACACCGTTTTCTTGTTTGTTCGGATCCCTTTCTAGCCCTTCCTCTGCCTTTTCTTTTTCTGGGGTGGGCCGGGGTGGGGGGGCAGGAATCTCCAAGTTAACACCATGATTAAACTTCCTTTCATTAACTTTATCTCTTTTCTTCTCTCTTCTTGTTTAAAATGAACATTCTTATAATATAGATCAGTAGCTGTAAGACTGTTTATACCCTTTGGTATCAGAAGTATTACATACCATTTTGCTAATTTACCTTAAGAAGATAATCAGAGATGGAGGCATTCTAAGATTTATGTACATAAAGATTCATTATCATGGCATTTTCAATGATGAAATGCTATAAACAAGCTCACTGTCCTAAAACTGGGGTATGGTAAATAAATTATGATATATCATGTGATAGAGTATTAATCAACCACTTTAAATGCTTTCAGGGAATATCCACCACAGGGAAATGCACACATGCTCAGTGTAAAATGTCCAACACAAATGCATAGCACGATATCAGGTTTGTAAGAACGTTACACTTAGACATGAAATATTAAAGAAACTAAACCACATATTTTATTTGATTATCCCTAACCAACAGGATTGATAATGATTTTTAAAAAGTGGTAACTTTAGCCCTGGCTCATGTGGCTCAGTGGATTGAACGCCAGCTTGCGAACCAAAGGGCAGCTGGTTCGATTCCCAGTCAGGGCACATGCCTGGGTTGCAGGCCAGGTCCCAGTAGGGGGCGTGTGAGAGGCAACCACACACTGATGTTTCTCTCCCTCTCATTCTCCTTCCCCACCTCTAAAAACAAACAAATAAATAAAATCTTTTTAAAAAGCGGCAACTTAATTTTTTCCATTTTTACTGATATATAATTGACACACAGCCTGGTATAGGTTTACGGTGTACAGCACAATGATCTGACCTACGTATATTGTGAACCAATTACCACGGTGAGTTTATTTACATCCTCACTGCTGACTTTTACTGCCTTCTTCATACCTATGCTTTTAAATTCTCTGCATTCAACATATATTCCATTTAAATCTGAAAAACACCTTTCTTAACTAAGAGAAAATTGCCACCAGAAATTATTCCTATGGGGATCTTCTCGTTCTGGGCTAGGAAAGAGACAACTGCACCTTTGACAAGGGGACCACTGTCCTTCCCATGTCAACCCTGGCATCAGCAGGACAGGCTCTCCAAGTTACCATCGCATTACTACAGCGCTTCTCTTCAATGTTGGTAGTTTTTTAAAGACTTTATTTACTTACTTTTAGAGAGAGGGAAAGGGAAGGAGAAAGAGAGGGAGAGAAACATCAGTGTGTGGTTGCCTCTTACACGCCCCCTACTGGCGACCTGGCCTGAAACCCAGACATGTGCCCTGACTGGGAATCGAACCGGTGACCCTTTGATTCACAGGCTGGCGCTCAGTCCACTGAGCCGCACCAGCCAGGGCTATAGCGCTTCTGCTACAGTCATTCCACAACGGGGAGTCATCAAGCGTATTGTCCGTTGCTAGCTTCAGAGTATACATATTCCCCTTTTAAAGGGAGGAAATCTTCATAGGAAACAATGCTGATATAGTTTATTTTCATGTAGCTTATTTATACATGGTTATAAAACTAGGTCTAGTTGTGTATCTAGTTTATACAACTAGATACAAACAAAACTGCCAAATAAGTAAAATTCAACATGCCATCACTTTAATCAAAGGATAAAGTTGCTCTAATCAAAAAATCGTCATCCACAAGGTAAACACGGTCAAGGCACTGGCCTGAAAACGGGCAGATGGAACAGCAGGAGACAGCCCAGAAAGACACACACACGCCGAAGTCCCACAGCCTGAGACCAGGTCTGCCTAACGCGACCTCCAGGGACGCCAGGACAAACGCTCCCCTGCCCCGTTCCGCAGCACTGAGCTCGGGACGCACTTGGGCCCCACCTGGGACTCAGGAACGTGGTCAATGCAGAGTGACGGCGGTAACCAAGGGCCGTACCTGTGCCTGTGCATCTCACGGTGTGCCTGTCATCACCCTGCGCTCCGTGTCAGTTACTCCAAGGTTGACCCAGTGCCCTCGGCCCGGAGGAGGCGGCTCCCTGGCCCGCAGCCGGACCTGAGAGGTGCCGGTCGGGCCCTGCCTTACACACGCGAGGCTGAGCCTGATGGCGGCCGGCAGGCTTCCTGAGGGCTGGGGATGCTCCGCACTCGTATGGTACCGGCTCCCCCGGAGAGGGTTTCGGGAACCAGGCGTCCGTGCTGCCATTCGCCTTAGAAAACATGCCTGACATCCCCGCCACATATGTATTGATACATCAAGTACATGGTCAGCAATTTCGAAGAAAAATGTAATTTTGTTCTTTAGCTCATATTCCGACTTGAAGAATAACTTAAAAAAATTCACACTATAAAACATAAAAACAAGTTAACACATAACCAAACTTCTAGAAGAACACTATCACAGACATAAGAAATCATGGGAAAGTCACAAAGAAAATGATTTAATGACATAGAAACCTCAAACTTCTATATATCAAATCTTTAAAAGATAAAAGGGAGATGGGGGACTGTTCACACACGAGACTGTTCCCAACAGACAAATGACTAAAGTACATAAACAGAAATATTATACACTGTGTATGTGGGTTGTTTTCTGTCTGTCTGTCTGTCTGTCTGTCTGTTTGGGTAGGAAAGGGATTGAGAAAGGGATCGAGTACATGTCTGCAAATCCCTTAGGTAAGGGTGGTATTTGGGGGGCAGGTGGGAGAGGGCTGGTTCTTTCCACCCCTCACCGACATAATCCAGGACCCAGCAACAGTGGGCCCTTAAAACCTGACTTCTGCAAGGGGATAGTATACATTAGGGCCTGTGAGAGAAAGGGCTCTTACACTCGTCTGTTAGAAACAGAACTCAGGCGGAAGACTGGAGAGTAAAGAAAATCTCAGACACGGCCCGAAGGAACCGAGTCAACAGGACTTTCTGGCTGACGCACGTGGGCACGTGCCCCAAGTGGCCAGCTTACCTCTTAGAAGGCGTCTCCTTCCAGACCTTTATCAGTAGGTCCTGTCTAGGGATTCCGAGGAGATTAACTCAGTAAAATGGCGTGTTGTTTTCATTTAAAAAATTCAGAACTGAACAAAAAGGAAACTGTTTTTCATGGATGAACCAAGGAGCTTGTTTATGTGTATCCAAATCCGATGAGTTGAAAACAGACGTAATGAACAGACCTAATGAATGGACCCTCTCGACTTACTTAGGTCCACTTGTAAAACTCGAGCACTTGAGGTCCATGTAAATATACTTGCACAGGTGTTTCACTACAAAGAGTCTGCAAAAGGATTCCATGTGGAATTGTCAGCAGCATTTTTTAAAAATCTGTGTAAAAAACAAATGACTTAAAGAAAAAAAGAAATGAAAGACTCATTTTGGAAAAACCATATAGGAACTTTCATTTCCACGTCCACGTCCATGTCTTTTTTTAAAAATCTGATCCAAAAGAATGGGATCTGAGAATGCTATTCCACTACTCTTGATCAAAAAATTACATATTCTATTCACGAGAACCAGGCAAAGGGTAATTTTTATCAAATAAATGACAAAGGAAATCAACATGAGAAAGAAACAAATATGAGAAGAGAGGAAAGCATTCATTTCTGAAACCCTTTGCTGTGCAGTAGCGATCTTCAACTAGCATGCTGCAAGGATTTTTAAAATGTTCACTACCTGACAATTTAGTGGGGGGTACTGACTAAATCAAGGGTGTCAGACTCACTCTCACCGGGGGCCACATCAGCTTCGCAGTTGCCTTCAAAGGGCCGGAATAATTTTAGGACTGTATAAATGCATCTATACTCCTGAACTGTTAAGGAGCTGAAATTACATTCAGCCCCTTGAAGGCAACCGCAAGGCTGATATGGCCCCCGGTGAAAAGGAGTTTGACACCCTTGGTAAATAGATCGTCAAATAAGAAATGACGACACCCATCATAAGAATAGCCATCTGGTGTGAATAAATAAAAATTATACCTAAGTCTTTGGTCAGATCAGCAAAAAACATACTTTCTGGTGTGCCTCAGAATTACTGTACGTGTGCCATGAGAGGCAAAAGGTTGGAAATCGCTGCTTTACAGTAATGATCTGAATTACACTGTCATATTTATAGTTAACTATATATTAACAGGAATTAAAGATTTGTCCTTCAAATTATTTTGATTCCAGAGCCTTCCACCGACAGAGACAGCCTAAGACAGTTCCAGCAGAACACAAGAAAAAGGTAACAGTGATCTCCACGGCTTCGGAGACCCAGCAACTCAAATCTCCAGAGTTGCACACTGACTCTGGAAGCGCCCTCGGAAACGCCAACACCTGGGACTCGCTTTCCCAGGAGCCATCGACTAAGTAAACCTGAACACTCCTCCAGCTGAAGAGAACCCAAAAGGCAGGTGAAAATGGAATGAACGAGGGCCCGGAGGCTGGGGGAGGGGAGGCCTGCCAGCGGCTCCTTCGGGCCCACGCCCACTCGTCCCGCGGATAAACGCCAACATGTGCGTGTGGTGGGGGCTGCTGGTGCAGGGCCGGCCTCTGCGAGGAAGGGGCAGCAGGGCAGGCGGGCTCTCACAGGGACGGCTGCTCCAGGTCCTAAGCGCCCCACTTGCCTGACAAAAGCAAACACGAGTTACTCTAAAAGAGGAAAACATCCTCTTAGGCTTCCAATTATTTCTAAACAATTGTGCAAGTAAGATGTCCAGCGCACAATAAAAAAACACAACAACTAGGGACAGAAGGAAAGGCAATATGAACCGTATCAATGAAACAGAAACAGACCCTGGGAATGACTCCCAGGTGCGGCCGTGATCAAACTTGAAGGCAATTAACTACACGTGTTGTGTTCAAGGAGGTAAAAGACAAGATTGAGGATTTCAGCAGATAACTGGAAACTATGAGAAACAAGCAGAAACTAAAGAGTAAAAAAGACATGACTGAAATGAAAACACCTGACAAGTTTAATAGCAGATTCTTCACAGCAGGAGAGAGAGTTAAGGGATTGAGTGCTGGAACGAAGGACAGACAGAAACACAGGAGGAGGCCTGAGAGACACAGAAGGTTCCGTGACGTGTTCGAACACGCGTAGCTGCAGACCCGGGAGAGGCGAGAGAAGATGCGGCCGGAGCAGTATCTGAAGCACCAACGGACGATGACGTCACAGAATAATGAAAGACACGAAACCACAGATGGAAAAGTCCTAAGAACCCTAATTACATGTTTAAAACTTTGCCGAAAACGGAAGACAAAGAAAACATTTAAAAAGCAGCTTGGAAAAATGGCAGACTACAGACAAGTGACTTCCCAGCAGAAAACAACCCAAGGCGAGATAACAGCAAGATAACGAGGTGTCTTTAAAGCTCTAGAGGAAACAGTGGCAAATCAGGAAGGGGGGGGGGGGGATGTTCTTAAATGAGACTGTGGTGATGGTTGTATAACTCTGAAACTACTAAAGTCACCGAACTGTACACTTTAGATGGGTAAATGTTATAGTACATGAGCTGTAATTCAAAAAAAGCTGTTTTTGTTTTAAATGCAGGACAAATAACGACAGTTGCAAACAAGTACTGTAAGAATCTGTTGCCAGCAGACCTGCACTAAAAGATTCTAAGGGGCAGCCCAGGCTGGTGTGGCTCAGTGGATTGGGTGCCAGCCTGCAAACCAAAGGGTCGCCAGTTCGATTCCCAATCAGCGCACATGTCTGGCCTGTGGGCCGGGTATCCAGCTGGGGCATGTGACACGCAACCACACATTGATGTTTCTCTCCCTCTCTTTCTCCCTCCCCTCCCTCTCTCTAAAAATAAATAAGTAAATAAATTAAAACCTTAAAAAATTAATTCTGAGGGGTGTTCTTCAGGCAGAGAGAAAATGACCTGGAACGGAAGACAACAAACGTGGTCTCGCAGAACTATGACTAAAAGAGGACCCTTTTGATAAGCAGTGCTGAGTAAGTGGTGCGGATAAAAAATAAAACTTGACCCCTTTTTCACAAGTTACACAAAACCCAATTCCAAGTAGACTGTAGATCTTAATTTGAATGACAAAACAGTAAGATGTGTAGATGTTATAGCAAACTATCTTCTTGATCTCCAAATAGAACTTTTACAAATTAGGAAGAGAAAGGCATGTAGACCTCAAAAGAGAACCCGGCAAAACATTTGAAGAGGCACTCCGTAAAAGGGAATACCAAATAAGCAAGGAAAAGATGTTCAACCTCATTCGTCAGCAAGAAACCGCAATTTGAAACCACTTCTCTCGCTCACAAGGATGGCTAAAATTTAAGACCGACAAAACCAAGTGTAGACAAGGATGTGGTGCACAAGAACTCACACACTTGCAGGGAGTGTAAATTGGTACAAACACTTCGGCAACTAGGTACGATATTAGCTCCTGAAGTTAAAGATGATGCATATCTTTTGAGCTAGAAATTCCCCTGCTAGGTGTACACCCAACAGAGAACGAGTGCACCAGGAGACACAGAAGTGTATTCTCAACAGCAGTGCCAGCCACACGTTAGAAACAATCCGAACGTCTACCAAGGGCGGAATGGCGAAACTGTGGTGTATTCATTCATGCAGCGCAAAACCATCAGGCAATAAAAATGAACAGTTGCAACAGAACAAACGATTTTCAAAAACATTGTGAGTGAAAGACGCCAGACACAAAAGAATATAGATTCATTTAAATAAAGTTCACAAAACAGGCAACGTGGAGCTACAGGCTCTATAGTTTTTACGGTATGTGTGTTTAGAAAGGAAATTACACCGAAAAAAAAAAAAGGCAAGGAAGTGATTATCTCCCCAAAGCAGGCCTGGGTTCCCTCCGGAGCGGGAATTCCGGGCCGGCGGCGAGGTCCCACTTCTCGGCCCCACGGCCAGCAGACCCCTGGCTGGGGGACAAGGCACCGGGTGGTGCGGTTCAGCCCTTGCACTTCGCCGCGTGCAAAAAGAAAGGAGGAGGGGGACGAGGAGGGGAGAGAAAGGGGGCACGCAGCTCCCGATGGAAGGGAAGCGCCACTTCACAAGTCAACCCAAACGCGGCTGAGCCCCGGCGCCCGGGCGCCTTCGCCCAGGGCTCGAGCCCTGGAGACGGAGGCCAGAGGGGCTTCGGGCCGGCCTCCTCCGGGCTGCCAGGCACCGATCAGGGCTTCGGCCGTCGCGTGCCACCCGCGCGGCCGGGGCGCGGCCACACCTGCCCGCGGTGTCGCCCCACCCGCAGGCCCCCGGCCCCCTCCAGTGCCTCCCACCGCCTGCCGAGGCCGGCGCCGCCCGCCCCCTCCAGAACGCCCCCCACCGCGACGCCCCCGCCGTTCCCGACGCCCGCACGACTCCCCCGAGGCCCGCCCGCGCCGCCCGCCGCGTCCCTCCCCGCCGAGGCGCCCGCGCGGCTCACCTCATTGTCGCTGCCGGGGCGGGCGCGCGGGGCCGGGCGCGCGGCGCGGGGCGCGGGGCGTTAGCGGGGGAGCCGGCCCCGGGCGCGGCGGCTCCGCGTCTCGCTGGGCTGCGGGGGGCAGCGGGGGCTCATCTTCTCGGGGCGGGCGTCCGGGCCGCTAGCTGCGGGAAAGGGCTGCGGCGGCCGCGCCTGACAGCTGGGCCCCGGCCCCTGCCATCTTGGCGGGCGCGTGCCCGGGCCGGCGTGTGCGCGCGCCGCCGGGAGAGGTGGAAGGAGGGGAGGGGGCGGCGACCCCCGGCTCCGCCGACCGGGAAGCGGGAGGGCGAGCTCAGCCCGAGGGCCGAGACTGGGGGTGCGTCCCTCCGCCCGCTGCACCGGGTGGGATGCGCGCGGGCGTCCCTCGGCCCGCCGCCGCGGAGGAGAGAGCGCGCGCGGCGTTCCCAGCCCGACACAAAAGGCGCGGGGCCCCACAGCCCGCGCCTCCGGGAGCCGGGAGCCGGGAGTTGTGAGGGGCGGGGCGGGCCGCGAGGGGCGGGGCCACGAGGTTGGGGCGGGGCCAAGGAGCACACGGGGAGGGCGGGGCTTCGGGGGAGGGCGCGCGGTGGGGGCGTGGCCCCTAGAAGAGGGCGGGGCTTGTGGGCCTATAAGGGAGGGTAGTGGGGTTAGGAGGAGCCAGGGGTGGGGACGGGTCTAAAAGGAGCCAGGCGTTGGGCCGACACGTGGAGCGCGGAGCCCTTCCCGCCGCTGGGCGCCCCCTGCACGGGCGGAGACCAATGACTCCTCCATCGTCTGTGCGTGGTGGCCAGAGGATTACCGCTCCTTCAGCCCTGCAGTGCGCCCCGGCTGTTCCGACGCTGTGGGCAACCTGCATCCCAGGGGTGTCGAGGTCACCGACCCCTGACTCCTCTGTTTGTCAATAAAGAGCCAAGGCCGGGACCGGGAGTCGCAGCTTTGGGCCAATCCCAGCACCGGAAGGATTTCCCCCAGCCCAACAAGAGCCCCGCCTAAGGCTACAAAACCGGTGAAAAATCCCATCCACAAACACGGAACAAAGTAGGTCATCCGGGTTTTCAATGCTTGTTAAAGCCCCATCCTTCCTAAAGGTTAGCGATTTTCACTGCTGGCAGGAAAACCTAAACCCTCAGAGCCTCACGCCCAATATCTAAGTAGACATAGTCCTTGTGCTTTCTCAGTATTGACTCCCTTGTCCCTCTGTCACAGCAACGATGAAACCGTTTCTACCTTCTAACGAGAGTCTATGTAGCGTTCGAGAGTGCCTGGCGTCCAGCAGGTGGGCAGCGAAGGGTCGCCAGTTCACTCCCGGCCCAGGCTGGCAAGCAGCTCTGTGAGTGATGTGGTTTTGCCCAGGAGGTGGTGGGGCCAGTTCTCCAGGCAGGCTTTCTCTGAGTCAGAATCCCAGCACCCACCCCTTCCTGCTTTCTGCCGCTGAGCACCGTTCCCAGGCCTTGCAGGTTGGGTCTCTGCATGTTTGTTTATTCCCCTCCCTCACCATCCACTCGTCAGAATTCCTTAGCAATTGGTTGTCACGGGTCCACTTTCCTTCTCCTGTTTGTCTGAGCCTCAGTCTTCAGACTCAAAGGGCACCTTGGTTCCCTGGAGTCCTGTTAGCAGCCCCCAAGGGGTTTTGCCCCTCCTGACCTGGTTTGTCCCTCTTTTCCTAGGGTCAGAATTGGTCTTTTTACTACAGAAAAGACTTGTGGAACCCTAACAATGACCAAAACGGACAAGCCCCGGGCCAGTTGGTGACCCCCGGTGTGCTCTGCAGACAGGGTTACCCTGGTCAGTGCTTATCAAAGTCCTGTGAGCAGACTCCCGGGGACACTGGCCTGTTTGTTCCCAGCCTGGTTTGATGAAGCACGTGGCCCACCCTGACCTTCAGATCGAGCACTTTCCCTGCTGCTTTGGAGTTGGACAGGTTGTTACTGTCCAGTAGCTGGAAGAAGATTTGCTAGAGAACACTCGTACCGAAGGTAAGGGGTACATACACCTCCCCTCCTCCATCAAACTTTCCTGCTAACCGCCAACCCTCTGGAACGACAGCCATCCACATTCCTCTTAAGGGGACCAGAGACTGTGGACGCTGGAAGGGACCTGCGAGTCCTTTTCTCGGTGCGGGGTCGGGGGTACAGAACACTGAGAAAGGGAAAGTGACCGGCCCAGCACCCCTGGGTGAACTCATGAAACTAGCCGCGTGGGCTCCCGGAGAGGTCCTTTCTCGCGTCTGATGTGTGTTCCTCAGAGCATCAGGAGCAGCAGGAAGGGCCAGGGAGGACAGGTGGGGGCCACTGCACCCGAAGCCGAGCCCCCTTCCCCACGAATGGGTGCTGGTCTCTGTCTAATCAGCCAAGGATGCTGGGAAGGCAGAGCTCCGCAGTCTAACCCAGCTCCCGCAGGCCTCCCCGAGTCTCCATCCTCATTGGACAGATGGGACTCCGAAACCTGTCTCGCAGGCACTGCCGGGGATCAGCGTGAAGCCAGCTCCCGAAGAGCAGCCGCCTTTCCGCCCTTTCCCAGCACCCTCTCTGCCGTCTCCTTCCCCTGTCCTCGGCTGTGCATCTCTTGAAACCTCGGCCTGTTTAGCGTGTTTCCCGCTTACGGAACAAAGGTGTCCTTCCTTCAGAGTACCTGAATGAATTTGTGTTTTCCACTCTTCTGAGAAAAAGAAAATGAACATGTTGGGAGCCATGTGGCCCCCGCATGGTTTGTTTCTGGAGGTTGCCGGTTCTTGGATGGGGAAAGACGGCTCACTGAAGTCAGTGACTCTGTGACACATGATGCGCGTGGGCGCGGGGCACGTGGTCAGGCTGACCGTTCCTGGACCACGGCGCCCCGTTCGTGGGGGAGGTAGGAAGCTGGGGTTTCTGCTGTCTGCTGAGCCCGGGACAGCCATGGAGCCGCAGATGCACAGGAGAGCAGGGAAGTCCTCAAGGGGCATCTTGTCCGAACTCCTTGTCCAGAAGGTGGATCTCAGGTCCCCCAGAGGCCAGTGAGACGAACAGTTGGGTGACCCGGGTTCTACAGACGCCAAGTCCTAGAACGGCCCGAGTCATCCCACTCCCAGCCCCTGTTCCTTCCAGGTGTCTGCCCGGGGTCACCGCCAAGGAATCAGCCCCACAGACCTTCCCCAGCACCCAGCGTTGCCAAAACAAACCTCACGCACCACAAACAAGCAAAAGGAACACAGTTGCTTTGGGTGACTCGCCAGTGAGACCCCGTCTGGTTTATATGTTAATCAGCTTCAGTTGGATTACCAATTCACGCCAGAACTGAAGCGAACACATGCTTCTTTAAAGTGGAGACCACAACAGATGTCTCCGGGGACTCGGGGACCCCCGGCGACCCTCACCCTGCTTTTGAAAACCCGCATTCACCCCACTCACGTCGTTGACCAATTCAGTCATTACCAACTGTTGTTTTCTGGAAACACAACATAATTTGCATTCATTCATTCAGTGCTTATTGAGCACCTACACATGGGCTCAGGCCGCTGCCTCAGTCTGCCTGGCAAATTATCCTCAGCCCCGACCCTGGGACAGACCCTGGGACTGACCCTGGGACAGACCCTGGGCACCCCTCCCACACGGCTGCTCATCACACCCTGCCGGGATGGGCTGCTTAGCTGCTGGCTCCAGCACTAGACTGTGAACTTCACCAGGGCAGACATCTGCTGTATCCCCGTGTCCCCTCTGTCAGGTGCAGCACAGAATTGAAAAGACCCTGCTGACAGGTCACCCCCATCCAAGCCGGGCCTGCGGGGGTGGGGACCGGCCTGCCATGCACATGCATTACATTTGGGAAGTGGAAGCTCCTGCCTGAATTCTGGGTCTATGTGGCAGGAACTATAAACTGCTCCCAGCCCCTTCTGCCTTCCTTACACCTGAGGATGGTTCGTAGCTAAGCTTCTTCGTTTGACTCCACCCTGTGGGCTCCTTGGCTCAAAAAACCAACTTTCTTTAAGATTATAGTTCACCCAATTTGAAGACTCAGGCGTGGGGAGGGCTCTTGGGAAAGGGGCCTGTGAGGGTCCTACTGGAGACGTCCCCGGCTTCCCGTGGGGTAACTCGGAGACCTGGACCCATCATGGGGAGGCCTGGCCAGACGTGGGGGGGACCTTGGGTGCTCACCCAGCAGAGCACAACTCCTGAGTGCCCTTGTCTGCAGGGGCGGAGGACTGGGTGCTCAGGCGGGGCACGCCTGCCCTCCTGGAGGAGCGTGGAGCCAAGGCCTGCCGCCCCAGGCTGCCTGAGTGTTCCCACTCGGCCGAGTTAAGACAAGGAAGCCAAGTGCACCCCCCAGGCCAGCCTAGCCAGCGATCCCAGAGCTGCGGACTCCACGGGAGCCCATGCCCTTTCCCCGGGGGGTCCAGCACTCTGGGAAGGGACAGCCCACTCCCCAACCCAGGAAAGCCCATCCTCCCTGGAACCCCCAGCCTCAGTCATCAGGTCCGAGCACGGGGTGTGGGGTGGGGGGTGGGATGGTTGGATCGCCAGCCGCTCCAGGGAAGAACTTCCCGGTCACTCCTCCCTGTCGGCTGTCTGTCTCACACCTGCCTGCTGACAGTCAGGCCATAGTGGGGACCGGGGAACACGTTCCCACGAGGGGATGGGAGGCCTGAGCTGCTGAATGTGTGAGTGGACCGTTTAGGGGACTTGGGAGGTGTGACACCTGGGATCGGCCGCCCCCCGCCCCCTGCAGTGTTCCACCAGGAAGCGAACTTGGCACGGCCGCCGGAAGGACGGAGACAGGGCTGTAAGGGAGTCGGGGTCCTGTGCAGGAGCAGCACAAGAACAAAGACGCATTTGGGGGGAGTAGCACAGAGTGTTTTTTAAATGTAAAATGTAAACCCTGGCTGGTGTGGCTCAGTGGGATTGAGCGCGGGCCTGCAAACCAAAGGATCACGGTTCGATCCCCAGTCAGGGCATGTGCCTGGGTTGCAGGCCAGTTCCCAGCAGGGAACACACGAGAGACAACCATATATGGACATTTCTCTCCCTCTCTCCTTCCCTTCCCCTCTAAAGATAAATAAATAAAATATTTAAAAAGAAAAAGAAAAGTTTTAAAAAATAAATAAATGTAAAATGTAATCAGAGGCAGTGAGAAACGGAGAAGACACCGACCCAGAACTGGGTTGGCCCGCCTCTGCAAAAGGGCCGCGGAGCAAACACCTTGGGCTTCTGGCAGGCCACTCGGCCTCTGTCATAGCTGCTCCGCTGGGCCTTAGGGCGTAAGGGCCGCTGCAGACAGCGCATAAACGAATGGACGTGACTCTGCTCCAGTAAAACGCTGTTTATAGAAATAAGTGGCAGGCTGGGTTGGGCCTGCAGATCTTCATTTTGATCCGGGGGACCTAGAAGGTGGAATGAAAAAAATTCCTTCACAAAGCAGAGTGAAAGAAAGAACTGGAAATTATCAATGACAAAATGAGGTACTTACCGTATTTTTCAGGCCGTAAGACACACTTAGGTTTTAGAGGAGGGAAATGGGAAAAAAATTTTTGAAGCAAAAAATGGGGTAAAATACTTAATAACGTAGATAACATATTATTTCTCCAGTGTAAATGTAAACAGAACTCAACAGCAGCATCTACAACCATTATTCCTCCCAAATTGGGGTGGGGGTGGGGTCAGGGTGTCTTATAGTCTGAAAAATACGGTAAGTAATGCTAACAGATTTGAGAGACCAAACTTCTCAGTAATATAAAAAAGGGATGTAGGAGGGGAAACCATCAACGAGGACCAGGTAGAGTTTTTAAGTTAGAAGAACGTGTCAGAAGACTGGCTGTCTTCCCCCGAGACGAGGAACAAGACGCGGCTACCCACTCTCCCCTCCGCCGTCCAGCACTGTACCTACCGGAGGGCCTCGTGGGGGCCACTGGGCACACAGACATTCCTCAGGGAAAGCAGGAAGTGAAACTCCCTCTTATTTGCAGATGACATGACCTCGTGTATAGGAACTCCAGCGAAATCCACTGAAGAACTATTTAAATGAATAAAGCAACCTCAGGGAGGCGGAAGGGTACACAATCAATATACAAAAATGAATCATATTTCTATACGCTTGCTTTGAACACTTGAAAATGAAATCAGGACAATCTCACTTACAGGAACTTTAAAAAGAATAAGGTCCTTAGAATACATTTAACAAAAGAAGTGCAAGACCTACACTGAAAACTACAAAATGTCACTGGAAGAAATTAAAACCTAAATAAATGGAAAGACATCTTCCATGAATTGAAGAGATCAGCCAGGGTATAATTTTGATGTATTCACACTGCAAGGCTGTTGTCATTTTTTTTTTTTTGGACAACCTAAGGGAAAAGAGGTCAGTGCCCCTGACTAAATAATCAGGTGTTGCGTGTTTAAAAAAAACTGTTGTGGCGCATCAGGTGAAAATCGCGGCCTAAAACCACTCTGAGAGCTGCGGCCACCTGGATGGTGAGCTTCGGGGAAGGTGGCCAGCTGTGGCACCAGTATGGACCAACATCATGCACGGTGATCGAATGACAGTGCAGGGAACCAGTGAGTGGGCTCCTGGCAAGGCAGCAGGCACAGAGTCACCTGGACACAAGGCGAGGAGCCCGGCAGGTGTCCCTCCTCTGTCACTTGCTGGGCCTGGGCTTTCTGGAGTCAGATTCTAGATGGTAGATTCCGGCAGCTGGAGGTAGCTGGGGAGGGGAGGGGTGTTTGGGGGGGTGAGGCGTGGAGTGGGTGGGAGGGAGAAACAAACACAGGATCCGACTCCTTCAGCCAAAGCGGCAGCATCCTCAGCCACACCCCGGAGTCGATGTTCCTGCACGGTTTCATCCGGGGAAAAGCGTTTGCTGCTCAAACGAAGTCTGAGAGCCAGAAGGTCCCCCGGCCCCCAACGTGGTCTCAGCCCCGAGCTTTTGGTAACCTTCGCCTGCCACAGTTCATTGGTTTTCACCTTGACAACTCTCCGGGCTGTTAGAAATCTGAAGAAGGCAATAATGTGTCTGCGTTTCATTCTTTTATAAAACCGCTGCTTAATTTGGGAGATAATTTAAACCTGCTGCGCCCAGGCGACCTAGAACTGGGCCGGCGCGCAGGGCCCGACGGGCTGGGTAGGCGGCGCGGCTTCCGCACACGCCCCGGCTCTCTCGGCGGAGTGTGGGGCTTACAGCCGCCGGGTAAAAATAGCCGCGTGCGGCTTCCGCCAGGAAGACACTTAAAAAGGGAAAAAGGATTCATCTGCTAAAAAAGAAAAAGGCTCCCAAATTGCTACCATAATTTTGGAATGCATTTTTGCATCAGGGCACGGGAAGGCCTTCTCACCCCCTAATTCAGCCGTCCGTTCCACGCCGGGCGTCTGCCCCGAACAGGCAAAGCTGACTTCACGAAGAGCTCGGTGGCCAGAGCTGCCCTCGGCAGTGCTGTGGGCAAACGGAAAACAGTGAGGCTTGAGGGCAGGGGTTGAGGACCCTCCTGCAGGCCCAGAAGCTCCCCTGCTGCTCGTGACTCCTTCACAGGAGCGTCCCCCTGCCTGGTCGTGCTGACCACCTGGTGGCACCGGGCGCCTGCGGAGTGTCGGAGGCGGGGAGCTCGTGGGCCCGGAGGCTCCGCCACACCTACAGCTCAGTGTGACGGGGGAAGTACGGTGAGCCCCTAGGGACCAGCCACTCAGGGAAGGCTTTCAGGAGGAAATGACTCTTAGGCTGAGCTGCGAACACAACGGCTGTTGGCAAGGAAACATGGTAGGGACAGTGCCGGGGCAGAGAGTGCGGTGATGGGGAGCGGGCTGTGGTGTCGGGACAGACAGCTCAGCCGGGGACGGGGAGAGACCCTGTGGGAGGAGCAGGAGCCACTGCAGGAGCCCCGCGTGCCACGTGACGGGGTGTTCCCTCCGAGCCACGCCAGGGTTTTAAGCAGGAGAGGGACGTGTTTAGGAAGCTCACCCCACTGCCAGCGAGGAGGCTGCAGCCCGGTCGGCCGTGACCACGGCCGGCCAGGGCAGAGGCAGTGCAGGTGGGGAGGCGACGTGGACACAGGCTGGACAGCTGCCCAGGTGCAGGGGTTAGTGAGAACCCTGGAACCTGACTCCAGGGGTTCCCACCTGGTTTCCTTGCGGTGTGGCCCGTGGCAATTTAAGAGTCATCATGGTCAGAAGCCACCTCCTAGGGTCGTAGAGGGAACTGAAGGAGTTGCCAGGTGTCAGGCACTCGCACCAGTGGTGCCAGGCTCGGGCTCGGGGTTGCTATTCGAGTTACTACTATCGGCGGCTTGTTGCTTTGGAGCCTGAGCCTGAGGCAGGCGTGCATCCAGGTGTGCAGCTAAGGGAGCTGAGTCAGGAGGGGGGCTTGGGCCTTACAGGGCTGCAGAGGTGGGAGGGGGTGGAGACAGCCCGGAGACGGGGTGGGGGCGGGAAGGGCAGGGGCCCAGGAGAGACCTGCAGGGCACAGAGGGGAGCAACAGACTGGGGAGGTGGTTTTTTAACAGGAAAGATTGGCACCTGCTTAAATGCTGGTGGCAGGAGGGTGGCGGAGCCCAGTGAGGACAAATGTCCCTGGCAGGGTGGGCTTCACGGTGCTTTCTTGTCACCGTTGTCGCTGTGAGGGGACTGGGAGAGGAGGGACGGTGTGTGTCACGGCCGTGTGGTGTGCCGCCAACGGGAGTTATTTACAACGAGGTTATGACGACACGGAAGAGTGCTTACAAGTGATATGAGAAAAGCAATACAAAGCATGGTGTGTGCCATATGCCAACCACAGAAATACCCCCAGAACTGAACTCGCAGAAAACGGGGCCCTGGGAAGAAACGGTGCCATGTCTGGGTGGGCGGGGCAGGGCGGGGCGGGGCTTCCTTCTGAACTCGTGTGATGCGTCTGCGTTAGCGTTTTCATGGACAAGTCCAGTCAACTTTATTTTATAAAAAGAAACTAGGGTGGCCAGGGGCTGTGCCTGCCAAGGTCACAGTGACCTTGGGGAAACCCCTGCTCTCCGGGGGTTCTGGTGTCTGCATCTACAGAAAGAGGGGGCTCAATAAAAGCGTGCCCCCCCCCACCCCAGTGCGTGTCCCCAGAGACTCTGCCTTGTAGAGACGTCCCAGGGACGACGAGAGGCCGTGCGGTCAGATGGCCTCAGAAACCCTGAGGCGTGCTCACAAACTCGGAGGAGATCCATTCTCAAACACAGCTCTGCTCACACCTGTCCAAGGCTCAAACACGAGGTCTGTTTGTGGCCCATGGGAATCGGTTCCCTGGTCACCCCCTAAGCTCCCCCGGAGCCCCCCTCAGCAAGGCCTTCCGATAAACAGCCTGGTGGTGGGACACCTGGGGAGGAGGGGCAGCTGCAGCTGCTTGGCCCTGCTCCTGGACTCCAGGGCCCCGCCCTGCCCCACCCCGCACTACCCAGAGGCCCTACCCAGAGGCGGGGTCCCTTCCAGCCTCTGCTGCTGGCCGCTGGCTGCTGCCGGGGCTCCCGAGTCGCCGCAGCCGGGGAAGGAGACAGAAGCGGCGAACACACCAGGGCAGGGGGAGGCCTCGCCTGCGGTGGCCTGAGTTTCCAGAAACCACCATTCTGTCACCTGATGCCACAGACCCACAGGGACTGAAGGAGGGGGCGGGAGGCCTCCGAGTCACCCTCGCAAAGCTGATCCTGGGCGGCTGGAAGAACCCATTGAAACGGAGACAAGCAGGAAGAGAGCAACACTAGCTTCCGAAACACCCTTTTCCCACTACTGAACTGAAACAACGGTGTGAGTATGCAGAAATAAAAGGAGATCTTATTAGGTTAGGAATGGGTCCCTTTTCCTTCCTTGATCTGGTTATTCCCTCGGTTATTAATTTTAAAATGACTGTTTTGCAAATCTGATGCATGTGTACACACCACAGGCAAATTACAGTCCCCAGGGGAAGAAAAAAAATACGTACATGAGACAGAATATAGTGTGAATCAGATCTAATTTCAAATATTTTAATTTATATACTTTCATGATTATAGGTCCATACGAAATCTGCTTTTCAGGTTCCATTTCATTACAGAATATATTTGATAAGGATACGTACAAACAGAGTCGCCTTTAACACATACTGTTTACCGCTGCCCCGCCCCCACATCGGCCGCAGGTGTCCCCAGAATGCGTCCCAGCGTCGCGTGGAATCGGCCGTCCCAGCAACCGGGGCCGGCCAGCTCAGCCAGTTCGGTTCCCTTACTTGCCTGGAGCAAGTGAAAATCTGAACGTCTGTTTTTTAAGTCTGTCTATTACTCTTCTATTTTAAAATCTGCGATACATTCCCCAATGTAAACAATACATTTCAGTCCGTCACACATCAAAATGCGTAAGGCCTTCTGGACAGACGGACGCCCCCGCGCTCAGGCCTTGGGACGCGCCCTCCCTGGGCGGGGGGGGGGGGGGGGGGGCAAGCGCCTGGGCACAGACGGCGGGGCCGGGGTGCCCGGAGCACTGGCGCGGCCCCCGGGCTTCTCCTGCTGCAGGTGTGCGGTATCTTTTCGACTTGGTCTACTTGGTCTTAAAGTACAAATGTACAATGTCCGTAAGCATAAAGTAGTAAAGCCTAGCCTTACGTATTTGTTATGGATCGCTAAAACCCCATACAAGTACAATACCGTATCATGCCAATGAATATACAGAGGAAGGCAGCCGAGTGTCTCCATTCAGGGGCGCGCGAACGGGACCCGCGGGGGCGCCGTCCAGGAGGGTGCGCGGCGGCCGAGTGCTCAGGGTCGGGCCGGCCACCTGGAGTTCCAAACTGCCCACTGCCCGTGCCCCTGCGGAGGCGTCAGCCCCGCCCCCGGCCCGCGGGCCTCCGGGAGGGGGAGCTCCGTGCAGCCTCACCGGCGTCACCAGGTGAAGTCACAGCTGCAGCTCGCACGCTCAGGTCACCCCTCCGGGCCAGCGACCGCAGGGACCGTGACTCGGTACCTCGCTCGTTGTGTCACACACGGCAGAGAGGCGAGCCCACGTACAGCGTTTGAAAAGGCATTCTGTGACCGAGTTCCGAGAGTCCGTAGAAAGGTGACGAAGCACATACCAATCTGCTGATGTCGCCGTCACGTAAACCCTGGCGGTTTCTTGCATTAACTGTGTCTTATCCACGGTGCAGGCGAGAGACCTGAACGGCCGACCCCACGTGGCGCTCGCCGACCCGCTAGGCTAAGGTAACCGGTGCGGGGCGTGGTTTCCTGAGGTTTGTGAGAACTTTGCAGACGAAACAGAAATCACAGTGACCGGGTGCCCGAGCTGGTGCCCCCGGGCCGCTCCGCTCCCTCGGCCGTGCCAGTGCTACACGACCCGCCACTGCATGATGCTCGTGTCCTTGCCGCCCGTGGAGATGAGGTGGCTGTCGTCGCAGAGGAACTCGACGTTGGTGACGTGGCTGCTGTGGCCGCTGTACACGTGGCTGGGAGCCTGGAAGCGGACACCGAGGAGGCTCAGCGCCCAGCGTACGGCCGGGGGCTGGAGAGGCTGGAGCTCCGCAGCGTCCTGCACCCTCTGCCCCGCACCCCGCACCCCGCCCCCCGCCCCCGGCTGCGGCGCTCTGTGCACGGTCCGGTCAGGGACGGGCATGGCCACGTGACCATCCTGGGGGCCTACACTCAGTCCCAGAGATGCTGGGGGCGGAGAGTGAGGGGCGTCCTGCCGGAGGACGGTCAGGACGGGGAAGGCCCAGGAGGGCGTGCCAGGCACTGGTGCTGCTGGCTCAGCGCAGGGGCAGGGGGCTGGATGGGAGGGGAGAGGGGTGGGGCCGGGGGAAGCCACAGAGGTAGGACAGCCAGGTCTCAGGACTTCAGAGGGTCGGGGTTTCCTGGGGGGGGGGTGCGGGGGGAGCCCCTGAAGTGCTCTAGGGTCGGGTCTGCACCCGTGACCGGGGGCATTTGCTGACGGGCCTTGTACTGAGATCCCAGACGGCCGGTCAGGCCGGAAACGCACCCCCGAGAGAGGGGACACTCCCGAGGCGGGCCCTTACCCGGAACTGCGAGCACGGGTAGGAGAAGAGGTGCACTTTGCCGAAGTCGTCGCCCGTCGACAGGACTTTCTCCTCGCGGGCCCGACACACGGCGTTGATGTCGGTTCCGTCCGAGCCTTCGGGCCACACCCCTGGAACCGAGAGCGCAGACGGAGCCCTGGGAACCCGGGGAACGCTGGGCCCCGCTGCGCCCTGTGCCTGGGGACGGCCCCGAACTCCGGCCGACATGAAGCCGCCCCAGTCCCAGGTGTGGGGACCGGGGTCCAGAGCGCACTCCGGGCCGCTCCCGACCCCTCCCTGCTCCCGAGGCGTCTGGTGGGAAGGGGACCAGTCCTCCAGCACGCAGTTTCCTAGTTTTTCTTTTCTCTGCGAAACTCTTTACATGTGAGAGTCTCCCCAAAGAGCTTTTTAACCCTGGGTCTGAGCGTGCCTTCCAGGCCTTTCTTGGTGTCAGCTCTTGGTGGCTGCTGCTCGCTTTGTGAGACCGGCAGGTGTAGGGGCCGCCGGCCGTGGGCCAGGCGGGGCCGCAGCCCTGCTCCGGAGCCCTGTGCCCAGCGGGCCTGAGACCGGCTCCGGGGGCGGCGTCTCCCGGCCACTGTGCCAGGAGTGCTTCTCGGCCCCAGCAGCGCTGGGTCTGGTATGTGCATCAGTTTCCCCAGAAGTTCCAGAGTAAACCTGGGGATCCTGGCGTTTAGTACCAGCAGATGATAAATGCCAGCTCTGAGGAGATTTGTGAAATTACAGTCTTACAGAAAGAGATGACAAATATTGTTTTTCCCCGCTACCACATTGTGGTAATTTATTTTAGGTCATTTATGAGCATATTCCTAATCGGAGCTTGGAAAGAAGTGAAAGTTTCAGTTTAAGGACCCGAAAGACGCAGTGGTAACTCTAACAAATGGTGTGTGTGTCGACCGAGTGCCGTCTGTCTCGGAAGTCTGGCACAACCTCGTGGGAGAAGATTCTAGAGAATCGCCCCAGGACCCGTTTCACACAAGAGGAGAGGGTTCACGCCCGGGGCCTGGCCCTGCTCGCCCGCCCCTGGCGCTGCGGGAGCGTGTCCTGGGGGCCCCACGCGGCAGAGCAGCACAGCACAGCGCTCTGATGAGCCGGGGGCCACGGGGCCCCCCGCTGCCGGGCAGACGCCCCGAGGGGAGACCCGCCCCACAGTGAGCCCTGGGCGCGCGCGCGCGCGGCAGACTCACCGAAGACGTGGAAGCCCAGGGTGCAGGTGCACGTGGCCCACTCGACGTCTCTCGTGGCCTCCACGCTGACGACTTGCTTGCAGGCAGAGGGGACCCCTGGGGAGGCACGCGCGGGTCTGCTGACACCTGAGCAGAGGTTCCCCCCCTCCCAGGGCCTCACCTGCCTCGGAGCCCCCAGGAGAGGGACGGTGGGGCCGAGCTCACAGCTGGCACTGAGCCCAGCCCCGGGGCCGGGGAGGGCCACCCCGTCTTCGCTTCCCCCCTTCTTCCTGTCTGCGTCTGTTCTGCCCGCCCCGCCATCCGGCTTCTCTTCTCTTTGACCATCTCTGGTTCCCCGGCCTGCACCTGCTCGCTGTCCCCCCGGAGCCCCTCAGCACCGCTCAGGCCCCCTCCCCCACACTCACACATGCGAGGGCACCCCCTCTACAACCCCCTTAACGCCCAGCTTGTGGGAACCAGTCAGACCAAGTCCTACGCCTCCCAGGTGATCTGTTTGTTCCCCAAGTGAGCCCCTACTGGGGAAGCGAGAGGCTGTCTGAGATGGCCCAGACCCAGGGCCAGGCCGGGGAGCCTTCCCTCTGCTTCTGCCCTCCTCGGGCCGGGCGGTGGGGAGGGGCGATCTCGGAAGCCATGGTCAGGGCACAGGGACTGCCCTGTTCCCTCCACCACCTGCTGCCCTGCCTTTCTTGGGCTCTTCAACGGGTGGGCGACCCCCTACCCACCGGCCCTAAATGCCTGTGGCTTCGAGTCTGGGCCCCGATGTCCTTGTCCACAGACTGGGACGAGCCTGAAAGCACTGCGGCTCGTCAAGGAGGTGCAGTGAGGGCACCCCGAGCTTCACGCCCCCAGCAGCGCAGCCGGGCCTCCTGGTGCCCTGCAGCCCCGGGGCTGGGCCGGTGCTGGGCCCGGGCAGCTGCCTCGTGTGTGCTCGCCGAAGCAGAGCGTGGCACATCTTACGCACACTGTACGTGCCAGCCATTCCTGTCCTCACCGTTCCTGGGCACGGACACTCGCCACAGGGGTTGGGAGAGAAGGACAGGTCCCAGGGGGCTGCCTCCCACCAGGTGGGGGGTCTTCCAGGTCTGCCCGAAGGGAACGACATCACCACAGGTCCCCTCCCGCTGTGACGGCTCTGACCCCGCTGTCTGCTGCCACAGCTGCCCCCCTGCAGCCTCCCTCGGCAGGGCGCAGCCTCCACCTCCCCGGGGCCCCGTCTCCCCCGCTGGGGCGCAGGTCGGCCGGGGGCCCACGTGCCGCATGGCGGGAAGGACGTGAGAGGCCGTCCTGCCGCCGAGGGCTGAGTCACGGAGGGCGGCGCCTAGCCCCGGGGCGTACGGGACATGGGTTTCTGCGGGGCGGGGGGGGGGGGGCCCCGCCTGCTCTCCGAGTACAGCGCTCCTGGGTGCTACTCACAGTAAAGGATTTCGTAGTCCCCGGAATTCGACACGAGGAACTGCGAGTTCACGGACCAGTCCAGGTGGGTGATGAAGCTGGAGTGGCCCTGGGGGAGAGGCAGCGCGGCGTCTCAGTTTCCTCGCCCGGTGCGTCCCGGCCCCCAGACGCGCCCGCCTCTCGCGGAGGCGCTTACCGAGCACTTGCCCACGCGCGTGTACTTCCTCCCGTTGTCGCTGACCCCGTAGATGTAGATGCAGTTGTCGTGGGAGCCTATGGCCAGGAAGTTCCCATCTACGAGGACAGGACACACTGCGTTTCCACTGAGAAAATACACGCGGGACCAAGCACAGGGGGCCACGCCAGGTGCCAGCAGAGACTTAGACAAACTAGCCACATTGATGACTGATTTCAAAGATGAGCTATTTCACAGAGAAAACTGGCTCTGAATGACTCCCGTAAACCCGTCTGTGTTTTGAAAGTCACACCTGACCAGACTCTTGCCCTTATAAAGCCCTCCCCTGGCCATCCCCGCCTCGAAGGGGCGGAGACTCAGGTCCTGAGTGGGGCCCACGAGGCCCCTGCAGGCCGTGGCCACGCCTCTCCTCGTTGTGTCCTAGGGTCTCGCAGGCCCCCGACGCGGCCCCCGCCTGCCTGCAAGGCCCTGCCTGCCCCAACTCTGGGCACGCTGCCCCCGCAGCCCCGCCTGATTGTATGGGAAGATCAACCAGACAGACACATCCTTAACTAGGCTGACTGAGAAAGAGAGAAGACACAAGTTATCGGAATCAAGAATAAAGGAGGAGACTTCACTACCAAACTCAGAAAAATTAAAAGGATTATAAATAAATATTAGGAAAAATGTTATGCCAGTAAATTAGACAACTTAGGTGCGATGGGAAAATGACCAAACCTGACTTAAGCAGAAATCAGAACTTTGATCAATCCTATAATAAGCAAAGGAACCGAATTAGTAACTAAAGACCTTCCCACGAAGAAGAGCCATGCTGGCCACTGAGCTCATGTGACCTCTGTCAAACATCTCATAAAGAAATGACCCCAGTCCTTCACAGACGCTTCCGGAAAGTGAACAAACGGGGGCACTTTCCAGGTTCCTCTGCAGGCCAACAGCCGCTCACAACCAGGCCAGGCCGAACCGTCACCGGGGAACTGCAGGCCGATGCCCTCGTGGACACGGACGCGGAGCCCTTAAGAGAACGTTCACAAACAGAACCCGGCAACAGGTAAGAAGGCCTAGACGTGACCACGTGAGGTTTATACTGGGAGTACGAAGATGGCTTAGCCTCTGAAAATCAATGTAAGGCACCTGTGAATAAAATAAAGGACAAAAGCCACACGATCCTCTCAACAGGCACAGAGAAAAGCGTCTGACACATTCTAACACCCACTCGCGGTGAAAACGAAACAAGGCAGGAGCGGGAGCAGGAACAGGGGGGCCCTGCCTCCCCGTGATCAAGAGCACCTGACGCCACACTGAGTGGTAAACGGCTGTGTTCCCTCTGGGACCGGGGCGAGGCAGGGACCCGCTGTGCCCCCTACCCTGTCCCTCACCACACTGGGGGCCCAGCACACGCAGGGAGGGAGAAGTGAAGGCCCCCGGGTTTCCGAGGAAGAGAGAAACCGTCTGTGTTTGCAGAGGCCTTGCTCCCCACGAAGAAAATCCTAAAAAATTTTCGCACAAAAACCCATTAAAACGAATAAAAGAGTTTAGAAAGGTCACAGATATAAGATCTATGTGCGAAAAAATAAAATGTATTTTTCTATGCTAGCAACTAACATTCTGAAGACAAAATTTGTAAAAACTTCATTCACAATGGCCTACAAAGCAACTCAGGAAAAAGGGTAACTACGGAGGTGTAAGGCTCGGGCCCCGAACACTGTGAAACGTTGCTGATAAAATTAAAGACCTAAGTAGGCGGAGAGACGCTCCATGTTCGAGCGCTACCAGACTCAGTCTTGGAGAGACGGCAACTCTCCCCGTACCGGTCTGTACGCTCAACATGTTAAAGTCTTGGCAGGTGTTTAAAATCAGAACTTGACGAGCTGATTCTAAAATTTATATAAACATGATAAGGACCTAAAATAGCTAAAGCAATTTTGAAAAAACAACAACAACAACAACAAAGTTGGAGTAATTACACTACTCAATTTCAAAACTTACTCTAAAATTGCAGTAACCAAAACTGTGTGGTCTTGGTATGTGGATAAATATATACATGAATGAGAGAGAACTGAGATTCTTGAAATAAACCTTTATATTTACTGTTAATAGATTTTTGACAAAAGTGTCGAGATAGTCCAATAGGAAAAGAATTGTACTTTTGTAACAGGGTGCAGCCAAGAGGGGAGCCTCAAACAGGGATCTGTAATAAGATCCAGAAGAGCCTGGAGATAATTGGCTCCACACCACAGGGCCACACCTGCCCAGAATCTGGCAGCTGTAGCCAATTGTGAGAGGAGCCAGAAATGGGGCTTCAGAGGAAGATTGGCGCCGGGATTTAAACCGAGACGCAGCAGCCATTGGCGGGGGAGAGCCATGCGCAGCCCTGCAAGAGAGAACCCCACAGCTTTAGCAGAGTGAAGGCTCCCTTGGCCCTGAGAGGAGAAGGAGAAGCACGTGGACTTGACGGAGTGTAGACTCCTGCAGCCCTGAGGAGAGAACCACGCGGCCTGGCAGAGTGGGGCCCCCACAGCTTTAGAAGGGGGAACCACCACCTGGTTTTAGCAGAGATCCCGGTGACTCAGCCGAGGGTGCCGGGAACCCAGGGAGGTCTCCCAGTCGAGAGGGAGTTCTAACTGGGAAGAACCAGAGGACTGCCTAAGCCATGGACTTCTATTTCTTTCCCTGAGATACGGTACTCTGGACTGGGCAAAGGGGGAAGGAAGGAAGGAAGGACTGTGTGTTTGTGGGTGTTTTTAGGGACTTTGGGATTTTTTTGGTAAAGACATTAGGTCACTACTTTAAGTTTGTATAGCATTAAATAAACGTTTCCTTTCCTTTTCATGAATCTCTGGCATTGAGAGACATCTTTCCTCTGGCGGCGGACATAATGGACCCGGGGCCTTCTTTCAATAATAGTATATCGTCCCAGGCCCCCCTTGTTGTGTGTTCTGTAACACTTTCAACAAATGCTGCTGGAATCACTATGCAGAATAAATACACCTGGACTCTCACCTCTCACCATCCACAAACATTAACTGAAAACGGATCACAGACCTGCCGACACACAACAGCCAACCCAACAGCTGTTCTAAAAGCGAGCACAGGAGAACCTCCTCCTCATGACCTTGACTATGGCACCATAAGCAGGATCCATAAAAGAAAAAACCTGATAAGCCAGACTTCCTCAAAATTAGAGCTTCTGCTCCAAAAGAGCCCATTCAGAAAACAAGACCCTGGCTGGTGTGGCTCAGTGGACTGAGCACCAGCCTGCGAACTGAATGGCTGCTGGTTCGATTCCCAGTCAGGGCACATGCCTGGGTCGCGGGCCAGGTCCCCAGTGGAAGTGGGTGACAGGCAACCACACATGGATGTTTCTCTCCCTCTTTTTCCCCCTCCCTTCTCCTCTCTCTCTCGAGTAGATAAAATCTTAAAAAAGTAAGTTACAGGACAGGAAAAGACAAGTCATACACTGAGAGAAAATGTTTGCAAATCACGTATCTGATAAAGAACTCGTATATAGAATAGAGAAAGAGTTCTTACAACTCAGTAGTAAGACCCAATTAAAAACGGGCAAAATATTTGGATGTGTTACTTCATCCAAGAAGATACAGACAGACACGTGGAAAGGTGGTCAACCTCTCTGGCAGTCTCTGTAGAGACATAACTTGAAACCGGCGCAGTACCCGGCACCCCCACTGGGGGGCGCTGATACCAAAGACAGATGGCGGCAGGTGCTGGCGAGGGCGAGGAGAAGCTGGTGCCGGACACGTGACACGTTGCTGGTGGGAACGTGACGTGGCGCAGCCGCGCTGCAAAGCAGGTGCGCCTTTTCACACGATCTGCCGATTCCACACCCACCACGCCTAGGGACCCCCCCAAGATAAAGAAAGCAAATGTCTGTAAAGGGCTCACACAAGGACTGTTCACAGCAGCGTCACTGACAGTAGCCACGGCACAGAGGCCATCCAGGTGCTGGTCAACTGAAGGACGGGCCACGTTCGAGCGGCCCGCCCAGGGGAAGGGGCGCTGTCCGGGAGCCACGAAGGAATGCACGGGGGTGTGAACGGAGGGAGGGGGGTGTGAACGGGGGGGGGGGGTGAATTCGGGGGGAGGTGAACGGGGGGCGGAGACACCCAGGACAGCGTGCAGAGCAGAGCACGTGCCACGGAACCGCGCACCTGAAACCTGCACCATTGTACCAGCCAGTGCCGCCCCAACACATAAAGAAGGAACTGCCTACTGATACGTGCACAACAACCTGAATTAACCTCAAATGTGTTATTCTAAGGACAAGAAGCCGGACAGATGACACAGGCCACATGCCGTATGGCTCCACGGACACGAAATGTCCAGAGCAGGCCACTTGTAGAGCGGCCCAGCGGCTCAGGGCGTGCCCGGGGCCCGGGGTGCAGGCGGAGGCTGCTGCTGAGCAGGGAGGGCACTTTCTGGGGTGCTGAGAAGGGGCTGACGTCGGACTGGGGCGAAGGCTGCGCAGCTCTGTCAGTCTGCTGAGAACCAGTGGTCGTACACGCACGCACAGTGGGCACGTTATTGTGCGTGAGTCGCACTTCAACAAAGCCTCGCGAGAAGAGTCTCCTCCTTCTGAGACTAAGACAGCGATACTGACAGAGCAGATGTCTACGAACCGCTTCAAAACAGCACGGAGGGGCCGTGGGTGGGGTCGCAGGTGAACAGGCCAGGCCAGGGGTCGGCAACTACCACAGCTGGGGATGAATGCGAGGGCGTCGTCGCGCTCTCCTGTCCTGTTCTGCCATGTGAGATTCTCCGTAACTGAGAGCTAAGAAAACACGCAAGCGTGGTGACCCACGAGGGAGAGAGAACCCTAAATGCCAGTGACGTGCGTTCAGATTTTCTTCCGGGGCGGCTCGTGACATTTCTTCCGCGAGGACCCCCCCGCGAGGACTGCCGTGAGCCCGCTGGGGCCGCACCGCGCCCGGCGCGCTGACCTGGCGAGTACCGCATGACGGACAGCTGCTCGTTCCCGTCCGTGTGCACCGTGACCAAGTCCCTCGTTTCCGTGTCGAACACAAACCACCTGTTGCAAACGTGAGACAAAGTGCAAAGAGCTGCTTAGTGGGGGTGACGTCGGACTACTCCAGCACCCGTACGACTATTAGAAACCATTGACCCGAGGGCTTAATAAACACTCTGCATTTACTTAACAAGAAAGCTTGTTCCCAGCTTTGATTTAAAGGACATTTCCTGCGTGTGAGCATTTCCTGAAAAGGAACAGCACGTTGGCGACTACTCAGAATGGTTCGGTTACCGGCCGCAGGCAGCAGCAGCAGCAGCAGCAGGGGGCCCACCTGCACAGGTGAGGCAGGACTGGGCCAGGAGGCGGGGCCGGAACCACCTCAGCGGCGGAGAGGTTCCCAGCTGTGCCGTGTCTGACCTCCGTGAACGCCGGCGAGCCACCGGCCGGGGGAGGGAAACGATGGAGGGGACGCAAGAGGAGCGAGCGGAGGGGAAGTTCGCCTCTCTGAGCTCAGTTTCCTCCGAGGGCAGACAGGGGTCAGGCCCCAGAGCCGCCCTGCAGGCCGCAGGCCAAACCTGTCACGTCACAACAGGTGCAGCGGTGCGCTGTCCGTCTCCACCAGGACGTGGCACCCGGTACCTGTCCCGTGACGGCCTGACTGCACTCCCCTGCCCGCGTCCCTGGGCGGTGGCAGTCACTGGGACTCGAGTCCTCAGGAGTGGAAAGCCGCGGGGCCCCCTGCCCCTGCAGTTCCTGCCTGGGTGACACGTGCCATCAGCTTGTCCCCTGAGCCAGCACGGCTGTCTCAGCCTTCCATTCGGGGCCCCGCCCCGCCCCCACCCAGCGTGCCGGAGGACGCCCCAACATCTGGATTTGGCCTCTTGGCTTTACTCCCTTGCATCTGCAACATCCGTTTCCCTTTCCTGTGCCACCTGACCTTCACAGAGGCCAGAGCGTGAGGAGCAGAGAGACTCGGCGGCCTTCGGAAAGCCCCGCTGAACTGCCACGTCCGGAGCTGAGCCCGCCCCAGGACCTGAGACGCGAGAGGCATGAGTGGAGGGCAGGGGTCAGGCTGCACGTCTGGCCTCGCCCCAGAGGACAACGTCCGGGGTTCTGAGTGTCCTGCCCTTGTTGCCATGTCCCCTCCCGCCACACGGTCAGGGTGGAGAGGACGGCGGCGACTGGCTGCCAGAGCCGCTGGGCGGAAGCCTCAGACTTCCCCGAGAGCGTTACAGGGAAGGTGAGCGTGTGGCCCTGCACTGCACACATTTGCATGAAGCAGCCCCTCAGGTACGAGGCGCCCAGCCCTTACGGTCCTGCTGCCGGTGACTCAGAAGCGGCTGCCCCTTCCTTATGCACGCTCTGCAGTCACGGCAACAGGCTCGAGGTGCCCTGCTTTCCAGAGGAGAAGGGCAGGAGGTCACCAGAAATGTCTGATTTAAACCATCGGGGTGCCCGTCCTACGGCAAACAGCAGGAACTTACAGAACCCTGACGATGAGAACCCCTGTGCTCGCCTGCCGGACGCCCCGGCAGGTGCTCCCTGCACCTGGTCCCCTCCGTCACCAGCGCCCAGCAGCGAGGCAGCTCGTACGCCCACGATTTATAAACGCAGCGAACGCGGAGAGGTTATGCGGCTGGCTCACAGGCGCACGGCCGCCAGGTGGAGAGGCTGGAACTCCAGCACGGACCCGCCCCTGGCCTGCCGGGGCGCTGGGTCAGGAAGTGTTCACTGCATCTAAGTATGGGGCGCAGGGCCTGGGCAGTTGCTAAAATCGTGAAAGGGCAGCAAGAACAAGCATTTTAACATCCTCAGGGCTTGGACATGCTCTCGTGCCTGGTTCTGAAGTCGGGGCTCCTCCCACCGCCTGCAGAAGAGGGCTGCAGGCGCTGTGCATGCCAGGAAACTGGACACAAGTGTGTGCATGTGTGCACATATGAGAACACACGCATGTGCATATGCCCGTGTGTGCACTCCTCCCGGGGAGCAGGCCCTGGCTCTTCTCAGATCCCCTGGGCCCGACATGGGGAGGACCCCGTCTGAGTTTCCTTGCATCTGACCTAACTGCTGGTCTGTCATCGGACGCTGCAGACGCAGCCAGAGCGGCTCCGCGCCTGCCCCGGTGACACAGACAACACGCCTCTTTCCATGACCTGCGGGCCACGCTGCTGTGGACTTACCTCCCGGTCAGTGTCCCGACTGCAACCACAGACCCTGAAGGATGAAAACCAGAAGACTGAGCTGGATCCTAAAATATTTTAAAGGAAGTGTAAATTGATGGCCAGGCACAGCACTATCGCATAAAAACACACAGCCCAGCCCGCGTCCCGCAGGGCCGCGTGGCCCCATTTAGAAAGCTCTTCTCTCTCCAGAGAGAAACGTGTTTCCCTGCCTGGACCAGGCTCAGTTTTCCTGTTTCTGCCTTTCATCCTGTTGCAGCTGCAGCAGCCAGACCACTGGGACCAAGAAGGGGTGCTCTTCCGCTGGGTCTCGGAGCCGCGCAGTGGCCCCCAGGCTGAATGGTGCATGTGCACTCTGCCCGACCACGTGACCGCTGCCCCCGTCCAGCAGGTGGACCCCGGGGGGGTGCAGACGCCCCGCAGCCCCAGGTGGGTCTGAGAGGAGGAAGACACGTTCCAGGGTTCGGCCTGGCGGCCCACACGCGTGTGCGGTGCTGCCTGACACGAGAAGGAACGTGGTCGGTGGAAGAGGTGGGAACGGGCTGTGGGCCCCTGGAGTGAGGAGGCAGACCAGGCCCATCCAGGAAGAGCCACCACGGGTGATGGCGGAAGTGGACACACTGGGACTTGGGGGTCGGGTGCTAATGGGACAACAACATGGTCAGAGAGGCGGATGCGGCCCAGCTGGGGCCCCGCTGGGAAACGGCAGGCGGGCTGGCCGTGCAGAAAGCACGGGGTGGGGGGCGGGACAGTGTGCGGTGGCATGGGGACTGTGGCCACCAGGAAACACCACAGCTCAGCGGGTGACATTTTCCCTTTCAATAAAAAGAGGGGGTGAGTCAATCTGCCTGTGGGATGGGGGTCCCTTGGCAGGGGTGTTTTGGACAAGCTGCAGTGAGGAGGGTTGATCATGGGTGGGCCAGGGGAAGCGTAGCCGTGGAAACGGAAAGAGGAGGCGCCGTGGAGAGACTATGGATAAACCGAAAAATAAGGGACCAGACACTCTCCAGGGGCTGACTCCGTCGCTGTGATGCTGTTCGCAGCGGGGGAGCTGAGAGTGGGCTCGGGCTGCCATGACCCACAGACAGAAATCTCGGCCACGTGAGGCTCAAAGGTGACAGAGATGAGGACACCGAGGCTCAGGGGGTCCTGTCCGAAGTCACGCGGGCGGGAAGGAAAGCAGAAAGCGCTTCCCCCCGTGGGAAAGCACGGCCAGCACTCCGCTTTGTGCGCACGGGGCCCCTTTCGTGAAGGTCGCAGGGATGCTGACGCTGACGCCGACACTGGGGCTCTGCCTTTACACCGAAGTCGGGTCGCAGAGACCAACTGCTCATTGCAAAGGTGCCGGGAACAGAGCGCAGGCTCAGAGCCAGGGCTCCTCAGTGGCTAAGCCCCAGGCCAGGCCACACCCGGGAAACCCAGCAACCGCCTCAGAGGGCTCCCCGCTGCCAAAAAATTCAACAGCCCCCTGCAGATTACATGGGTGAGACCTCTGGGCAACGTTTAAAGCGACCCAATTTAAAGGGGATCGATTAAGTGACCTTTGTTTTGGGGTAACTCTACATCACGGTTAATTTCATGCAGGTAAGTAGATACACACATTCCAGGTGAGCTTCCACAAGGGAAACGGAAGGCAGCGTGCACGTCTACCTCTATGACTTTGTCCCAGACCGGCCGGTGACCGACGGCGTCCCACAGAGTGGCATGTCTGTCGTGCCCGCAGGTCAGGAACTGAGGTTTGGAGGCATGGACGGCCAGTCCCCAGAGCTCATCCGTGTGACCCTACAAAGCAGCCAGACAGACGGACGCTCTCTGAAACACTCCGACCAGCACGCAGGGGCCCTGAAGCGACCCGCCGGGCTTACCGCACGATTTATCCCCGACCTCACCCGTCCCCCCAAACCTCATCCATCCCTCCAAACCTCATCAGTCTCCCCCGACCTCATCAGTTGCCCCCCCCGACCTCATCTGTCCCCCCAAACCTCATCAGTCGCCCCCCCCCGACCTCATCTGTCCCCCCAAACCTCACCAGTCTCCCCCGCCCCCACTTCTGCTGGGAGGTCAGACCGAAACCCCCGAGGCTCAGGGAGGTTGTGCTGGAGTGGAACACAGGGTCATCTTCACCTTGTAACGCTTTGTTCAATTCTAACGTCACGGGATGTGGACATGCCTGGTGCCCCGGCCGGGACCCACCTGAGTGATGGCCGCGAAGTCCCCGCACAGCGTGCCCTGGAGGACGAAGTTCCTGGTCGTGCCTATCAGGATCACGTCGCCTTTCCCCTCGGCCACTGTCCGAATGGGACCGAACTGCTCTGGGACCTGCACGGGGAGGGTCGGAGCTGACGCTGACGATCAGCTCCAGCGTTCCGAACACGTGCGTGTGCGTCCCCACGGCAGCGCCTGTCTCTCTGTTTCTCTCTCTCTCTCACACACACACACACACACAGAGGGAACGGCTCACTCTCAGTGCATGTGGAGTGAACGACCAAATCTCGCTTTCAAACTCCAAACATTTCATATACCTTGAAAGAATCAGCAAGAATTAAACCCGTTTAAAAAATAATAAGGAAGGAAGCACTCTTCCTTGACATGGTTAGAAAGCGAGAAGCCCTCGAGGTCAGCTGCTCCTCCCTGGTCGCGACTCAGGTGAGCAGCGGTGAGCAGCAGGTGGGGTTTGGAGGATGAGGGGCTGGCTCGTGTCACAAGGCATCGCGAGAGTTCCTACAATTCACTGTAACGTAAAATGGTGAATTTTCTGGCAACTTCGCTCTGTTTAGTTTTGAAATCCATTGTTCCTGTTGGTAAACATGTGGAATCATGCACATGTTAAGAAAAAAAATTCCGAAACACACCAGCCAAGAACAGTTCGCTGTGCGAGCAGACGCGGGGGCCTGGGTGCGCTGGGGCTTGGCTCTGGCCCAGCTCTGGGGCGGGGAGCAGCAGCCCCTGCTCTCCAACACCGCCCGACTCCGGCGTCTGGGACGGGAGCGAGCACAGGGGAGGGCAGGCCCGGCCAGTGAGGAGGGTCACGGGTACATACACATGGTGAGCACCTTCTACGAAACTGGATGAGGCTTCGGTGCTTTCAGTGTGGTTACGACTTAGCACGGGTAAGCACATGGTCAAGCAAGTGCTGGTCAAATCTCATTATAATGTCCACTGAAATCTCAGGGAAAGGGGAAGTGGTCTCCAAGGTCAGGTGAAGGCCTTCCTTTACTGAGAGCAATGAGCAACAAAACCAAGTCCTCCTACACCAAAGTGCCGGGCCAGCTGCTCTCTGACGGGTGGTGGGCATCAACCCAGCGGCGGGAAACCCTCTACAACGGGTCCGCTCTCGGGGGGCGGGGAGGGGGGCCGTCAGCGGTCAGGTGGGTGCTGACATCTGTCTGCCCGTAATTTCCCGGGGCCTGGGGGGAAAATGCACCGAGTATGTGGAAACAACACTGGATTTCTCGCTTCTGGCTCCCACTGGTGCGCAGGCTGCTAGCCAGGTACTAGGGGGTGGAACAGACACTCGAGGACTCGGAGCACGGGAGACTGCGCCGGCACTCAGCCAGGTACAGAGCAGACGCTCAGTGAATAACAGCTCGAAGTGATAAAGTCTCCAAAGCATCACGCTCAAAATGAAAGTGATAAAAAGGAAATAGATTGTAATGATAAATCAAAATGTAGATAATATTCCCTTGGAAAAATGGGATTGATTCTATTATAAAAACAGTGTGTGAAATATGTTACCACCTCAAATTTTATACACTTACTGTTATTTTGCTTTGTATAATGTGCAGTATTTTGCCCAAAGTTTTGAGGGAGAAATAAAGATGTGCTTTGTAAAGGGGTATAATGATTATGAACCATGGGTGTAATAAGGGGCATGATTATCCTGTGCATAATGCACACAAAAACGTGGGTGTGCTGTATACCCAGTGAAATACTGTAATTCCATTTTCATGGTTGTACTGTAGCTGCCTCCATGATTTTAATAAAATGTTATACCACTCGCCCTGGCTGGTATGGCTCAGTGGGCTGGGTGTCGTTCCACACACTGAGAGGTTGCTGTTCTTTTTTTTTTTTTTTTTTAATAATAAATGGATTATTTCAGAATCCAAAGTCTTTTTTTTTAAATATTTTATCTATTTATTTTTAGAAGGGAGGGAGATAGAGAAACATCAATGTGCGGTTGCTGGGGGCCGTGGCCTGCAACCCATGCATGTACCCTGACTGGGAATCGAACCTGCGACACTTTGGTTCACAGCCTGCGCTCAATCCACTGAGCTACGGCAGCCGGGGCTGAGAGGCTGCTGTTCTGATCCCTGGTCAGGGCACAGGCCCGGGACTCGGCCAGGTCCCCAGCTGCGGGTGTAGGCGAGGCCACGGACTGATGTTTCTTTCCTCCTCTTTCGCCCTCCCTTCCCCTTTCTCTAAATATAAATAAAATCTTAAAAAATATATTATCCCACTCAATAAAATTTTATCTAAAAAACTTTCAAAATGGTATATGCTAAAGCTTTCAAACCAACAAGGAAGCTGACTGGGGTAACAGTTTAAGGCTCAAAACAAACTTCAACAGTGCTGCCCACTGCCTTACCTCAGTTTTGTGAAGTTTCTGGTAGTTTCCATTCCAGGAAATGAGCTTTCGGTCCTTGCCTCCTCCCGACACCAGGGTGCCGTCCCTTAACATGCAAAGTGCGAAAATGCCGCCCTCGTGGGCCCCTTGGATGGCGTAGCTTATCCGGTTCGTACCTGAGCACACCGAGAAAACCACCCTTAGCCCCTCAGGAGGGGGCTCCCCTCGGCCCGCTGCGGGCCGGTCTTGTTTGAGAACCAACACTGCTGGTGAGACCACTGCTGCGGTGCAGGTCTGCACCGGGCCCGGTTTCTGGACGCGCACAGAGCACAGGCGAGCACGGGCTGGGTCGCTACTGTGCAAGGAGGGAGCACTCGCTAGTGCAAAGCACGTGTGACGGGAACCGTGGCTCAGAACAAGCGAGGACTTGTCTCAGGAGCCGTGTCTCAGGCCACCCGACGCAGTTGCCCTCTGTCACCGTTCTCCCTTTCGTGCCCCGCAGGCCTGCTCTGGGGGCGAAGGGAAACGGCGTCGAAAGCACCCGGCATCCAGAGCAGCGGGGACCCACAGAGTCACCCTATTAGTCGGAAAGGATGTTGCCAGGTCTGTTTTGACTTTCGCTGCCAATCAACCCAAACTCTAATGAAGGTCCCCCAGGCTGGGGATGGTGCTCCTTCTCTCCTGGCTCCTGGTAGGTGAGCCCGAGGCTCCCTGGGCTGAGCTGAGTGTGTTCTGAGTGACGCCTCCCCCCTCCCACCGCCTGCTCGCCGGCGGCGGGGGCTCGGGCCGGACTTGCATGAGCGCCCACAGCGGCTTAAATATTTCACAGCTGAATAGTCACAGGTGACTTCATCATCGTCATTTGTTGATACATCTCCTAACAGGGGTATTCATCCCATCGGAACACCTTGGGCTTAACGGGCCTTTCAGAATGACAACAGACCACTACTCCTAAAGTCCCGTGTTCCTTGGCTCTGGTGTAACAGTTCCAGGCCACACGCGCACACGCGTGTGTGTGTACCTACAGAACCTGGAGTTTAAGAGCGATCCTGTGGATTGTGTTAACAGACAATTCTTACCGAAGTCACGCTTGATTGCTCATAACATCGCCAAACCAGTTTGAGCTGGAAACGATCACCTGTTACCTTTCCCCCACACCAAGATGTTGCCGCTCGAGTCTCCGGTAATGGTGTCGCCGTTTTCGGAAAAAGTCACGCAGAGGACAAACTTTGGCTTTTCTTGCTTCTGCAGAATGTTGTAAATATACGTACACATACATTTAGTCAAGACACCCTCTTGTTTCATGAATACCATCTAGACTCGCAGTAACCCCACGAGGGACGGCGTTACCACCCTGCACGCCATTCATTTCTATCTGCTGCTACGTCACTGACGCCGTGAGGGCACCCGCTCTCCCAGCATTCCTGGCCGTGTAAGGCTGCAGACAGCGCCAGCCCAGGTGGGTGGTGGGGGTGGGGGGCAAAGGGCAGGCAGTGATGTTGCACCCACAGCATGAGGAACAGGGTCCTGGCACCAAAATAAAGGGGTCCTCCAACTCAGTCTCTGGGTGTGGCTGCAAATGTCGCCCGAGAGAAGAGGTGCTGTCGCCTGGTGCTCTCACAGGCCCCCAAGTGGCCGGACTAAAAGGCACAGGGTATCCTGGCCATGGTGGGGGCCCGCTCCCCAACTCTAGTAGGGGTCTGGGAATAGTCTTTGTCGCTACACCCGCACACGCACCCCCACACTGGCCTGGTGAAACGGACTCTAAGACCGGGTGCCTGAAAGCCCCCTGATGACAAGCAGAGCCAGCTGACCCAGGTACACGCCGAAACACCAACTACAGGTGCAACTGAACTTTACCTCGAATAACCCTTGCTTCTTAATGAGGCAGTTTCCTTCTAGCGTCCAGAAGTAGAGGTGTGATTTTCCACAGGTGACTATGATGTTGGTGTCCGTGGGGTGGAAATCCACGGCGAACACAGCTTCATTGGAGCACTGGGCAAAAGAGAGGGCTTGGATGGCTCAGGTTTCTTAGGACCCTGCCGATAAACCGCACTGTTGGGCACCCACCCCACTGAACTGATCTTCTGTAGACACTGAGCCCACGTTTGCTGTGGCCTTAACCTCTCCTCGCCTGTCTCGCCCACCGGACAGCAGCCCGAGGCCACAACACAGGGCCCTCCCTCCGTGAGGACCCGTCACCGCAGCAGCACAGAGCAGGCCTGCAGCGGGCTTGGGGGCAGGGCAGCGGGGGGCTGCACTGCGAGGGGACCTGGCTCTCCTCTTCCCGTCATGGCCGGACAGTAGGCTGGCCGCGGGGCGCTTCGTGCAGATGTCAGGCCCCTCCCTGTGTAGTAACGGGAATCTCTGGGAGGGGCTGGGAATCTGCATTCCGTGCGGCTCCACTGCTCCCGGCCCACGTGGGCCGCCATGTTTGCCCCGGGGTCCCTCCCGGTCTAACTCCTGGCACTGTGCTGATGGGCCGGCAACCAGGCCAGGGATCCAGGTCCTCGGGTGACTGTCACTTCCCTTCAGCCTGGCCGGATAAATGAGACCTGACTGCTCCAGCTGCTGCTAATCCAGTCGCACCTTCTCACACCCGGAGAGCAACTGGCCTCTGACTACCTCCAACCTAGCCACGCAGCACGCACTTACTCGTGACCAGACCGCTAGAACGCAAGGCTCTAGCACGAAAACAGGCGCTAGGAAACGTGACTGATGAGTGTGCAGGGTCTGCATCCCGGGGTCGCAAGGAAGGTGACCCACCAGCTCTCCCCACAACAGGCAAGGAAGGCGACCCCAGGCTGACCCCCACGGGAGGGGAGTGAGACGACCTAAGTAAGGCTAGCGGCTGCCGGGACGGAACTAGAAAGTCAGTTCTGCGAAACAGGCCGAACCACGAAGTAGTGGGAGGGACGCATGAGGACGCATGCGCGGAGCTCGCTGCTCTATTGGGCAGGATGGACGGGAGGTGGGGCAGAGAAGACGCCCCTCCCTCCCGAGCGCTCTGGGCCCCGGAGGAGACGGGCGGGTGGTGCCGGCCTCCCGCGTGCCCAGCCAGCTCCCTCCTGGCCCCTCACTGACGGGGGCTGGGACTGGCACAGCCTCTCAGCACCCCCACCCCTCCGGGGCCTCCTCGACGTGCAAGTGCACGGGGCGTTTGTGGAATGAAAGGGAGAAAAAGTCAACGAATGAGCGATGGAGTGAATCACAAGGGCCGTGGCTGTAAAGCGAGGAAGGAAAAGCCTTGCAGAGTTCGTGGAGAGTAAGACACGCGGCCAGGACTTGGGCCTGGCATCCTGGTGGGGGGGGAGGGGCAGGTCAGAGCGATCTGGGGGAGGGGTCGCCCGAGGGCTGCCTTGGGATGGGGGCCCCAGAGCCCACCACGAAGCAGGAAAGCGGCCAGCAGCCAGGGGAAAGAGAAGCTCCAAATGGGAAAACCAGCGCAGCCAGCGTCGGCCGGGAGAGAGACCTTGGCGTCCGCCAGCCGCTCCTCCCTCTGCCAGTCCCACACGGACAGCACGTGGTCGTTGGAGTCGTCCACGGCACACAGGGTGCTCCCTCCATTCTGGAAAAAAACGTGTGTTCACCCAAAGATTACACTTGAGAACAAGATAGGTTGAGCGCAATGGAAAATGAACACTAATTTTACTTTTAATCAGGACTGCGACATTTCAGGTGAAGAGTATTTACTGACCACCTCTGAGACCTGCCTGCTTCGACAGACGGACAAGGGGAGCGGGAGAATGGGGAGGGGGTGGGGCTGATGAAGGGACGGGAGCGGGAGGGGCCAGGGGCTGGCTCTTCCCCAGCGGGGCCACTGAAGGCAGCCTCCAGGGGCTGCAGGGCCTCCGCCCTGCACAGGAGCCGGTGCCTGCAGCACACGCAGCACACGCCTGGTACTGACGGGTGACAGGGTTGTGGGAGGAGCGAGAGCACTGGGGCGAGGCGTGTGCTGCCTGGACGTAAGCACAGACAGGGGCCTTGGACATCCGTTTCTGAGCCACCCAAAGATGCTGTTGATGGGGTGGATCTGGGAACAGCAGGCACGTCTGGAGGAAGCGGGGAGACCCCGGGGGCCCTCCGGCTCCTGTTAGAGATGGGGAGCCGGCCCCTGTGAGGACAGCAAGGGTCTGCTGGGGCCCCTCGGGAGGGGCAGGGGAAATGCCAGGCCAGAGCAGGCGAGCTGCCTCACGGAACCTGAGACGGCGGGCTGCAGGGCCTCCTGCCGTCGGCACACGTGCGTGGCTGGGGAGGTCTGGTTGGAATGGCGACCTCTGGCTGAGGGGCCGGGGAAGCCCGAAGGCTTCAGAGTCAGACCTGCGCACACGGCTGGGCAGCGACCTGTGCACTGACGCTCCCCCCCAGTCGGGCCCCCCCGCCCCCCCCCCCCACCTGCTCCCTGGGAACAGAGTGCACCACGCTCCCGGCTCAGACTTACCGACTTAGAGAAGGCAATGCAGGTGACGGCTCGGTCGAAAAACCCCGTCCCGATGACGTGCAGGGTGTTCAACGTCACGGAGTCCCAGATGCGCACGTGTGGGGGCAGTTGCTGGGGAGAGAGAACACGCCACGTGCTCGTTGTGACGACCGCACACCTTTGCTTCGGAGCTACAAGACTACCTCCCTTCTGTCCGAGCAGGAGCTCTCGTCCTGCCTTTCCGAATTCTATTAACATGGAGAAAGATGCCCGCTGTCCCCAGGGGGCCACGACCCCTGGGCCAAGGTGACCTCAGGGGAGGTTGCCAAGTTGTAATTTTGCACAGCCCATGCTGGGCCGCACAGGGATGGTTCTGCTTCTACACCTGGACACCCCTGCATCTTAAAAATGAGAAATGACGAGGGACACGGAATCTCGGACAAGGGTCAGGCTATGGCGTTCGTGCGGTCACCGAGGTGAGAGTGTGTGTGCGTCACTCGGGCGGCCACCGCCCGCCATTTAAAGCGCTCCTCGGGCCCCACGGGAGCACGGCAGGCAATCAGCCTCGCACAACGAAAACGAGAATTGTTACGGTTTAGTGCCACGCTCTCTATGGAGTTCCAAGGTGATTTACACTAATTTCACTCTTTCTCAGCAGAAGCCAGCACGCCAGAACGGTCGGCAGATCTGTGCCTAGAGGACGGAGTGCGGGCGGGGGTGAGTTAGGTTCTAGCCTGGGCTTGTCTCCAAGGGGCTGGGCGGCTGCAGACAATTACGTGACCTCTCTTGTTGCTCTGCGAGGGGCGTGAAAGGAGAGGCTCAGGCAGCCACCACATTTTCACGGGCTAGAAAGTTCAGATGGATTTCAATGCCAGAAACTGAAACACACTTTTAGTCCACTAGAGGGAGCACATGGCTTGCTACTAGTTTCAAAGAACTTTAAAGGTCCCTTTACAAAAAAAAAAAAAAAATGACGACTGTTCCACTTAAGTGTATTTATATAACATAACAGTGGTCTGATTTATTGTTCCTGTTCTTTCAAGTGTAGCATTTCAATGGAAAATAGCATAAAGTTAGTATTTAAAAGTTGATGTTATTGAACTATTTGCTGAAAAATGGTCGCACTCGTTCGCTGGAGGAAACCATGTTGATAAAAGTGGGAGCGTTTCATGTGGTTGGTTTCAGATCATATATCGTTCAGTAAGCAGCCATACTAAGGTCGGTATCAGAAAACGACAGGAGTTTTGGACGCGACAGGACAATGACCACAGCCTGTCCCAAACAAGGGCCTGGGAGCCAGTTTTGAAATGTGCTCTATTTGCTAAATTCCACCAGTTCTCCTCTGATTCCCTCAAACACCAGCCAACGCCTTGCAGAAGCGCCAGCAGGGTTCGTGCTAGCGCCCCAGCAGCCTCAGCGGGCTGCACGCACACGCGCATGCGCACAGACACGCTCCACGGGCTGACAGCGTGCGGATGGGTCGCAGGGAAGGGGCTCGAAATCGCTGGGGAGGCGAGAGGCCCGTATTCAAATGATCATTGACTATGATTTTAACTTCACTTATTAAACATGTGTTTCATATTTTCATATTTATCATGCATGTAAATTTCTTAAGAATTAGTGAATTGTTAGACAAGAACAATGTTATTTAAAAACTGGCTGAAATGAAGCTAAACTGAAAGGGTTTTTAAGATCACTGTAAGGATTTTAGTTCACAGTAAAACATTCTAATGAAGGGTTAAGAAGTATTCAGGTGCTTGACACCTAGGCAGGCCTGTTCATCAGCAAGACGTTCCGCCGTGTGGCCAGCGTGTGACAAAAACACGAGAGAGGCCGCAACTCACTTTGCCGTCCTTGGACGTGCCGGCGACCTGTCCCGTGGCTATCGTGATCTTGTCCGGATGCACCGCCAGGCTAAAAAGAATCCACAAGATAGCTGCTGTTTAGGGGTAAACTTAATTTTTTCCTCGATCAAGTATAATCTCGTTGACAGTTTAAAAATAAGAAAGACGTAATGCCCAACTTCTTGCAGACTCACAATAAACTCCGAGGACCCCACTGATGCAAGTCAGAGCTGATTTCATTTCATCTTCACCCCCACATCTCTAGAGAATTTTCAACTCAAGAATAAAAGCTATTTTGTTTTTGCTTGGAAAATACCATTTCCATCTCAGAACCGTTAATTAGTCTAAAAACTTTATTAAGAAGTCATTTTGAGTGTATCAAATAGCAAAGACATCCTACAAGTATGTAAGTCCATTGTTCCATCCATCCGTCCATCCATTCGTCCATCCATCTGTCCGTCTGTCCATCCATCCATCTCTCTCTCCTTCCAAGATACATAAAACCCCTCCAAAAGCTATGGATTAATATGGGAACAGCAGGCCCAGCCATAAACAAGAGGCAAGGCATTTTAATTTTTGTTAAAAAATAAAGACCGAAATTGGAAGCCATTGGCACAAGATGTCATAAGAAGGCTTCCAATCAGGGGTCAATTAGAGCTATCGGTTCAGGCAAGACGGCTGGTTGAGATGATGAGTCGTAAAGACAGAAAACTGAAAAGGAGTCTCGGGGAACCAGGGCGCTGGCCAACAGCACAGAGCACAGAGAAGAGCTCTCCCGCGGACCCCACTTGCTCAGCTCCCTTTGCTTCTCTGGCCCTCTCCGCGGACAGTGCTTCCAGGGCGTGGTGTCAGCCAGAGCCGGGGGACTCACCACTTCACGTCGTCATTGTGGCCGGCGTAGTGCCTCTGTAGCTGCTCCTCCACGTTGTACAGCACGACCACAGACGCGATGAAGTACACCGTCTCGCCCGTGGGCAGCAGGTACAGGTTGTTCCGGCAGTCTCGGCCCCGGTACCCGTAGCTTCGAACGTGTCAAGGTAAAAGACTTTTGTTCCTCTGAAGAGCTGACAAAGCATCAGCTTTATTCAACAGGCAATAAAATTCAGTAGGCAACACAATTCTATGGATGACTATTACTCTCAGTTTCACAAGTTCAAATAGCCTTGAATTGTACAATAAATAGTGCCAAATAGTTCTAACTCCCTAGAGAGGCAGTAGAGTTGGAAATGGTCATTGATTTAACGTGAGTACTTATTTTTAATACAAACATGTGGCTTTATATTGAGAAAGCATATATTACCTTTTGAAAGCGGATTTTTTTTAGCTTGATTAAAAATGGTAATTAATCTATTTTATTTACTAAAGGGAACTAGACCAGACACTCGTGAAGTCACTGGGAGATGAACTCTTTTCAATTCAGCCAATTAACCACGCATCTGGGAAGCACCCGAGGGTCAGTGTTTTCTGCGGAGCTGCTGGAATTTTGCGTGGGTCCTGACTTCCTCACACCCCCTCTGCCTTTAAACGTGGCCGAGCCACTGCTCTGAAAGGCTGAGAGCCGCGGTGTTCTGCTGCACGGCCCCACCCTGACTCCGGGGTCAAAGTGCCCCGAAGTTGTATTTTGACGCTGGACCACCATGCACCAAATTTTCTCCTTCCTTTCCGCTGCCTCTTGTGTAACATGCATCTGCAGTTACCGCGCTCGCTCAGACCTACTCAGCTATCGCGAGAGTCCACGGCGTGTTCACTAGCCTTTCCCTCCTGAACCTCTGCTCTCTGGGGGTGGGGGGTCTGGCTCGGGAACTGGGATTAGAAGGCGCAACAGGGCCACCTGAGTCTGTCCTCCGTCACCTCTTCACGTTGCTATCGTCTGGGGACACAAACTCACACCCGGGAACTGAAATGGCTGTTGCGCTGCGGATCGATGAGAGAGACTCGGCCTGGTTCTGGGGCATGACTGGGAAATCAACCAGATCTCTAGTTTGTATCACTTGTGGCACGTGTGGAAAACAAAACACACCTGAAAGTGGTTAAGTAACTACTGTTCCAAATGTGAAGCAGTGGGGGTATCAACCCTAGTCCAAGAAAAAACTTTAAGCTTTGATAATTTTTTTTAAATTTCAAAACCTATTTTATTGTTGTTCAATTAGTTTCTGTATTTCCCCAAGCTTTGATAATTCTTTGTTTTAGAATGTTTTCAAAAAAATTTAAGACACTGATAATTGACTTTAATATGTTTAAGTCAATTTAAGTTTATTTTTAATTGTAACCTTGGAGCTAAATCTTTTTTCATTAGAAAAGTACTTGTAAAAGGTGCAAACCACAAATACACACATATACGAGTATATAAAAGTTTAAAAAATTAGTTCCTTCCTCCAACCATTCCAAGGTCCTTAGGATAATTACCTGTTAAGATTTTGGTGTGTATACTTCCAAACCTTGAAAACTATTTTGAGAGCAAAACATGTGAACTTACATGTGAAAAAATAGCCTAGCAAAAAAAAAATACCACTTATTTGGAGCAAATACCACTGTTTTATATTTTCTAAAATATAAACAGGGAGTAGGCCGAACAAATGTGTGTTTTGAATAATGTTTCCCAGGTCTGATATAACCAATTCAACAATTATTGACTCAAGGAGACACTAAGTGAATCACTTCACTTCCATGCACTGAGATCAATCCCAAAATAGGTGTAGGGGACCCTTCTGACATCTGAATCTGAAAAAATAAAAATATATTTTGGAGGGAGAAATTTAGGTACAGATGATAATTCTAAAAAGTTTCCAAAGTATATGATTCCCTAGTTTCAAATGCAGTAGCAATTCTTCTCAATGTAATTACACCAACTTTAGTTTAAACCCACTTTGTGTCATCTGCATTCAGGGCTTTGCATTAAACTGGCAGTCAATAAGTGTTTGTTTGAGGATGAATTCAGGATTTTTGCTCTTTGTCTTAAAACCTGCATGGCCTGGAAGGGGGCCTTTGCAGGCTTCCCCCAAAGTAAAATAAAACAGTGCCGTGAAGCGAAAGTGGACTGAGAGCGAAGAGCGGAAGCAAAATACAGTGAAACAGAAAAGCCCACAGGTAGCCCAGCCTGTTTCACGGCCCTGTTGCCCCGCCTTTCGGGGCTTTCTCCTCGGGACGACCTCACCTTCCGAATCCCCTGCTACGCGGGCACCGGGTGCTCCGTCTCAGGAACGGCAGTCGCGTGGCCGCCTCGGACCCCTGTGGCCTAGGTTCTGGGGTGGGGGGGAGGTTTCCTGTACTTTCAAAGGGGTGTTACATCTCTGCTGCGTGGAGATCTCTTGCGGTGCGTGGGTGTTCACTGCTCTCACCCCCTCGGCGAGGCCGGGCTAGCCGGCAAGTGGGGCTCCCGTGGCCTCCGAGCCCTGCTCGGTTTGGGGGGGACCCGCGTCCTTCCTCCCAGGCTGCCGTTCTTCCTTCCTTTCAGCTTAGGAACCTCCTGCCAGCACAGCGTCACTCTCCGATAGCCTCACTTTCTCATGCATAACAAGTTCAGTGTTTCCTCGTGTCTCAGCCGCTGTCCCCTCGCACAGCGGGAAGCCCTGGCCTTCCCGCCCGCCCCTGGAGAGCTGACCGAGCGCAGGGTGGCTCCGGCCAAAAACAGTCAGCACTTCCAGCTTCATCAGAACCTCAGATTCTACGCACTGTGATTCGTTCTGCTAAATCTGCTTTTCAGTGAAGTTTTTCACTAACTTTATTCTGTCGGAAAAATTAAAATCCAGGCCAGAAACGAGTCACGCATGTTCCCACAGCTCTCCAAAAAATAAAAAAATCGCTCGGCCAGCCACCCAGCGGTCAGTCTCCCCTTTCCAGGAGGACGGTGTCTGTGCGTCCGAGCGAGGACCACAGAGCTCCCTGGGGAGGGCAGCACGAGCCGGCGCTCTCCGGGGTCACTAGCTCCTAGTCTCCCTGGGTGCCGATGCGTAGCCAATTCTGTTAAACTACACTTTTTAAGGGGGAGCGTTTGTTTTTAGAAGCTTAAGAGGACTTAAGTTTTATGACTTTCTATAGTTAAACATGAAGCCGGAAGCCTGAATGGGCCGAGGACCTCACGGAGGCCCGACGGATGGACGGACGGACGGACGGAGGATACACCCACTCCAGCTTGAGCCTCTTGGGCGGGAGGTCCGCCTTGGCCTCCAGGCTGTAGGAGTCCACCTGGTCCCTGGGCAGGTACATGGTGACGGGGCGGCCGCGGAGGAACATCTTCACGTACCCTTCCTCTGCAAAGGGAACAGACAGGGCGGTGAGCCGCCCGGCGCCCCGGGGCCCGGCCCACGGATGTGCGTCCTCCAGGCTCTCGGTGGGACCTGCAGTCCTCACCCTCTGCTGTCACTCCTGACACGTGTCTAACTTCCCCTCACGTACCTCTGACACGCTGCTGGCTTCCGTACATACAATACAGAAGAAGAGTGAAAAACAGGAAAGAACTAGGTTCCATTCGCTTTTCATGAGAGGTGTTGGTGCTTACATTTTCTCTATCATCGCGATGGGAAAAAATGGCACCCTCCCAAATCACAACTAACACAAGGAATCCGCTGAAACTTCTTACTGAGTTCAATGGGCACGTGATTTCGATATCAAACTCATAAGATACCTTTCAATAGTTGAATGATTTGTCATATTGCAATGTAAAAATATATCTTTGTGTATCTTTTACACTGCACACCCAAAATCAGCAGCAGTACATGCCAGGATGCATGCAAAAAGGAAAATGCTCGGAAAAAAAAAAAGGCTAGAAATGGAAAATGAAAGAGCAAAAGGCCCATTGGAGAGAAAATCAAGAAATAAACTTTCTAGAGCAAGTGTTTTCTATTATGAAATGTTATGAGTTATGGGTTATTTTATAACAATAACTTGCGATGCCTTAATAACTTGTGGGGACAGAAGTGAGACCCACTAATCCCCCAACACGAGGCAACACCCAGACTTCGGAAGAGAAACAACTGGGGTTCCCCGGCTGCGCTTCCAGGACGGAATGAGGCCGGAGCGAGTTCCGGTACACTCCTGACGGGTGTGGATTCGGAACTCCCTGTGCTCGGCTGCCTCACCGCGGATCAAAGGATCCAAGGACCGGGCTCTCGTGGCCCTTGAACGGCTGGGCAGTCGGGACCAGGGAGACCTGGAGTCACGCCACGGAAGACCCATCCGCAGAAGTGGAGGGGTGAGGAAACGCCATGAAGTCATCACAACACCGTTAGGTGCCACCGTCACGGATTAGCTTTGCAAGTCTCACTCCGGAGGGCTTCCCACGATGCCGCATGCAACGCTGCCCATGCAGCCGGGGGCCGCGGCAGTGCTGTTACCGTGCGCACGCTGCGGGCCTGGAACGCATGCAGGTGACACGCTCTCCGCTCTGCCAGTGCAGCTGGGCTCGGGGCGTGAGGCGGTGCGCATTCATTCCTGCACCGGGGGCCGGACGCCGCGTTCTGGGGGCCCCCGTCAGGAGGCTCTCACGGGGCTCCCTCCCCCGGCTCCACCGGACCAGGCCACCAGAGACCCCATCACAGCAGCCTCTCTTACTGGCCCCTAGGCCACCGTACAGTCTGCTGCCACACCCATGAAGGCCAAAGCTGGACTCCACCGAAATCCTGCGCCCGTCTCTTGCTGTAGGCCAAGGTCCGACCGCCCGGCCCGGCCACCCTACATGGGCTCTCCTCTCTGGCCAGCGTGTTGCTTTGCCCCCTGCATGTCTGCCTTGCCCTGGGTCCCCACGCAGGCTCTTCTCCTGGCCTCCACCGCCTCCCTCTCTGACTCCCTCCCCCGGCTCCCAGCACATCAGACTGGGTGGCCCACTGACACACCCAAAAGCGCCCAGCAGACTGACAGGAGTGACGGGAAGGGCCGGCGTGACAGAGCTTGAAGTTAACTCAGAGTGACCCCGCCCGCCCCCTCGGCGGGGAGGGGCAGAGAGCACCCAATGCCGCTTCTGCAGCACGCACAGGGCCCACGTGGCTGGACTCAATCGGTGTGTATGCATCCAATCAAAGTACAGCTGCTTGCGCACACTGCAGTTAGGTGTGGCTCATGATGTCCTCACGACGGAGGCTGGCTGACTCCGCAAATCTAAGTGACTGGGCTGGGCAGAAGGCACCGGGTCCAGCCTCGGTGTGGTTCCGTGCCGGTCACCCAGACACCCTACATCTAAAATCAGAACGCAGCGCGGGGGAGCCACGGCTCTTCCAGGCATGTTAGGAGGACAGCACACAGCCACCAAACGCAAGGCACCAGGCGCCAGGGGGCGAGGCCAGCAGCGGTGCAGGACACCATTTCAAACAGTGGGCACCCGGGCGTGTCCTATAGCTCTCTTAGGTTTACACAGGTTTTTTGGAAGTTCCTGTCATTGGCCAATAATCAATCAAGATCCACATGGCAGCTACTTATTCAGACCCAACCGAGTCAATGCTCGGGGGCTTAGCTTCAGCCCAGGTGGCCGGCCTCACAGAGACACTCTCACACAAGGCGAGGGCCTGTCTGCCTGTACGAGAGAAGTCTCCGCGGCCCGGGCCACAGCTGGGCCCAGAGAGCTATGAGGTTCCGGGGAGGCGGCCTACCTTTGCAGTGTGTCACCCGGCGCTTCCCTTGGGATTTCGGAGACAGAGACAGAAGGGCTAGACAAAGAGACGTGGAGAACTGCGGGGGCCTGCCCGCCCGCCCGCCTGCCTGCCTGCCTGCCGCGGGGCGCTCGCCACCCCCGCTGGGAGACGCCCCCTGCCCCCGGCAGAGAGACCTGGGCGCGTCTCAGGGACCCCCACAAGTAAGCCTGGCTCCGCAGGCTGACAGACAGCCACTGTCAGCAAGCCCACGCTTCCTGAAAACAAAATACACACTAAAGCTCCTGCTGCTAAACCCCGCACTCCGACTTCCGTGTTTCGGTTCTGGATTAGAGGGGAAATCTGGGAAGGCTAAAATCAAATGAACGGATTTAACTAATTACCTACTTGTCAGTTGTTTTGCAGTTCAAGTGCGCGTTTAAGTAAGGCTGATGTTCTAAAACTAGCACCTGCCTTCCGTGAAATGTGCTACGGAAAGATCCACAGAAGGTCTCTGTGAACTATCAGTCTGCAGGCCAGGAAGTCAAAGGCAGGGAAAGGAAAAAGGGCTCCTTTCAGGAAAGTTGTAACCTGCTGCATCAAAACTCCACTTTTCAGAGAAATGCAGGTATCTACTGGTGGCAGGAGCCCATGTGCGGGAGGACGGGGCAGCAGAAGCTGCCGACTAGACACTCCAAGCAGGGGGTCCGGCCTGCGGCCCGCAGGCCACGTGCAGCCCAGACGGCTATGAACTCGGCCCAACACAAAATCGTAACTTTACTTAAAACATCATGAGGTTGTTTGTGTGATTGTGTGTTGCAGTACATTTCACATGTGGCCCAGGACAGCTCTTCTTTTTCTGGTGTGGCCCAGAGACGCCAGGAGGCCGGACACCTCCGCGGCCTACGGCACTCCCTGGTAGTGGCCTCCCCCCTCCTCCCTGCTGACGTCCCTTGAGTCGGGTTCCAGAGGGGGTCAGGCAAGGTCTAGTTGTCAGGGCCGTTTCACGGGCGGTCGGTCTCTATGATCCGGGCAGCGAGCCCCCGGGGTCCCCAGGGGCGGGCTGACAGCCGGCCCCTGAAGTCCCTCGTGTCAGAAGCTGGCCCCCAGAGCCGCTGCCTCTCTGCCTCAGGTCCCCAGGGGGTGGGCGAGGGGCACCCGCACCGAGGTCGCGTCAGACTTACCCGCGCTGAAGACGGGCTCCTTGGGTTTGCTGTGGAGAGAAGAAGAGCAGATTTTAAAGGGAGGCGAACCGCGCACACCTGAGACCCACGCACACACAGCCGAGAGCTGGTCTGTCGCACGGGGGCCAGGTGAGCAGCGTGAGTTAACAAGAGCAGAGCCCAGGGACCGCAGAGAGGAGTGGCTGTGAGCCAGCGCCCCAAACCGGGCGCGGGCGGCTATGGCCCCCGCTCCACCCCGAAGCCGGGCCTTTCTCTGCAGAAGGAAAACGTCTGGTTCATGGAGACGGCGGCCGCCCTGCCTGACCGTGTCCAAGGCGTGGGCTCTTCCCCGTGCTCTCCTGACAGAGTGTTTAAAGAACTTACGTGAAACTAGCCGATTCCTGACAGAGGATGCTTTGGAAAAAAGTAGGAAAGAATGGGGGACATCTCATCGGAGGTGTGGGGACCCCACTGTGGACTTCGGCCAGGCTGAGACCACCCCCTGACCACACGGGGGAAACCAAACCCCCAAAACCTTCAAGGTCGGGCCACAGATGGACTGAGGTCACCCCCAGGGGCAGGCTTTCGACAGGGCAAGCTGGCAGCAGGAGTCCGAAGACCAGAGGGCACAGCCCTCCGGTGACAGCCACCGGCGGGGACGTCCCCCTGCTAGATGGAGAAAGGGCGCTCCGGTGGGGCAGGAGTGTGCCCGTTCAGACACAGAGCCGGTGCCGGACCCCGAGTCCTCGCGGCTCCAGCGTCCACGCCTGTCCTCATGGGGCCGCCAGCTTCTCAAGTGGCCCCCTGCTCTCAGACGCATGACGGACATTGATAAACGCACCCATGCCTGAGGGAGCCACGTGGGGCGTGAGCCAGGAGAGGAAGGGGAACCTCACAGGTTCTGTGTGCTCACACGTTTAGAATACACACCTGAGCAGACAGCGCCCTCATACTGCTTTTCTCCTTCACTTCTAACCTGAAACCCTTTGAGAGGCACCGCCAGGAGAACCACCCTTGGACACGTGACACATTATTAAGGGGGCGTGTGTGGAGGTCCCCTGCGCCCGGGGCTCCAGAACGCTGAGGCCCGCACTCAGCCCTTCCCGGCGCTCTGAGCTTTCTGCCGCTCTCCCGCCCTCCCGGCCTCCCAGCCACGGGCCTCCCTCCCCTGGCAGCTCCGTTGGAGGTAACGGCCGCCTGGGGGCCGGGCTCCCTACACCGGGGGTGTCACTTTTGGGACTTCAGTTCATCACACTGAACTTGGTCGGTTTAAAACAGCTGCGATTTCGCAGACTGCCTGGCTTGTTCTCACTGTTGGGGGCGGGTGGGTGCGCGGGGGAGGGTAGCGACGTGCACAGGATTTTCTAGGCGGAAGCACAAGCCTTCACTCCGAGTCTCCTGTGTTGTTAGATTCCCAGGCGGGGCGAGGACACAGGGACCGAGAGGAGAGCTGGGACAGGAGACGGCACAGTGCACAGCACAGGGACGCCAGGCAGGGCGTAGGAGGACGGGAGGCTGCTCTTTCCGGCACGGCTCCGATCACAGGAGGAGGAGGAGGACACGGAGCCGCACCCACAGGAACGAGCCACCCAGCACCTGTCCTGGGGCACAGACCGCGTGGTGTCCGCCACCTTTGGAGAGAGAAGTCTGATGGGGGGCCCCCCTGAACGCCAGCACGCGGAGGCCCACAGGCTCCCCTCGCTGTGGCAGGGCAGGAGGAGGAGTGTGGGGGGGAGGCCCCCCACTGCAGGGCGGAGAAGCCAGCCTGTGCTGCCGCCCGAGGGCGCCCAGAGGGGCCAGGTGGCTCTGAGTGCTCAGGTTTCCTGACACTTGACCTCAACTCTGTATCATGTTCCTCTATTAGAGTTAAGAACATACGATTGCCATGCTGCATTGTTTCAGAAAGTTACACTTGTATTGAAAAAAACCCACTACGTTTACTTTAGCATCCCTCATCCCCGCCGGTGCACCAAGGGCGCCCGGGAGAAGGCAGTTCCACGCGCGTGTGCAAGTCTTATAGACGCACACCTGTAACAGGACGATGAGTCTCACCAGCCAGGGGGGGAAGGGCACACCCACAGAACGTGTGAGGGCAGCAGTGACCCGACACTGTGGGGCTCGTCACCTCCACCGACCCGGAGCCACACCCCGGACACGTGTCCTTTCCAGGGCTCGCCCTCAGGAGTGCTGAGAGCGGGCCCTCCGTGCCCAGCAACCTATGCAACGTGCCCGGGCTGTGAGAGCGCCTGGGAGAGCACCCCTCGGGGCGCTGCGGGACTTGTCTCCGGTCACCCACTCCTGAGAGTGAGCTCCATGGAGAGATTCGGCAGCCCGGGGGTGGTTCCATGTGGGTGTGTGGGGGATGGGCTCTGGGACCCCGGGAGACTCCGCCCACCCCTCCCTGAGTGTGGAGCCCAGACGGGGCTCTCACTCTGCCCAGAGGAGAGGAAGGATTTCCCCTCTGGCGAGCGAGCACACCGTCCTCTCCTGGCCATTCTGACACTCGGCTGCCGCCAGTATCTGCAAAGTGAACAGTGTTGCAATCCCCCACAGTTTTTACTGCTGTGTGTTGGCAGGAAGGGGGTTGGCTGGGGAAGCTGGCTTACACTCCCCTGGACCGGTGGGTTCAGGAGATGCCCCCAAGCCTCCTGTAAGCTCTAAGCAGGAGCTGGGGATTCCGGGAGGAGGACGAGGCAGATAGCCTGGAGCCTGCGCCAGACCAGTGGCTGGATCTGGAGGCAGCAGCAGAGAACCAGGCAGTTGGGGCCAAGGAAGACCCCCCCCCACGCCCACGGGGCAGCTACAGCCGTCCCAGGCATGCGTCCCCGAATCCTGGCACGTGTTCCCCGTGGACCTGGGGTGCAGGGGCCGCCCAGCTGCGGCCGGTTTGGTTTCATCTGACAGGACACGCACTCTCCGCGCCTTGGACTGGCCGTCTGGGACGGGTCCAGCCCCGGGTTCCCCAGCGTCCAGTGCCCTGCTCTCCCAATGTACCCGAGTCCCTGAAAGGGGGCTCAGGGGCCCACCCTCACGCGCATCAGGCCCGACACGCAGGGGGCTTGTGCGCAGGGATTCGGAGCAGAGGCCCAGGTGGGCAGGTGGAGGGGCCGCAGCCTGCTCCCGCAGGGACGCCTGCGTTGGAGGATGACGGACACGGGCCAGCCAAGGAGACCGCTCACCGCGAGGTCGAGCCAGCATCTCAGTCGTCCACGAAGACCTCGGCCCTCGGGCGCATTCCACGCCTCCCCTTGGAAAGGGTTCCCGTCCAGGGGATAAAACTCCTGCCGGGAGTCGGAGCGCTGGAACACTGTGTCGGCGAAGGTGCCCCACACACACCGCCCCAGGCAGCTTTCCCCTGGAAACAGGGCCCCTCAGGAAACACCCATTTGGAGAGCTGGGGAGTCACGGCAGACTCCACTGCGGACAAGCCCCGCGGCGTCCCGGACGCTGCCGGCCGAGCTGCCCGCGCACCTTGGCGGCAGCAGCACAGCCGTGGCCTCCACCAGCCGTGGTTTCCTGCGGCTACACAACGGGAACCGGGGGTCGGGGGACGCCACCGCTGAGAGGCACGGGCTTTGGCAGAGCCGACCAAACCGAGTGGCCAAGCGCCCAGGGTGCGGTTATCGATTAACACGACTTCCCTCTCCCTCCTTTCACCGACAAGAGTCTGTACGTATTTCCGGGCTCTTCGCCTAAGAGCCTCAGAACCAAACAACATAAAAGATATGAGCAAAATAAAAATAAATTTAAAAAATGACAAAAAAAAGAATATTAGCAATTACTATTTTAACATTAATTGAAGGATAAATGACCTCAGGGCCTGAAGAATGAAATAATTTCATCAGTTAAAAACAAAAAGGCCTAATTGGAATCATTTAATTTCCACAGCAATCTGCTTCAGAATCTGAAATGTGTTAAAATCATCCACCAATAGGTGGCAGTGTTCACATACTTCTTACATGGTTTTAAATTAAATAGATAATATCCTTTCATCCAGTCAACGAATATTTATTGAGCAATCACTGTGAGCCGGGCTCTGTGCACAATGCGAGAGAGACAGAGTGAGAAGTGCCGCGGCTCCCCCTCCTCCAGCGTGTGGGTGGGTGCGGGGGGCAGGCAGGGGAGTGGGTGTGGGGGGTGTGGGGGTTGTGGGGAAGGAGCTGCAGGTCCAGACCCGGCGGAAGGGCAGGCCCAGAGCCCTCTGACCGGCACCCGACTCAGCTGGGGCCCAGGGCAGCCCCCCAGGGAAAGGGAAGACTGGGTTTGATCATCTTTCCGTGAGGTAATTGCCGTTCCTCTTTCTCCCTGAGCCACCTGATCAGACTCCTCCCCGTTTTTTTATTGAGTTGTTGTCTGGGTCCTCGCCGGTCTGCGCGAGTCCTCTGGAGACGAAGGGAGTCGCCCCTTCTCGGTCACACGTGTCACCGACGTCGGTCGTGAGAATGAATCCGTGTGCGCAAACCCTTCCACTCAACCCCCAAGCCCTGCGCCGTGCTCTGCGCGTAGTAGGTGCTCAGTCAGTGTGGCAGGGCTGTGGAACCGAGTGAGCAGGGTACAAGAAGTGCCCAGAGCTTCCGATCCCTTTCTCTTCCGGGTGGGGTGGGGGCAGAAACAGGAGATCTGGAAGGTTCCGAAACGTCCCCAAGAGGAGAGGGACTTCCAGACTGGGGGAGGGGAGGGGCCCGCAGGGCGCGCCCCAGCCCCAACGCGGTGGGAGAGGGGGAGCAGTCTTTGGGGCTGCCATCTACCGGGGGCCAACAGGAGGCGAGCTCCACGCAAAGGATTCCACATGCGTGACCTCATTTAATCCTTAGGGCAGCCCCGGGAGGTCGGGGCTGTTTCCATGGCGCTGAGGGAAACCCCAAAGACGGGAAGTCACCCGACCACAGCCACACACCGGAAAAACAGCAGGGCTGGGAGTAGCCCTTGGTTACGGCTCCCTTGCCCAGCTGGTTTAATCTTTTTTTTTTGTTGTTACATTGATCGGGGTGAAAAAGATTCATTCAACACATGTTTACCGAGCACCTACTATGGGCCAGGCATTGTTCCGGAGGGTGGGCTGGCCGGGCCGTCCCGGAGAAGCCCCGTCAGTAAGCGGACATGGAGTGAAGCGCGTCTGCCCACAATGACCACGACCCCCCGTGCACGGCCCCGCGGGACTGCGTTTGCTGACGCAGAGACACGGTGGCGGAGAGAACGAAAAAGGCTCCGGGACGCACGCAGAGAGGATAACTCACGGCAAAATTACACCCCGCGCCCTAGACACAGGACCAGACGGGATGTGAGGAGATGTTCGCCGCCAGCCCCCGAGATCGGCGGTGGCTGCCACTTCCTCTTTCCCGTGCATCTGGGGTTCCTGAAACACGTGTTACGTGTGTAATAAGTCGGTTTCCCCGAGAAGGAGCGAACGAACGAGGGAACCTCGCTGGGGACAAGCGGCAGCCGGTGTGGGAGAGGCCTGGTCTCGGGGCACAGCCCGGGCCCCGAGCCCGCGGATGAGGCTGAGATGGAGAGACGGCACCGGCCGCGGTGGGGCCCACGCGAAAGACGCACAAACCAGGAGCCTCGAGGTGTCATTCGAAAGGCCACTTGGCTGCGAGTGCCAGAGCGTCGGGGAGGGGGTACTCCTGGTGGTCTGGGCCAAGTGGTGGGTGCGGGAGAGTGGGGTGCGGGCGTCTTTCAAGGCGAGAGGGCTTCTAAAGGGGCCATTTCCCCACCGGGGACGCCTTCGTTATCAGTTTGACGTTTCTCTCAAACTATGTTGACTCCAGAGAAAGGCAGTGTGTAAGTTTGTTGCAACAAGGTTTCTAGCAGATGGCTGACACATTTCTTGTTAAATCAGGCCATTAGAACAACTTCTTAATGGAAACAAAGTGTCTTTTTTAAAGTTGGTATGTCTCATTCCCAGCAGGATTACAAAGAATTAGGTTCCCGTCAGTTTATAATTGAAACAATTTATCAGTCTAATATCTATCATGAATTGCGCATTCTAAATAGTAACTGTTTTTTCTGTCTGAAATAAAACACTTTTTTAAATTAAAAAAATTCCTACTGGGTTAGTATACTGACTACATTAGATAGTCCAGATAGTTCATCAAAATGGTATTTTCAATCCCTTATTTGAGTTTAATAAGTACTTCATTATGATGTGGATCACTATCTAATTATTAATATTTATTTGCCATCAATAATATATAAAGTAAATATTACATATGCCATATATTGCTCTTGTTTCTTTTCTGGAAGTTTTGTCAGTGCAAAGATTAAGTGCTATTTATTTTGTGGCTTATTGCCAGCCAAGTACTGTAAGATGTTAAGCATGCTAAGATAAAAGTCTACAATGTCACACGAAAGACTGTTAAATCCAGTGACCGTTTCCAAAGAAAATGGGACACAGAAGCAAGAGGACTGACACTACTATAAATAATACAGCTTCTATGAAAGCAAACCGTCACAGCTTTAAAATGAACTGCATCTTAGGAAACGTGAATGCTGAGATCTCCAACACACTGTTATTTAGGTTCAACGGTCCGGTTTGTACAATTTATACGGACTGGCTTTGTGTTTGCTGTGATGACTGTGACTGAGAGACAGACACGTTGACCTGGGATGGTTTTTCTTGAGGGAAAGGAGCCTTTTTCTAACTTCCGCCAAAGCGCCCTGAGCGCTAACAACAGGCGTGCCCGTGGTGCGTGCTGCGTGGTGTGCGCAAGCGTCACGGCAGAGGAGCGGGCGCTGGGACTGCTGCGTGCGTGACCCGCCTCCCCCACCGGTCAGGACGGCCCCGAGGGTCCCCCCCACAGCATCGCCCTCGCTCACGGGCACGCTGACGAGCGTTCCCGAGTCACACACCGGACCCGAGGACCAGCTCACCCCTCTCCTGTTTTTCTGAAGATACGCAGCCGCCGTGGGACCAGGCTAAAGCCTGCCTGTGCTTTGTGCCTCTACATGTGACCAGTTTTGTCTCGCTTCCCCTCACAGCCTGGCTTCTAGGACGGGCACCCCGGCCCAGGGCCAAGGTCCCTTGGTTCCTTTTTTATTTTTGATTTCGCCCCTCCCCTCTGACAACCAGTGGCTTGTTCTGTCTGTGGGTCTATTTCTGTTTTGGTTTTTGTTGTTTTTTAGACTCCACGTGAAGTGGAATCGCGTGGTATTCGTCTTTCTCCAGTGTATTTCACTGGTACAGACCAGCTCATGCTGGTGTGACAACCACCGTGAGAACCGTGAGGATTTGTCACAGTGCCTGTCCACCTGACTGACCACTTCTGGGCTGGGCTGGAGTCTGGGTTGAGGTCACAGTACTTACTGTGTCACTTAAGTGGATGCGATCCCGTGTGCGTCAGACCAGAAAAATGACCAGTGACCTCAGAGGTCACCTAGCGGCCCCTCACCGTACCCACGAGGGACACGAAGCGCAGAAGTCTGGACGCCTCGCCCCACACGGGCCTCACGGTGTGACGGTGGCCCCCAAGGTGGTCCCCATTTTTTGAGTGCCGCGAGCCACGCTGGGGGTTTTCCTACCGTTTCTCGTAGACGTGAGAGATTCAAGGGCATTAGACACAGAGCCCGGTTCACAGAGGGAGACCCTGGGGCCCCGAGAAGGGAAGTGGCGGAACTCATTGGAAACCCCGGTCTTCCTTTCACTCCAGAGCCGGCGCCCTTCCCGTGGAGTCTCACCGCCCGCACGAGCCAAAAAGGGAGTCCTTTTCAAGTGTAAGGCAGCATCCCAGAACCGTGGACAGAGACTAGCGTGCCACGGGGAAGAGACCACGCCATCCTGAGGCCACCGAATACCACCACGTTTAGGAGAGAGATTGCAACGGGCCACCCCCGGCACCTTCCTGTGCACGTCCGAAGTTCCGGGGTCCGGGTGCCGGTCAGCGAGTGAGCCCCCAGCCCGGCCGCGTGGCCCTGCAGCTCGCGGGCTGCTCACGGGCGACGGGGAGCAAAGATGGAGGAAAGGGGCAGGGGGGTGACTGAGTCGCCAACTTGACCTTCACTTTATTGCTTCTTTGCTGCGGCTGCTTCCTGTCTGAGTCCCCTCCGCTGGACCCCGAAGGTGTGTGTCCATCCCAGCCGTGGCCCGAGAGGGGGCAGGAACTTCCCCTCTGAGCCGCCTCAGGTGCATGCAGCCCAGCCCGCTCAGAGCCGTGCTGACCTCTGCTAGTCCAACGGGAGAAAGGACGGATTTTTAAATGGATGTGTCGGTTTAAATTATTCCGAGGAAACGATTTAGTGAATGTACTCAGGCCCTCGTTTCCAAATTAAAATTTCCTATGGTGGCATTTATAAAAATACAAAAACCCCCTTTGTAAGTCTCTTTTACAGAAATATTTACCCCGCCCATTTACCAAAGCCTAGGACTTAAAAGATAAAACAGATCTGGAGTTTGCACAACACAGATTCCTTCTGGAAATCCTTAATAAAACGCAGATGTGTGGAGAAGGGGCCAAGTCGCTACGGGCCGCCAAGCTCTGGACGTCTCAGGTCAGCGTGCAGGCCCTCCCTGAATCCCGGGCACCGAGGCCACACCGCACGCACGTCCCTGCGTCCCTGTGCTCACACTCTGTCGCCATTGTAATCGCTTGGCCTCGTTTCCAGGGTATTATCACCCAATTAGCATAATCTTCCGATAAGAAGCAGTAATGGTCTGCATCAGAAGACCGAACCCACGTGAGTGGTTTTCAAGAGACTGTTAGTGGACCATGGACTTGACCTGCTATAGATGTGAGAAGCACTTTCTTTTTTCCTACAAGAGAGGGCCTTTCAGGAATAAAATTGAAAACGCATTCGAGCTTCCTTCACAGGACTGGAACAGGACGGATTTATGGACTTGGAAATTTTACAGCCTGTGGGTCGGAGCTGACAGCTCGATGACTAAGCCTTTTCCTTACATGAACATGGGGGGGGGGGGGTTTAGCCTGTGAAGCTGAAATTCCTCCCTAAGCCTTGCTCAATCGAGAGGGTACGATTAAAGCACAACAAATAAAAAGACAGAATAAAGTGTGTTAGGTGTAATACACACAGAGAAGCCACTCTTGCGTGCACAGCGCATTCTTAAACATAAAAAGCAACTACATGCCCACGACCAGCTTTCACTCTAAAAGGGTTCCTATTAGTTCCACAGCTATCTGCCATAATCCACCATACGCTAATCTCAGAGAAAATCCAAAATTAGGAGCAAGTGCGTTTCATGAATCCGGTGAGAAAATGGTTCCTACTTCTGGCGTGAGCTCAGCGTTAAAAATAGTTTCCGAGCAATCCTGAAAGCACAACCTTTCACCCACTCGGTCGGAGAAAACACTGCGGGCACACCCAAACCGCCCACTGGGATGAGCCTGCACGTGGCCGCAGGGCGTGCTGGGAAACACCACGTGCCCCACGGAGACGCGGAGCCGCCGCCCAGCTCCACGTAGCCGGCGCGGCGGGCTCTCAGCGGCGGCTTCTGTGCGTGGGCGAGCTGGGAGCTCACGCTGCCCTTTTCTTCCTGGACGGCGACCGCCCCAGCGCTGTTTGATGGGTGCCCACCGAGACCTCAGCAGAGGCCCAGGCAGCCCGAGCGCCCACCCCGAGCGCCCACCCCCCGCCCCGAGCCTGTGTGCGTGTGCGGGGTCTGGGCTCACCTCTGGGGAAAAGAGGGACAAGGTGTCTGACCGGCGGGGACTGTGGGTTCGGTGCCCCTACCTTTCACTGTTCTTTTTGCCACTCGAGGAGCTGCTGGTGGAGCCCGTGCGGTTCCGGTTGCCTTTGGGGTCCCCGTAGCTCTCCCTGCGGCCGCCGGGGGACACGCGTTCGGAAGAGCTGGTCCGCTTGACGGTGCTGGGCGAGAGGCAAACGACAGGGAGGTCCTTAACAGAGCGGTTTCATTTTATGGCCGAGTGTAAAACACATACACAGAGCACCATGTGTCCACATCCATGTTTAAAAGACAGATTGGCCCTGGCTGCTGTGGCTCTGTGGATTGAGCACCGGCCTGTGAACCGAGAGGTCGCTGGTTCGATTCCCAGCCAGGGCACGTGCCTCGGTTTCAGGGCAGGTCCCCAGTAGGGGGCGCGTGAGAGGCAGCCACATATAGATGTTTCAGTCCCTCTCTTTCTGCCTCCCTTCCCCTCTCTCTAAAAGCAAATAAATAAATAAATAATCTTTGAAAGACTGGTTCTCAAGTCCTGACTACAGAGATCAAAACACTTTTCAGAACGTGGCTTGGACTCAGTGCCTCCCCCACTGCTCTCGTAACTGCGGTGATGAGCACGGGCCAAAGTCTCGGAGGAAGCTGAAAGGCGAGAACCCCCACGAGGCCGTGCGGGAGAGCCGCGAGGGCTCGGCGGGGCATGCCCTGCGCTTGAGCAGGCCTTAGCACAGATGAGGGGCACGCAGCCAGGGGCGGCTCTGCCCCAGGGGCCAGCGGCGATGTCCGGGGGCATTTCCGGTCGCCGCGGCTAGGGAAGAGGGCTCCCACCGGCATCCGGTGGACGCAGGCCAGGGGTGCTGCTCCATCCCCAGCGACGCCCAGGACAGCAGGACCCGGCCCTGGGCACCGGTGCTGCCGACACTGAGGAACTCTGGTCTGGAGGCACGTGCGGGACGGACGTGGGATGCCACAGGGGGTGACACAGCACGTCCCCCGTGTGTGATGCCACGCAGAGGGGCGGAGCCCAGGCTGGTGCTGAGCATCCTTCTGTAGAGCCGGAGCATAGACAGTGAGACCAGCAGGGCCACGTGACTCGAGCCGTCTGCAGCCAGCTGGGAAATCAAACAATCTCACCTTCCCTGACCACGGACACTTGAGAGCAAGTGGTTCACACCTCGGTTCCCTGGCTGGAGAGGGAACAGCGGGTCAGGGAGACAGGCAGCAGACACCCAGTCAGTGCCCGCCAGACCCAGGGGTGGAGAGATGGGACATGAACAACAAAACAAAACAAAACAATAAATAAAATAAAACCCCAAACCCAAGACAGAGGTAAAGCCGACCGGGAAGCGACCCTGGTTGGTGCGCTGGCTCACGGAAGAGCACACCTGGACGGGAAGCGGAGGGGTAGTCTGTGCAGGCCCTCCCCCAGGACCCCCCCCCAGGTTCCGGCCTTCAGAAAACAGGTAGGAACCCCTCAAAGGAAGGACCCAGCCGCCCCAGGCTCTCTCCGGAGCACACCCCCCCCTTCTTACCCCTTCTGTCCTGGGGCAGGAACTCACTTTCTCCTCACCTCCAAGGGTCCCCCCGCCCCCGAGATCTGCAGGCTGGGGAGCAGCAGCCTGTCCCGGGCTCACCCCGGGAACCTGTCTCAAGGCCCCCTTCGCTCCGACTCCCAGAGCGCTGACAGCAGCCCCACGTGGCCCACGTCTGTCCCTGAGACTCCGACGCCTCAGGAGGTCCGCATAGCCCCCTCGGGGCTCACTTCCTCCCACCGACGTTTCCAGGGCCAAAGCAGAGGGCCGCCGAGTCACACCCCCACCCCCTCCCGCTCCCCCTGTCCCAAGTCCTTCCTCCGTCCCCCACCTCCAGCTGCAGTGCACACACTTGCAAAGTGTCCTGGACCCGTGCTGCGAAATCTTTCCTGCGTGACGTCAAGAGCCCCCACACTACCGGCTGGCCTGAGGCGGACCCACTCCGGCCAGGTCCCTTTCCAGGGACAGAGCGATGGGAAGCCCGGGGGACTGTCTGGGGAAGACCCCCAGGAGGCTGACTTTCTGGGAGAGGTAAGAGGCCCGCAGGTGCCACCACGACACGGCAGGGAAGCGCAGGCGCACAGGCGGTCACGGAGCCGGGCGGGGTGTGGGCCCCTGTTCCGCTCCGGGAGCACGTAACTGCGTTACCCGTATCCCTGCGAAGTTCTGAAGTTTCCGTCATCGGCCATACGTTTCTTGAGACCTTATCTCATTTACTGTTCTCGTGAGCTCAGTGGCATAGGAGCTTGACAAATGTCTATTAAACGAAGGGACACGAAGTGCTTTATTTTGGCACCTGCTCTAGAAGGGGGAAGGGAGAAGGAAGGTGGGTGGGCGGGGGCAGTGGAGGGCAGTGTGGGGGCGGTGGCTCGGAGCAGGAGCCGTCCAGCTGGCCGTCACTGAACCCCGGACATGGAGGGAGCCACCGCGGGAGCACAGGAACTGTCGCGGGAGTGGGCGTAGCAGGGAACCCGGAGAGAGAGCCGGGGCGGAGGAACGAGCGGAGCGGCTGGCGACCCAGACGAAGACGAACGGGCAGGACCGGCCAGGGCGCCTGGGACGGAGGAGAGACCGCTGGGCTTCGCGGTGGGGTGGATGGCGACACCGTGGCCCCCCCAGGGCCGACCTTCCACAGTCAGAGGTCACAGGTCAGATGGAGTGGAGTGAGGCCTCCGTGCCCGGGGCTCCTGCCGTCTCCGGGGCTGCTCCTCCCCGGCGGCCAGCGCCCCCTCTCGGCTCCCACCCCGGCTCTGGCTCAGCCTGCTCCTTCCTGTGGCCCAGGGCCGTCCCTCTGCCTCCGCCAGGCCCCTCTAAGCCCTCAGCGGCGTGTTCCTGAAAACCCCCGGTGCTCTGGCCTTTGAAGACCGGATCGCCCTCTGAGCGAGCGACATGAGCGAAAGAACCCAAACCGGGCGGGCGTGAGAGCGCTTTCTGCGCGGACGGACCCGCTGGTGACGAGGAAGCTCTGATTCACAGCCCCCGAGTCCTCCGGCCGGGACCGGCGCGGGCGGGCCTGAAGGTCAAACTGGGAATTTTTAGAACGGCCAATTTGGGGGCAAGGAAATTACAGATCTCAGGAGAACGTGACGTTTCTGAGACTTGGGACTGAAGTCTGACAATTACAGAAACCTTTGTGCTCAGAGTTCAGGCTCTTCCGATGACAACAAGCATCAAGCTAATGTGACGTGGCGGGTCCTTCTGTGCCCGTCATTCGGGGCTCTCAGGTCCCGGGTCCCCAGGCAGCCGACAGGGTCCGTGTGGGAGTTCACGGCAAGTTCGTAGCATTGAAAGACTGGGAGGGGGCTGGGGAGGGTTGGAGAGGGGATAGGGGGGTATGTTGGTGACGGAAGGAGGGTTCGTGAGCACACAATTCCACGTACAGATGATGCATTACAGAACTGCACACCTGAACCCTAATACTTTTACTAACCAGCGTCTCCCCGATACAGTCAATACAAATTAAAACTAGCCAACAGTCCTGGAGTGTTTCAGGGAGGTCCAGTTAGTGTCGGAGTCCCACGCCCTTGGACAGCACGTCCTCCCGCTGCCTGTCCTGGCTGTGTGGGCTGCCCCTTCAAGAGGCAGAGGAGCGAGCTGACTTCTTACAAGACCTGGTGGCACTGCTGGGGCGCTGGGGGATCTCGGACAGGTCCCTGAAACTCTAGTCTCAGCTTCCTCATCCAGACATTGAGATGAGAAAATTCGACCTCTCCGTTGGATGAAACGACCTGGAAAATGCCGGGAACATAGATGCCCGTTCGGTGAACAGGAGTTCCCTACCCTGCTCCCGGTCCCTGTCACAGACGGATTCTCCTGGCAAAGTCGGGAAAGTGGGGATGGCCCCTGAGGTCCCTCCCAGCTCAAATACTCGGTCACACAGAAAGTGCTGGGAAAAATATAAATAAAAATTTGTATAGAGCAGCCTTAAAGAGCCGGAAACCCAGTTTTCAGGCGGTTAACACGCAACCCTGCGGCCGGAGGAGTTAGTCGGGAGTATTAACAGTGGACACCACTCGGCAGCCACAGGGAACGTAGGACTGCCCGGGGACCCTCAAAGCTGTGTCCCCAACGAGGGCCGCTGTCTTTCCGAAGGTCCTCAGCCACTGAGGACTCTGCATGTCACACGTGCCACCTGACGTGAACTCACAGAGCCCCTGCAAAAGTGTCACCCCCCCCCCGTTTCACAGCTGGGGAAACGAATTCAGGCTCCCCCACGGCCCCTGTCCTCTCCAGGGCCTCCCCCCGCCCGGCCCCAGCGAGGCCCGCCTGCAGTGTGTGAGACCCGGCAGCACCGGAATTCTGAGGACCTGATGCACACCTAAAACCCCCACAAGGCCCAGTAATGAGCACAGGGACATGATCCGAGACGTGGTGAATGGGGGGCACTGGGAGAGGCCCCCAAGCCGGTGGGTCAGAGGGGAGGGGAGGCAGCCAGGGTTACCGAGGGAGCAAAGTGCTCCCCGCCGGGCTGGGCGTCTGCTGCGTCTGCCTGCGCCGAGAAGACCTGTCCAGCCGCCGTGGGAGCCGTGCAGGAACAATGAAGCAGGGTGCGCGGGAGTGCAGTCCTCCACGTCGGACCTCACCCCCACGCGGGAATGGAAACGCGCCGTGGTTTGCATGTACAGACCTGCACATGGGCCATCACAGCCCTTTCCAGACGCCTGTCATTCACACATTTGCATTGAAATGTAAAGCTATTTTAAAAAAAAATCTGGCATTGTTGTATAGAGAGAAAAAACAAGACATTTCCTTTTGAGAGCCCAGCGCTCTTAGGAATGAAAGAGGGTTTCCTAGGACCCCGAGTGAAGGACAGAAAACAAGGCGTGGAGAGGAGACAGGGGAGCCAGAGGGAGTAATCCCGCACGGTCACCGTGGCAGTCGCCACGCGGAGCCTCCTGGAACCACCAGCAGGGCTAGCGGGGAAGGTCGGCCCCCGGGACCGCGGGGGACGGGGGTGCTCTTCATCTGGAAGCTGCAGGGGCCTGGCTCTGAGGGAGGCTGCGCGGTCACACGGCGGACACCCTCTCGGTGCCGACGGCACGCGGAGGACGTCGGGTGCACAGATGCCAGGCGCCAGCGTCTCCCCTCCTTCCCCCTGCTCCCTGCTGCCCTCCCAGGCCACGAACGCGGGTCCTGCGCGCGGCCCAGTCCTCGCATTTCCCAGTCACATCTGCACGCAGTGGGTCTGGCCGCCGTAAACTGCATCCTGGACGGGACGAAATTTCTGCCGTGGAACTTGGTGACCGGGGAAATGGGGCCATCTTTTTTTTTCTTATGGTTTGGTAACTCTAAGTGTAATAAGCTATAATCATGGCTTTCTTTTGTATGTGACTTGGAACCAAGAACTGGTTTTCCAAAATTTTGCAAATGGGTCCCACATTTTTTACAGTAGAAAAACCAGAAATCGGACAGGTAGCTATTCTGTGTGATCACAGATTCTCTGATGACGTCATGGCGGCCGGGGTGACTGACACCAGAGTAAAACAAGGATTCGCTCACCTAACACTTCCTGGGCATTGCCCATACCCTGGGTGCTGCGCTGAGCCCGGGGAGCCCCCCGGGGACCGGGACTCTCCCGGCCTCTGTCCTGCAAGGTGTGAGCAAATCTAACAGGCAGAGAGTGCGTGCTCCAGTGAGTAGGAAATGCGCTTATTTTTCACCGTCTGCAGACGCAGCTCTGCGGCAGAAACCAAGTGATCTCCTGAGAAGCCCGGTGGTCTCAGAAAATCTGACGGATCCCGAGAGGTGGTTTTCCTGCCACGAGAAGCCAGCCAACTACCTGGGCCCAGGGCGGAGCTGGCATCACTGCCGACAAAGGGGCAGGTGCCGATCCGCCGTCTTCCGCTCACGGCGGAACGAACATCTCCGGCTCTGATCTGCTGTGAGAACGGGCCGGAGCACGAACCTGACGCCTGCGTTTCGACGGGTCTCGATGACAAAAGTGTCAGAAGGAATCATTCCGTGAAAACTAAGAGCAGAGTTTGTTGTCCTGTTCTTTAGGTCGTGAAGGACACGCATCTGGCTCTGGCGCGGCCCTCCAAGCTGTGTCCCCAACGAGGGCCACTCTCTTTCCGAAGGCCGGCCGGCCGCCTGCCGGGCTGCAGGAGCTGCTGGACGTCGGGTCTCACGCTCGGAGCCGGAGCCCAAGCCGGAGCCGCGCGGCTTTCAAGTGACGCTCCCTTTCTGTAGCAGTTTTGTGTCTCGCTCCTCTTCTCACAGCTCTGCCCCATTGTAGACTCCACTTGGGGGCGGAGAGAATGAGCAACTGTCTCCGTGGCGAACCGTGGAAGTGTCCCTCCATTGTCAGCTCCCGCACCCCCGCGGCGCAAGGTGTGACCTACAACAGTCTCCCCCATTGTCCGCCGCCTTTCCTTTGGCAAACGGAAACAAAGCTGCTCCCAGGGAGTCCAGATCCAGCCCCCAGTCGAAGGCTTAATTGGCAGCACAAAGCTCCGCCACCGGGTCCTGGACAATCTCCAAAGGGGGTTTTGTTCTGAAGCAGCAGGCTGAAAGCCCCCGGAGGGAAGAAAACAGACGCGTCCCCATCCCCACACGGCAGACGCCCCAGCCCCGTGAGTCCGGAACTCTGGTCTCGGGGGAATTTCTACTCAGCCGTGAACCTACTGGATGTGCTTGGGAGTTGTTTTAATCCCAGTATTTACGATGCCCGGTGGCTTTCTGTTCTCGAAACTCCCTCCTAACGAGCAGAGCTGTAGGGACTTTGCAAACACAGAGTAACAATCCAATGCTCCTGTTGGGTTCACGGCCTCCCAGGGGTGGGCGCACACACCCGCGGACGCCCGTCAAAGCCAAAGGGGGAAAAAATAAGTGACTCACTGCACCCGGCACCAGGAACCAAGACTCTTCGACACTCAGTCTAGAATCTATGTATTCGCAATTGGCAGCTGGGTAGTAACTTCCCACATTTTTACTATTCTTTGGCTCTGAAAAAAAATTTTTTTAAATATATTTTACTGATTATGCTATTACAGTTGTCCCATTTCCCCCCTTCTCTCCCCTCCACCCTGTGCCCCCTCTCCCACCCATGTTCCCCCCCTTTAGATCATGTCCATGTGTCATACTTATGAGTTCTTTAACTTCTACATTTCCCGTACCATTCTTGCCCTCCCCCTGTCTATTTTCAACCTACATTCTGTGCTACTTATTCTCTGTACCTTTTCCCCCTCTCTCCTCCTCCCACCCCCCTGTTGCTAACTCTCCATGTGCCCTCCATTTCTGTGGTTCTGTTCCTGTTCTAGTTGTTTGCTTAGTTTCTTTTGGTTTTGCTTTAGGTGTGGTTGTTAATAATTGTGAGTTTGCTGTCCTTTTACTATACATGTCTTTTCTTTATCTTCTTTTCTTAGATAAGTCCCCTTAGCATTTCATAAAATAAGGGCTTGGTGATGATGAACTCCTTTAACTTGACCTTCTCTGAAAAGCACTTTATCTGCCCTTCCATTCTAAATGAGAGCTTTGTTGGATAGAGCAATCTGGGATGTAGGTCCTTGTCTTTCATGACTTGGAATATTTCTTTCCAGCCCCTTCTTGCCCGTAAGGTCTCTTTGGAGAAATCAGCTGACAGTCTTATGGGAACTCCTTTGTAGGTGGCTGTCCCCTTATCTCTTGCTGCTCCTAGGATTCTCTCCTTCGTTTTTACCTTGGGTAATGTAATGATGATGTGCCTTGGTGTGTTTCTTCTTGGGTCCAACTTCTTTGGGGCTCTCTGAGCTTCTTGGATTTCTTGGAAGACTGTTCCCTTTGCCAGTTTGGGGAAGTTCTCCTTTATTATTTGTTCAAATAACTTTTCCACTTGTTGGTCCTCCCCTTCTGGTACCCCTATAATTCGGATGTTGGAACGTTTAAAGGTGTCCTCGATGGTCTTAAGCTTTTCTTCGATTTTTTGAATTCTTATTTCATCATGCTTTCCTGCTTGGTTGATTCTATCTTCCTCCTGGTCCACTGTATTGTTTTGAGACTCAGATTCCTTCCTTTCACTATTGGCTCTCCTCCGTGTATCTTCCTACACCTCTTTTATGGTAACCTGCATCCTTTCATCTAATTTGCACCCAAAATCAACCAATTCCGTGAGCTTTCTGATCACCAGTGTTTTGAACTGTGCATCTGATAGATTGGCTATTTCTTGGTCACTCAAAGGGATGAGTCCTGGGGGACTGATCTGTTCTGTTGGAAACATATCTTTCCCTGTCTCTCCTTTTTTTTCCCTGGTCTGGTCGCTCTATTTACGGTGGGGGGTGGAGCCTTAGGTGTTCACCGGGGCTGGGCACCCCAGCTGCTAGATTGTGACGTTATATGTGGGGGCGGGGGTGGGAGTGGGGACGGGAGGGAACAATGGCGGTAGTTCTGTTCAATATATAAAGAGGTATGAGTTATAAAATTCTATTTCCTTCAAGAAAACAAAGGAAATCTCATTTTTTTTCATTATCTACTACTTCAAAAAGTCAATCTTAAAATGAAACAACTCACTCTTAAAAAACCAATGCACAAAGAAGAAACTGCTAGAGAATTCAGAAGACAGGCCCTGGCCTGTGCGGCCGAGCTGGTCAGGCATCATTCCGCAAAGCAAAAGGTCTCCAGTTCAATCCCCGGTCAGGGCACAGGCCTGGGCTGCAGGTTCAGTCCCCGGTCCGGGTGTGTGAGAAGCGACCAATCCATGTTGCTCTCTCACGTCGTTTTTCTCTTCCCCTCTTCCTACCCCCCTTCCCCTCTCTCTAAATACGAATAAGTAAAATCTTAGGGGGGAAAAGAGAATCTAGAAAATACCTGGAGACAAATGAAAATGAAAACAAAACACACTGAAACTCACGGGATGCGAACAGGGCTAAGAAGGAAGTTTATAGCCATACACACCTACATTAAAAAGAAAAAAGATCTCAGATCAACAACCTATCTTTACACCTCATGGAAGTATAAAAAGAAAAAAACTAACTCAAAAGCTTGCAGAAATAAAGAGATACTAAAGTGTACAGCAGAGCTAAGTGAAATAGAAAATAGAAAAACAATTTTTAAAGATCAGGGAAACCAAGAATGTTTTTAAAGATCAACAAAATGGGCTTCACGCTTGGATTGCAAGGATGGTTCGACGTAATGAAAATCAACATAATATAACACGTTAACAGGATGGAAAATCAATCTGTGTAATACATCACATTGACAGAATGAAAAACAAATAAATGTTTTCTTGATTGATGCAGAAAAAGCACTTGACAGAATTCAACATCTTTTCATGCTGAAAATACTCAGTAAGCTAGAAATACAAGGGAACTACCCTAACATAATAAAAAGCCGTAGAGGAGAAGCCCACAGCTGATACCATGCCCAATGGCAAGAGACTAAAAGCTTTTCCTCCGAGAACAGGAAGAAAGCAAGGACACCCACTCTGACCACCACTATTCAGCACAGAACTACTGGAGGTCCTACCCGTACAATCAGACGAGAAAAAGAAATAAGCACCCAAATGAGAAAGGAAGAAGTAAAGTTATCTCTGCTTGCAGATGACATGATCTTATCTGTAAAAAGCACTAAAGATTCGCCCTGGCTGGTGTGGCTCAGTGGACTGAGGGCCGGCCTGTGAACCAAAGGGTCACTGGTTCGATTCCCAGTCAGGGCACATGCCTGGGTTGAGGCTGGGTCCCCAGCTGGGGGCGCAAAAGAGGCAACCACACATTGATGTTTCTCTCCCTCTCTTTGGCCCTCCTTTCCCCTCTCTCTAAAAATAAATAAATAAAATCTTTAAAAAAACACTACAGACTCACACACTAAACATTTAAAACTACCTGTCTGGCGTAGCTCAGTGGATTGAGCACGGGCTGGGAACCAAAGTGTCACAGGTTCGATTCCCAGTCAGGGTACATGCCTGGGTTGCAAGCCATGACCCCCCAGCAACCGCACATTGATGTTTCTCTCCCTCTATCTCCCTCCCTTCCCTCTCTAAAAATAAATAAATAAAATCTTAAAAAATTTTAAAACTAATAAGCAATCTTAGCAAAGTTGCAGCCAACTCACAACCAACACACAACCAACACACAAAAATCAGTTGCATTTGTGTAAACTAACAACTCCAAAAGGAAATTAAGAATCTGTGCAAACACACCAAATATTGCACTTTTACAGGCTTTAATCGGATGGGAGACTGCAAAGTGTCACATAAGAAAAGGAAAACCTATTTTAACCCCTGAAATGGCTCTGCCTTTAGCGTCTACCCGAGACCCCTCGTGCTTACCTTTTGGGTGTCGCCGCCACCGCCGTGTCTTTCCTGGTGCCGGAGGGGGACGGCAGGGAGCCGCTTGGTTTCTTTGGTAACACAGTGCCGTTGTTGACGGTGGTTCTCAGAGGCAGGGCCTGCACCAGCGGTCTTGCTGTAAGACAAGTGGAAAAAGGCTTCAGCACGTGCCTCTTGTCGAGGTAACTCTTCAGGGCACGTGGGGAGAAAAGGGTTCCCACCCACGCTGGCGGAATGCACAATGGTGCCAAGGCAATTCAACAGCGACTTCTAACAAGGGGTGCCGGCGCACTGAACCTTGCCGCCTGCTGCCATCCCTCCACAGAAGTGAACTGCAGACGGACCACAGACCTAAGTGTGAAATGCGGAACTATAAAACTTCCCGATGGAGAAAGCTGTGGGGATGATTTTTTAGATACAACGCCAAAAGCACAATCTACAAAACAAAAAAATTGATAGTTTGGACCTCATTAACATCATAATAGTTTTGCTCTGTGCAGAAGCCATTATTAAAGGGGTGAAAAGAGTCACAGACTAGGAGAAAATATCTGTGAATCACATAGCTCTTAAAGGGTCTGTATACAGAATATTTAAAAAAAACTCTCAACACTAAGAAAACAAATAGCCCGATTAAAAAAACAAAACAAAAGAACAGGCAAAAGATCTGCACAGACCCCTCGCCAGAGAAGATACACAGATGGCACATGAGCATATGAAAAGATGCCCGGCATCTTCCGTCACCAGGGAAATGCAAATGGAAACAACAATGAGATATCTCGATGCACCTGTTAGGAGGGCTGAAACCCGAAGGACGGACGGAGGACCGGTTGCTGGCCAGGATGCGGGGCCACGGAAGCTCACTCGCCGCTGGTGGGAGGGCAAAGCTACACTGTTACTTGGGAAGAGAGTTGCCCGTTGCTACATAGAGTCTTACCGTACAGTCCAGCAATGGACCCTAGCTGTTTGTCCACTGACTGGAAAACTTAGGTTCATATAAAATCTGCATTTAATATCTACAACGACCGGAAGCCACCACAATGCCCTTCAGTTTGCGGGTGAACAGAAAAGCCCTGGCGTGTGCACACAGTAGGATACAACAAAACGGAAAAGGCAGCGAATCAGTCCGCACAGCAAGCGGACGAGCCTGCATCCACGCTGCGAAGAGAAGGCGCTGTGTTGCCTTTTCTGGGTCACTGCTGCATTCTCTTCCCTCGGGCCGTGTGCCCAGCACAGTCCGACGGGCGGCCCGGCAGCAGGCGAGACCCCCGGGCCCGCTTTCCCAAGCAGGCTGGAGTGGGGGCGTCAGGCTGCAAATGCTCTCGGGACGTCTCCTCCGCTCGGAAATCCACGACCCTAGTCCACGGGAGAAGAGCGTCTGAAACCTCGCTGGGTGTCCGGGACTGGGACACCCCGGGAGGCTCGCTGACACCCGCCGGCCCGCCGGAAGCGGAAGGGGAGGAGCCACCGGGCGGAAGTGGGCAGGCCCCGGCGGCTGCAGAGGGAGGTGGCGACCCAGTCACTCGCGGGGCCCCTGTGGCCAACAGTGACTTCGCACACTGTTGCGCAGACTGCCCCCAAACGCTACCGAGAGTAAAACCCCCGCGGACGGACTCCGTGGTCTGGTGGGACTGAAACCTCTGGCTCTCGGGTGGTCGGAATCGGAGGTCTAAGCATCCACAGGTAGGCCTGCGAGGGAAAGCTCACGAGGTCTAAGCATCCAGTTAGGCCTGCGAGGGAAAGCTCACCTTTCCAAAGGGCGGGACCGGAGCGACCAGACCTCAGCAAGTGCCATCCACAACAATACACTTTCACAACTACCGTTGACATAAGTGGAAATTCAAGTACAGCTAGTCAAATCCACTCATGCTTACCACGTTGACATCGATACTAAGTTAGAATCTAAGGTCAAGACACCCTTTTAACTTATATGAACAACTCAGTGCAATATTTGAGAAGTAAAACTTTCTATTAGGCCTGCGTAGGTGATTCATGTGTAAAATCCACAGTTTAATTTGAGCATATCTGACCATTCATTCATGGACCTGGAATCCCTAATTATCTCTTTCAAAATTTAAAATGTCTGTATTTGGAATCGGAGAAGGCCATCTTTTGCTAAACTGGAAGAGAGAGTAGATAACTGATTAAGCGCTGGGGAAGGTTCCTGTCGCCAACACCCGGCTAAACTATAGAGGCATTCACCCCCTGATCCAGGTACCCCTTCCAGGATTCGACTGGAAGATACACCAGCAAGAATACAAAAGGCACCCTGACCAGTGTGGCTCCGTTGGTGGGATGTTGTCCTGGAAACGGAAAGGTCATGGAAAGGTCACCAGTAAGGGCACGTAGGAGAGGCAACCCATCCATGTTTCTCTCTCACACTGATGCTTCTCTCCCTCCCTTTCTTCCTCTCTTCCTCTCTCTCTAAAAAGGTCACCCCCCCACCGGGTGTGTATGGAGGACAACCAATAGATGTTTCTTTCTCACATCTGTGTTCCTTGCCCTCTCTTCCTCCCTTCCCCTCTCTCTAAAATAAAAAATAAAATGTAAAAAAACAAACTATCCTAATAGGGTGAGGGGAAGTGACTAGAGGGCAATTAGGAATAATAAACAAAACAAAACAAAACTGACTACATGTTGATAAACAATGATGCCAGGTAAAAAGTAAAAGGAATTCTTTCTACTTTTATATACATTGGAACATTTTCATAATACAAAGTCTAAAAACAATCTTTCTTAGTCTCTGAAAAACTGAACATACCTACTAAACCTTTTCTATAAATCACTAAAGAATTCCTATATAAACCACAGAGTGGAATTAATAAGAAAAATGGAAGAAACTATAGTGTGTTCCGTCCAAAAGAAAGCAGAAGTTACTTCTGTAATTAACTAATATGTAAAGAGAAAGATAAGGAGAAAGCACAGTGGATGGGAGAGGGGAAAATATTTCTCCCTAATCGTGGTTCACCAGGATAAAGAACTAAGTTAATTATTCATTAACTTAATCCACTGCAAAGAGCTTAAAAATTTTTAAATGTGTTAGTTTTATCTATCTAATATAATCTGTGGAGGGACCATAACATACTGTTTTCCACAACTATATGCTGAAGATGACCCATTTTAATTTGCAAATCAAATCAAACCTTGAGAAAAGAACTCTCATTTCTTTTCTCATTTCCGACTCATCTGGTTATTCATTTCTTAAATATTTGACTTGGTTTGAATAACCCTAATTTACATAATATTGCTCAGAGGGTGCACAGCAAAGCAACACGGAGGGCGGAAGGAATCCGCCCCACACGCAGCCAGGCCTCGGGGTCCACACCCAGATTTCCCTACGCCAGCTGGGTGACCTGAGGCAACTTATTCCTTCTCCTTGAGGCTGCTTCCTCATCTGTAAAATGGGCATAATGATACCCCCCTCAAAGGATGCTGGAGAGGTGAAAGGAGCTAATATGTCCAAAATCTCTTTTGCACAGTCCAGCACTCAGTCAACTAACAAACAGTAGCCACAGAGTTGTGTTAAATGTCAGGGTCAAGTGCTAGTGCAGCCGAGGCTCTGGGACTGAAGAGACTCCGTGGCTGCTCCCAACAGTGGTCCCAGGGGCTCCGTTCTGAGACTAGGTTTCCACGCTCCGGGACGGCAGGACTGGCTGGCTCACCAGCGTCGCCAGCAGAGCTATCTGGTGACACTTCTACAGTCTCTGATCATGAATGGGGCTATTAATAAAAATGGCTGCAAACGTACATTAAGGTTTTACAAAAGGCAACCTATCAAACTGTAGCAAAACTACAGTGAGCAAGAGGAACTACTTGCTGGTTAACGCCCAAGAAAGCAGACGACCCAGATGCACGGGACGGTGACGTTTTAACCTACGGTTTCCGCTTAAAATCCCGTGATGTGCCCCCAGCACTGACCCGGGAACCAGCCATGCCCGTGCGCAACGGCTCTGTCACTAACTTGACCCCACGCCTGTCTTCCCGAGAACACGTGAGCGAACTCTGGCTCCGGAAGTCTGCCGTGAGCCCTGCTGCTGGTCTCCACGCAGTGAAAGTCAGATTCAGGGGGAAGAACAGAGTCATTTTTAAATCAAAAATCCCTTCTGCTTATTGAGGAATATACGCCAAAGGAAGGACATTTAGAAGCCAACTAAAAGTATAAAAAAGGAAAATTCCATAATCCTACCATGGAGGGAAAAAAAGCAATAAATGTTAGTATAGCTCTTTCAAATATTTGCACAGATTCTGTCCATTTAGTTGAAATTATACAGTCTATACAGTTTGACATCCTGCTTTTGGCTCCTAACGTAGTATGTTAACGCCTAAGCATTCTCCCTGTTGTTACCAGCCACAGACGCCTTTAAAGACCACGCTGCCTTCCATCTCCGAGTGCCACGTTGTCCGGCCACGCCCCTGTGCATGCTCCCTCCACTGCTTCCTGTCTGGCTGTCCCCACTGTGCACCAAGTGTTTTCTGTATTTGCACACACAGTAGGTCCACTCACTTCATTCCACCAGCAGTGAGTGTTGTGCCCACTCCAACCTCAACACTGAAAAAACTCGACTGTTAGCAAGTGCCTCAGAACATCCGCCCCGAGAGCCGTTTGGCCCTTTCTCCGCTGTACGGTGACCCGGGTGCACCTGACCTTCCCGTGGGCGCGGAAATCCAGCGTGGACAAGGCGTACTCTGCAGGCTGATGCTCTCCACGGTGAAGACAGACGAGAGGGCGGCCAGTTCTTAGCACTCACAAAAAATAAAAACCCAAAAGGAAAAGAACAGCAAAGTTTGGGGAGCTTAGGGAGAGGCTGAGTTCACCCTAAGACCCAGTATCATTGGGTTAAGAAGAGCTGGATAATCCAAACAATTGGCCACAATGGGGACAGTCTAATATTGTTTAAAAAAAAAAGTCATCTGAGACACAGGCCCCTCTCTATAAATTAAGTCCACAGGCATCTTTAGGGGGTGGCCGCAGTCTTCTGCGGTCTCAGAAACCCTTGAACTCGAGCTCTGAGTTATTTTCACGGGACTGCAGCTCTCCTTGTTTCGCCAGGCAAGTCCTATGAGGAATGACCGAGTCGGTCCAAGCTCAGAGGTCAGGGTGACTCTTCCAACAAGCAGAGGGCTGGTGCAGAGAGGAAAGAGAGCGATCACCCACGGCCTCGCGGCCACACTGAAGCGGTGAGTGGACAGCAGTGGGGGGCGCGGGCGGCTCTCGGCCCCAGCGCTCACCACGCACGTGCTCCGGGCACTGTGGAAGCCGACTGCCTCCCCAAGCGGCCTTACCCGCTGTGGCGGACAGCTCAGGGGCGTGCCTCCAGAGCTCTGGACAACTCACCTGGGGGAGAAGAACATCACTGAACATTTAAAAACCGGCGTGCCGGGAGTCCAGCCCGCCTCAGGGCTGCACGAGGGTGGCAAGCCTGGGCGCTGCAAAGCGATGGTGATAACGGGGCCTTTCAGAAACCCGGGGAGGGCTGCCCACAACCCATCTTGTTTCAAAGATCCCCACCCCAGCCAGGGCTGCAGAGGGCCAGCTCTCCAGACAGAGGGGCACCTGCCGGGCCGGGCTGTCAAGGAGCCTCAGGAGGAGTTGCCTCCAGTGCCGGTGACGGATGCCTCCCCCTCCTCTGCCCCAACACCCCAAGTGCGCTGCGCACGAGCAGGGAACCACAGCCCCAGCATCAGAGGAGGCCACCCCTCGCCGGCTCCCTTGCCGTCTTTTTCCACTTCTTGATGTGACCTTCCGGCTTTTTATGCTTTGACTTAGTTTCACTTATGAAAACAATGCTGCAAAGAAACATCCACCATAACTCCTCTTAGAAGTTTGATAAAAATTAAGTTTTACCTTTTTTAAAAAAAATTTGTTTTAGATTTATTTATTTATTTTTAGAGAAGAAAGGGAGGGAGAAAGAGAGAGAGAGAGAAACATCAATGTGCGGTTGCTGGGGGCCGTGGCCTGCAACCCAGGCATGTGCCCTGACTGGGAATCGAACCTGCGACACTTTGGTTCCCAGCCTGAGCTCAGTCCACTGAGCTACGCCAGCCAGGGCTTTAAGTTTTACTTTTAATCAAGAAAAAATAACTCCTGGATAGCCCTCTTGTATTATTTTCCCCCTAATTTTCTAAAAGTAAAGAAGCTATAGCCCTAGCTAGTGGGTTGGGCGTTATCCCACAAAGGAAAAGGTCACCGGTTCGATTCCCAGTCAAGGCACACGCCTGGGTTGCGGGGCCAGGTCTCTGGTTGGGGGCGTGTGAGAGGCAACTGATCGATGTTTTTCTCTCACATCGATGTTTCTCTGCTTGTCTTTCTCCCTCCTTTCCTTTCTCTCTAAAAATAAATAAATAAAACCTTTGGAAAAAAAATTAATAAAGAAGCTGTAGAAGTCTGAAGTTTTATATGAGCAACTACTTCCAATGTACCCTTTAGGATACAGGAGTCATCAGAATTATTTTGGGAAAGCTGAGTAGGTCAAGAATACCTAAAAGAAGCCAGTTTCCATTTAAAACGCCCTAATCGCTTTGTAACTTAGGAGAGAAACATTACTTAAAAGGATTACTCAACATGCGGACGACGCCCCGCAGGTGCCTCTCCTGTGGGCTGGAGGTGGTGACCCCGGAGGGCGGGAGACACGTTTCCGCCCCCAGAAACGAGCACAGAGTGCGGAGAGAGCGTGAGCGCCTGCAGAGCCCTCTCCCGACCCCGGGGGAGACGCGGTGACCGGGACACCCCTGGTGAAGTCCCAGCACAGTGAGCAAGTTCATCTTAAAGGGACATTCACAAGCCACGGTCCCAGAGTGTTTTAACCAAGGGAGTTCCACCGTCGAGAGGAATTTAATTCCACTTCCCAGGGCTGGCCGTGAGGACACATCTGGGGGGAAAAGTGAGCCATGCCTCCCAGTTGAAAGCAGACAGCAGGGTGTAAACTAGGAGGGGGTTTATTTCAAAATTTCAAAAAGAGGGTCCCCACAAAGTTCCTTAAAACAAAAACACGGCATTTTCATGTTTTGTGCCCAGATGCCGCAGGGAGACAAAACGAGCGTCTCCGTCTGCCGGACCTCCACCAGGCACAGGACTCCGGCAGGCTGTGCTCTCGCGGATGGCAGAGGAGGAGGCTCAGAAGAAATGGGGTTTCACCCAGAAAGAGCTCCCTAGCTCGTGGGGGGCTGAGGGCGAGTGATAAAGTTCAAGGCCCTGAGCTCCTCAGGGCAGGGCCCCGGGCTTCAGCTCAGTGTCATGTGTGGCACGCGATCAGCCACGTGTTTGCTGGGCTGACACGGAGGACAGCATGAGGCGAGCACGGAGATGAGAGCCGGCAACACGCTCTCCAGAGGCAGAGCCCCCCGGGGGCACGCAGGGAGGCTGGGGCTGTGTGCCTGCTGACTCCATGCCAGAGACTCTGGATAAACGGCTGCTCTCACTGCGGACGGTGCCTTCCTCGACCCGCCAGGCACCTGCTGACCACCGCAGCTGCACCCCTGTGGGCCGTGCACCACCTACGCCAAGCCAAGAAACCCTGTCCCGCCTCAGGGGTGATTCTGACCGTGCGGAGGCTGTTTCACTGGTTTTCCAAGTGGCGCTTCTCTGCTCACATTAATGAGTGCAGCGCGTCGGCCAGAGCGAGGAGCGGCCGTGAGACCGCCCGGCCCGCCGCTCCCGCGTGACGCCGCAGAACGCCCACCTTTGGTCGGTCCTTTCCGGTTCAGCACGGCCTGCTGCTCCTCGGTGATGTTCAGCCGCCGGACCACGTCGGCCAGGGCGGACTTCAGCAGCTGGATGTCGTCCTCTTGCATCTGGACCCGCTGCTCCAGCGAGGCGATGCGGTCCGTCACCTCCATGCTGCTCGCCGCGGAGGCGCTGTCATCTGAGCCGAGGAAAAAGGGACAGGTGAGTCTCAGGTGCCCCCCGGGGAATCAGTGCAGGGAACGCACGCCAGCACAGGGCTGCGACAGAACAGTGACAAAGCGAGGATAATGGCCTTCCAGCAGAAATCGCATGGCACCTTCCACGACACAGGACCACAGCGCCGCATCCTCCCACGCTCTCCGCCTCCCCCAAGCCAGCGCCTCTCTTTTTTCAGACTGCGGCTTTATCTGCCGCTGCGTTCTCCTCCCCCAGGGCACCGGGGGGCCTCGCAGGTGGACGGGACATTGGAACCCGTCGGTTTCAACCTCCCACACGTGGCCGGAGCCACTGCGCAGGCTTGCAGCTTCTGCTCCAACAACACCGACACGTGCCAGATCGTGACCAGGCCACTCCACCCGCTGGGCAGGGCTTTCAAGGACTGGCCCCTCTGACCAGGCGGTTTGGGTGGCCACACCTGTTCGGTTAGCACATCCTCAGGGCCACGGCGGGATTTTCTCGTAGAGAACCGCTACTTCCCAATTCCTTCTCGAGGTGCGCCAGGCCCTACATGACCTTCCTCGCCCTCTGACCTCACCTCACCTCACTCTCCCTTCACTCCCCACGCCGTGGCCATGCCGACCTCTCTCCCACCCGAGGGCTTCTGCATCTGCTGCTGCCTTTGCTTGCAACACCTCCCGACCCACCCGCTCTCTCTGTTCTTCAGGCCCCGCCTCCCACGGGAGCCCTGCACAGAAGCTGCCTGACAGCCTCGCCTGACGGCACCTCCACCTTGCTTCCTCCTTCACAGCATCCCCGTGGCTGCGACCCTCCCGGGTCTCTGCCTGCTGTCTACGTCTCCCAGCCAGAGTGTGGGCCTCACAGAGTCGCTCTGCTTCCCGGCACCACGGACCCTCCTGGACACCCCCCTGCGGACGGCAGTCGGGACGCCTGGAGACCCCAAGGAACTGCTGACGGGTCCAGAGAGCGGGCACAAGCAGCACGGAGGCCCCGACGGGGCGTTCCCGCTCGCGTGGCGGAGGGCGGAGGGGCGCCTACACGAGCAAATGCCCCCTTTCCCCGGCGTCTGGCCAGAGCTACACGGCGCGCACGGTGGGGTGAGGGCACGCGTGGAAACCCTGGTGGCTGTTTTGTCCTGAGAAAACCGAAAGTGAAGTCCAAAAACTGGGGACACCGCAGCACATGGGGAGATCCCAGGAGGGAAAAAGCCACGGGGGGGGCCCCCCAGACTCTGTCCATTCCCACAAAGACTCGAGCGCGCCCGCCGACCATGGAAAGTCAGAAGTGAGGTTGGAGTGGCACGCGGCCCCGGAAGCATGGCTGGCAGCCTGGGCGCAGCGAGGGAACCCCCCCCCCCCCCCCCCCCCGCTCAGACGAAGGGAACGGCGCTCGTCGGGTGAACGGGAGCAGAGTCTCCACAGCCTAACATTCGGATGTGCAGGGAGCAACCTGAAATGACCAGGGACGTAGACATGGAGCCCGTTCTCGGGAGAAGGGAAAATACACTGAGCACAAGTCCAGAAGGAGCACGACACTGGGACCGACGGGAAGGACTCGAGTGGAAACCTGGTCAAGGAACAAACAGGCCCACGGGGCGGTGTCCAGTGTCGCTGGCCCTCAGGGACGCGCAAGTAAACCCACAATGGGCTGTCACTGCAGACCTGATGGATCGGTCCCACGCAGGACGCCAATAGGAGCCAGTGCGGGAAGAACCCACGAAGCTCTGCCACGTTGCTGGCGGCCCATAGCACGGTGCGGCCACCCTGGAACACAGTGTCGCGGCCCCTTGTCCAGGTACACGTACACCGGCCACGGGGCCCAGCAACCCCAGGTCCTGCCTCCGGAGACAGCGGCACGCACATGACAGGGGCTCCGATCACGCTCGGCGAGGACGGGAAACGGCCCACCTGCTTCAGCGGGTGGACGGACCGCCCTCGGCACGTCTGCATGGCGGGGCACTGCGCAGCGACACGCAGGAGTGGTCCTCGGCGACACACAGACGCTCGGAGGGCTCTCAAAGGCATCGCACTGCGTGAAGGAAGCCAGTCTCTAGAGGTCGCACACGGAGGGATTCATGCATGTGGTGCTCTCCACAGTGGGGGAGGACAGGGCCGGGGTGGCCGCGGATGGGGGCAGGGGCGCAGTGCAGGGGGGTCTTAGAAGACTGAACGAGTGTCCTGTGTCCTGACGGTGGTGGTAGTTACATGCATCTCTACAGTGTTACACTGCACAGCGTTGTCTCAGAACGGGAATCTTGCTGGACGTTAACCTAAAAAATGAAATAACCTTTGGAGCCCTGGCCAGGCAGCTCAGCTGGTTAGGACGTTGTCCCGACAGGCCAAGGGTGCGGGTTTGATCTCCAGTCAGGGCACATCCAAGAAGCAACCAATAAGTAGACCTGGCTGGCGTAGCTCAGTGGTTTGAGCTCGGGCTGGGAACCAAAGCATCGCAGGTTCGATTCCCAGCCAGGGTACATTCCTGGGTTGCAGGCCATAACCCCCAGCAACCACACATTGATGTTTCTCTCTCTCTCTCTCTTTCTCCCTCCCTTCCCTCTCTAAAAATAAATAAATAAAATATTTTTTAAAAAAGAAGCAACCCATAAGTAAGAAGGTTTAAAAAAATAAAATGACACTTTGAAAGATTTTATTTATTTTGTATTATTAGGGAAGGGAGGAGAAAGAGAGGGAGAGAAACAGTGATGTGCGACAGAGCACACTAATCGGCTGCCTCTCACACGCCCCCAGCAGGGGACCCGGCCTGAAACCCAGGCACGTGCCCTGACTGGGCATCGGACTGGCGACCCTTCGGTTTGAGTGCTCCGTCCACTGAGCCACACCAGCCGCGGCATAAAAAAATAAAACGACTTGTTGAGAGTCCACGTGAGACCAGGTCTGCGCACTGGCTTTGTCCACGAGGGTCATCTTTGCTCGCTGAGGTCGGCTGCGGCTGCCCCGTGAGGCCTCAGCAGGGGGGTGTCTCAGGGACAACTGAGTGTTTGCCGCTCACTGGGACGAGGCCGCCCTGGACTCCCGTCTCGTGGGTGGGCCGAGGTCCCACGGGGTTTCTCCACGTGTCCTCGAGCCTGTGTGGAGAGACGGAACGCCCCTCTTCGCAACATCACGCCAGGAGCAGGGGGGCGGTGACCTGTCTTCCCTCCGAGGAGTTGAACATCTGGACTCTCTGATGTGTGAACCGAAGACGGAGGGTGAGTCCGTGGGGCAGCTGCCACGAGGGCGCCTGGCCGCTGCACACCCCCCCGGGAAGGCCTCGCCGCAGGACGAGGGCAGGGAGGGCTCTCCTGGGCTGGGAGAAGCCGTTCCGGCCAAGTCCGCGATGGAGACTTACGGGAGAGACGGATGCTTCAGTCACTGTTAGCATGGACTCTGGAACCAAGGGACCTGGGTTCCAATCCCTGCCCTGCTACTTACTGGACGTGTGGTGCAGGGCAAATTATTTTATTTCTGCGTGCCTCAGTCTCTCCATTTGCACGACAGGGATGAACGTTACCTCACACTGTTGTAACAGGAAACGAGTTAATATATGCAGAGCACTTAGGGTGTTTTCCTGTGGTAAATGCTTTACAAATGTAAGCTATAATTAAGCAATTGTCGCCACCACTGTTATTACTGATACAAATTACCAAAGTAAATTCAGGTTGAACATTTCCTTGAACATTCCTATGTGCTGTCTAAACCTTCATATGAAAAACAGCACTGAAATATTAATTAGAAATCAGTGTTTGATTGGTAGGTGTTTCTAAGTCATTAAGGAAACTGGCACACGGAGTCAGGCCTTTCTCCAACCTTTGGGGCTGCTGGAGGGGACAGCAGCATCGGGAGGGCCCACACACTCACGCAGGTGGTGGGGGTGGGATCTGTGCTCACTGGCTGGGTGGCCGGGTGGCTGGCGGGCACTGAAGGGCAACACCAACCCCTCCCGCACCACCTCGTGTTTGTGAGTCCATGGCGACGACACCCCCGGGGGGGCGGGGCAGGCCTGCTCCGAGTCCTCCGAGTTCATGGGGCAAAATGTGGTCAGGATGGCCTCGGCTGGCTCTACAGACGGCTTGGATGAGACTGCACGAATCGGATTCTGTGTTCATTATAGTGCCAAGTTCGTACAGGAAAAAGTTGAATTTCACAGTTTTGCCCCAGCTGGTGTGGCTCTGTTGGTTGGAGCATCATCCCATAACTGAAAGGTTGTGGGTTCGATCCCCAGTCTGGGCACGTACAATCCCTGATCCGGGTACATACACACGGAAGGCGACCAATGGATGCTTCTCTCTCGCATGCATGTTTCTCTCTCTGCCCCTCCTCTCCCTTTTCCTCTCGCTCTAAAAGCAATGAAAAAATGTCTGAAGGTGAGGATAAAAAAAATATTAAAATTTTACCAAAGAACGCCCAAAACAAAACCCTGCCTTCAAATACAAGTGACTCAAAGCAGAAACGCCCGATCCGCTAAGAGAACCTCCACTGCGGGCTCCGCGGACGTGCTCCCGTGACACGCCCCCCGTGCTTCCCGGTCACCTCGTTGACCTGTGACGCCTATCTGCTCCCGCAGGCGGTCACTCCGAGGACGGACGGCTGGCTTCTTGGCAGCGTATGAGTGGCATGACGTTCTTAACCTCCGTGTGCACAGGGAGGGCCAGCGGGCTTCCGGCGACGACTCCACGCTCCAGCCGGGAGGGAGGCCGGCCGCCGGTTCCAGAGGGGCCGTGCCCCCTCCGCCAGCAGCGCAGCTCCTCCTCGGGGCTGCACTCCAGCCTCGCGGCATCTTCTCGAGGTCCAAACGGGGCTCAGGAAACGAGTCCCCGGAAAGGCTGATCGTCAGCGTTTCTGCACGGGCCGGCCTGGGTCCTGGGGCTTCAGGAAAAGCACTGGCGTGGCGTTAGCCAAAGCGGAGGGACAGACAGACAGAAGGCATCACACGGGCAGGGAGGGGTGGGGAGGCGGCCGGCAGAAGAGGAGACCCCCCAACTCCCGGGAAGGGGGGGCGGGGATGCCCCCGAGGGGAGGAGACAGAGCTGCAAGTCCAGAAGAGCCACCAGGACTGGGGTTCGCCGGGCAGGGAACGGCAGAGGCGGCGGCGGCACAGAGAGAGGACTTCGGAAACGAGTTTCCGCTGAGCTCCGGCCGGCACTCACTCACGTGTGAGGCAGCTCCCCAGGGTCTGGAAAGAACAACCAGGGAAGGGCAGGCAGTACAGACCCCAGGGCTCCGGTCCCCGTGGGCAGGGTTTGACCCACGCCGCCCGAGGGAGCTGGGAGGGAACTCAGAACACTCTACCCTGGGCAAGACGCTGCCCTGGTCCCCAGCAGAGCTGTGTCCGAGCGGCAAAGCCACATGCCAGCACAAAGCTCCGGTATTTACAGGCGTATAAAAGTACCCAGCTCCCAACGAAGTTAAATCCACAACGTCTGGTATCCAAGAAAAACGAACAGGCAGGAAAACATGACCCGTAATCGGGAAGAGAATCAACCCAGCAAAACTAACCCAGGAATGACACAGACGATAGAATTATCAGACAGGAAAATCGAACAGTTAATTTAACTGGATTATATGTGTTCAAGCAGCCACAGGAAAAGTTCAATATGTTAGGTAGAGGCATGAAGGTATGTGTATATACATCTATATGTTTTGTAGATATATTTTTATATTATACACATTTGAAAGTCAAATTTCTAGAGAGCTACAATGCACTGGATGAGATTCACTGAAAAGACTGGTGAACATGAAGAAACACTGAGAGAAAACAGATTGGAGAGGGGGAGGGAGCGGATTGCAGAGGGGGCACTGGTGGATTCTACCAGACATTTCAATACTCTCTCTACACAAACCCCTTCCAGGGGACGGGGGAGGAGGGACACCACCGAACTCATCTGTCAAGCCAGCCTCACACTCATGTCAAATCGGACAAACACGTTACAAAAAGCTTACAAAAAGCGTGCTGGTAGCACGTGGAGCAGCTGGATCTCCGATACACTGTGAGCAGATGGAAGTGTTACAACCACCCTGGGAAAGAAACACTTTGAACAGTTCGCCCACAGTTTGATCCAACATCCTACCCCTCCGTACCCACCCAAGAGAAAGGAAACCACACGTCCGGGCAAAGACCTGGACACAAAGGGCGAGAGCAACTTCATCTGCAATAGCCCACCCACGAGCACATGCACAAACAAACTGCCGTGTGTCCACGCGGTGGACACGGAGTTTATTTTTCTACGTAGAGTTTGGGGATACGAACACTCAGCACTGAAACCAGCAACACCGTGGATGAACCTCAACGTCACCATGCGAGCTGAAGGAGCCGGCGAACCGAGTGCACGCTGCAAGGCTCCACTCACAGACACCACCCGCGATGCCAGCCGAGCTGCAGGCACAGGTCAGAGGTCGGAGGGGTGACGAGGGGGCACAGACACACTCCGGAGGAAGACAGCTGTGCTCGTTATCTTGATGGTCACGGCTCCGCGGACGTGTGCGATGCCAAAGCCTATCAAATTGTTCGTTTAAACGGGTTCAGATTACCGCACGTCACCGTGCTTCCAGAGAGCTTTGGAAGGGGGAGGAAAGCAGGATGAAACCCCGCATGGAACACACCTAATGTGTGTGTGTGAGCTTTAATAACTCCAGCAAAACTTCCTAGGTGTCACGAGCCAGCAAAAACTCTTCAGCAGATGAGACAGTACACCAAAAAATACAGAAGAAAATACTGTTTGGACAAAGAAAGGAGAAAGACAAATTGGACTATTTCTGTACCTAAAGCTTATAGCGTAGTTTTCCCAGCATAACTGACAAACATTTGCAATCACGGTCCCTGCTGGGTGGGGTCCCTCGGTTCCCATCCCCGAGGGCTGGGGCTCCCCACCTGGCTCTCCTCCCTCTTTGAGTTCAGGGAGCGAGGCTGAGGTCACACAGCCACCCCGCCAGCCCGCTGGACACTCAGATCTGCCCAGGACGACGCCGGCCTCTCGACACTCAAAACCCTGCTTCCAACCCCCTACAAAATGTATCGGAAGCACTACTCAGAGCACGTTTCTGTAGGGTCACTTTGAAAGAGCATTCAAATAACACAAACTGACAATCTAGTTCCCTAAAATCCTAACTGAACTGGAAAAGGGTATCCGTGCAACTGAGTTGCAGCGGTTCCCAGCGTGAAATTCCACAGTTTGCCTCTTCAAGCGCCGCCTGAGGTTTAGTCCGAAATGCGACCGCCGCACTCGGGGGAAAAGTAAGAGGAAGGGGGAGAGGCAGGAGGCACAGGGGATGGTTACGATCACCTGGTCAATCCAGACCCTCCAAGAACAAGCGTCCAGGAAGGCCGGGTGCTACGAGGGGCCCACCTTTCTAAGGAACCCACCTTCTGAAGTTCCCACCATTCTGTTCAATAATGAAAAGATAAACAACCCAATTTTTTTAAAAAAATGGGCAAAGACTTGAATAGACATTTCTCCAAAGAAGATACACGAACAGCCAGTAAGAGCATGAGACGATGTTTAACACCACCAGTCATGAGGGAACTGTCAATCAAAGTCACGATGAGACACCCCCTCACACGTGCTATGACCCTTGAACTTGAAAACCACAAGCTCCGGGGAGGATGTGGAGAAACGGAACCCCACGCGCCGCTGGGGGGAGGGTGGCACGGCACGGCCACCGTGGACGACGGTGTGGTGGCTCCTCAGAACACTAGCCCAGAGCTGCTGCTCCGCTCCCGGGGTGCACACCCAGAGGACGGGACACGGGGGCCGGACAGGGTGTTTGCTCGCGTCCACAGCAGCGTCACCACAGGCCGAAAGGGGGGCAGACCCAGTGTCCACGGCTGGTGAGTGGGTAAAGCGGTGCCGTCTACCCACACGGCGGGACGCTGCACAGACGTGGGAAGAAAGGACGTGCCGATACGTGTGCCCGGCACATCACGCCAGGTGAAATAAGCCCGTTATGAGAAAAGACAAACACCACGGCTCCCCTTGTGTGGAATACGGTGGACACACATGTTCATGGAGGCAGAGAGCAGGCTGAAGGCCACCAGGGGCCGGGGAGGAGGAGACGTGGGAATTACCAGTCCGTGGGGACAGACTCCCTGGCTGGGGTGACGAAAATACCTCGGAAGTCCGGGCAGTGATGGCTGGAGAACGCTGTGGATGTAGTTAATGCCATCAAATCTGTGCACTTAAAAAAGGTTTAAATCGCCCTGGCTGGTGTAGCTCAGTGGATTGAGCACGAGCTACGAACCAAAGTGTCGCAGGTTCGATTCCCAGTCAGGGCACATGCCTGGGTTGCAGGCCATGACCCCCAGCAACCGCACATTGATGTTTCTCTCTCTCTATCTCCCTCCCTTCCCTATCTAAAAATGAATAAATAAAATCTTTTAAAAAATGGTTAAAATCGCAAATTTTGTTGTGCACCCAGGGTCCGGCAGGAAAGTAAGGCCTGCGTGAGTGTGGCTGGGAGGGTGGTAGTACGGGTGTAATACCTGCTGGTTTTAATTAGGACGTTTCACCTATTATGTTACTCGAGTGTGTCATCGATGAGCTTGAGTGTGACACTGTCATCTCACAGAATTACACGCTCACTTACGGTCTTGTCACAAACAGGCGCGTCGTGGGCGCCAGACCCTGTACTTGACCACAGGGAAGGAGGCCCCAGGTGCTCTCGGCCAGTCTGCACGGCCAGCTCGCAGGGAAACGGCACGTTCGTCCTCTGATTCACCAGCTGGCTCGAGGGGTGACGGAGACGCAGAGCCCGCAGGACAGACAACCGCGCTGACTGTCTGACCGCGGTGACACAGGCGCAGCGAGGGCCCTGGGGAGGTGCGACCGGGGCCACCCTGGAGGCTCTGGAGGCTTCTGGGGCCGGGCGACGGCGGGGGCCGAGCTGTAAAGGACTAACAGGGCTCAGCCCAGCAGAGGGGAAAGCGAGCACCTGAAAAGGTGCCCAGGCTGCGTGAGAACAGCTAACGAGAATGCTCAAAACCAGGGCTAATGACCTTCTACTTGCCTTTTTAAACAAGGACAGTGGAGCACTGGGGGCAAGAAACATGCGTGACTAGGAGGCTCGAAGAGAGAGGACTGCGACCATCTACGAGAGGGACCCGGAAACCGGCCCTCGGCCTACGGGCAGTCCGCCGCGTGCACGCCGTCCTCCTCTGCACGGGCGAGACCGCTGCGTTCACGCGGCCCCACGCCCACGCATGCGCTGCAGCCTGCCGGGCCCGTGGCTCTGCTCCCGTGGCGGTGGCGGTTACGCCCTGCCCCCCTCCCCAGGGCCAGACACTCTGGGGGTGGGGGGTACCTGCCTGCTCGGGCTGCCATGACGCCGTTGTGCAGACCAGGGGCACAACCAGCCCCCAGTTACTTCCCCGCAATCCCAGCGGCTGGAGGGCCGGGCTGCAGGTGTGGGCAGGGCTGCTTCTCCCCAGGCCTCTCTCCCTGGTTTGCAGACGGCCGCCTTCTCTCTGTCTTCCCGTGGCCTCCCCTCGTAACATGTCTGTGTCCCATCTCCCCTTCCTGTGAGGCCCCCAGTCCTACTGGGTGAGGCCCACCCCAGTGGCCTCACTGTAACCCGATCACCTCTTTAAAGACCCACCTCCAAATACGGCCACCTTCTGAGTTGGTGGGGGGGGGGGGGTGCTTAGGGCTTCCACCTGTGAACGGGGTGGGGGCCCAATTTGGCCCGTCCCTGTGGTGCTCACAGCACATCTGGGCCTTTTAGGTCCGGGCACCCAGAGGGAGGGGCACCCGCTGCACCCACTCCTGCCTCCCAGCTCCAGCGGCTGCACCAGGGCGTCCGGGGTCGGCTCTGCGGGGCAGGACGGGTCACAGCTGTGTCATTTCGCACCCCATCTGCACACAATGCCTCGTGTGGAATGAACAAGAAAGGGGTGAACTGACCGACACCGCCGACTGGCTGGAGTCAGGGTGGGGAGCCGCCTGGCCTTGCCACCCCCACTCCGCGCCCCCCCGCCCAGGGTTCTCGCCACAGCCCTGCACCGTGCCCGGTCAGCACAAAGGCCTTTGTTTCCCACGGCGTCCCGGCCCAGCACAGGCCCGACGCCCCCTCCGTTCCGACTCACTTCTCTGAGGCACCCACTCGGACTTCCCCTCCTCCGCCCCACGATGGAGTCGCGGAGTCGCGCACGTAACGCTCCCAGAGCTCTCGAACGGCCCCGCAGCCCCTTTCGCCCTGAGATTTGATGCTGAAACTGGACGCTGCCACCGTGTTTGTGGCGGTGGAGACACTGGGGTCGGCGGGCAAGGGAAAGTCCCTGTTCGAGAGGGGCCCGGGCCACAGCGCTCACTTCAGGACACTGGTGGGGACTGGTGGGGACTGCAGGGACACCGGGACTCACCACTCAGAGAGACGGGGCTGCGGGCGGGCGGACTCGGGGCTTCTGGGGGCGGGAGGGGTCACGGTGGAATCCCTGCCCCCCCCCCCAGAGTTGCTCGGTGCATCCCCATAACTTTATCGCCCCCTCCCTGCTCACAGTCACGGGATGGACGCGCACTTTAGATGCTGCAGACTGTGCGGAGGCAGAGCGGTCCGCCTTCCCGAGAAGGAACCGTGAGCACTGGAGCCGCACGCTCGCCGGCCGCACAGCCGCGCACGCCGAGGTCCCCCTGGAGCCGCGGGGCAGACCCCAGCCCGCTCCCCAGGAAGTCGGGAGGCGAGACTTCCACACACGGCCCCACCGCAGGGGACGGAGGTGCCCAGTGTCTCCTACGACAACTCCTTGGACACGAAAGGTCTTTCTTTTTTCCTCATTTTCCCTCCAAGTATACCCAACCCGGCTGTTCCCACTGCAGTTGGCCGAGCAGAGCCCTGGGCACCCGTGAGTGGAAGTGCACGGCGAGGGCTGGCGGGGGCAGGCCAGGGGCTCTGTGACCTTGAGGGAAGCTCCCGGGACGTGCCAGGCACTGCCAGCTGCGAAGGGTGGGTGTGCAAGTCCCTTCCTTCGGGAGCCCGGAGGCGAACGGGGAGAGACAGGGGACAGAAAATGTCCTCGGGCTCTGATGGGTGCCGGCGCAGAGGTGAGCACGGGTCTGGGAGGAACGGGGACACGGGAGGCTGGAATGGGCCGAGATGACCGTGCAGCCGGGACACTCCGTTCTGCCGTCTCCCAGCTACGAGGTCCGAGGCCCCTGTTGAGTCTCTCGGACCCTCGGTGTCTGAGTTAGGAAGCGGCAGAGTAACACTCAGCATACGGAGGAGAGTGAAGGCTAGGGGCAAGGCGGAGTTGAGTCCTTCACCCCCAGGGGTTACTCTTACTTTAGCCTGGGGCAATCAGGGACAGCTTCCTGGAGGAAGCGTCGTTTGACCTCGAGCACTACTCTGGGACACCCAATCCACATCACGTTAGTCACCCACTCCTAGTCTCCAGTGTCCTTGCTAACGCTCTGGGGAAGTGGCTCGTTAATGCTCCAGGGAAGTGCCTCGTGCGTCCACTGGCTAGCTTGTCCACCGCCCCCTGCTCACCGGGACGCGAGGACCTGTTTCTCCCGAGCCTGGATGGGGCCTGGCGGGCTGCAGGTCCAGGGTGAGCACACGGCACTTCTCCGGCGCTGGCCCAGCCCACGGGCTGTCTGTGCACGCCGTCTCAGGAGCTGTCCCACCGCTTCATCCGATTTTACAGAAGTCAGGCCTAGAGGATCCAGACTGGAGGCCTTACGTGGTCTCGTGACACCAGCCCGTGACCCTCTGCCGCCCCACCCTACAGCAGGAAGGGCCAGACTCTGCCGCCTAAGCTCCCCCGAGGGAGCCGGAGCCACGCCCACACCAGCGTCAGAAAGGAAGCAGGTCCCTGGGCAGCCAGCGGGACTCCCAAGGGACAGTTTCACAGAAAGACACTGAATCAGCATGAGAGACGCGAGTCACGCACACATCCCAGGCCGGCCTGCCCCACCACCCCCAGCACGTGACGGTCACAGCAGCATGACAAGGCTCAAACTAGAAAGGCTAAGGGGCGGGGGGGCGGGGGGGCGGGGGGGGCGGGGGGGCAGGCGTGGGGTCTTGGTTCTCTTCCCAAGGAGGCGGCTTCTGGAGGGCCCGGCATGTAGGCCTCGTGGGAGCCCGGCCCGTCCAGCCTGTGACGCCCCAGCTGGATCCAGAGAGCGCAGATGGGCTGGACTCTGGACTGGTGACGGCCAGCACGTCTGGTGGGCGGGCAGGCCAAGCGGAGAGCGTCGGGCTGTGACCCGGCTGGAGCGGGGTTCCGGCCGCCCGAGGGGGGGCCCGAGGAAAGGAAGGAAGGAGCGCAGTGCAAAGCAGCGGCGGCGAGCGGGGCTGGCCAGCAGGTCCACTGCAGCGAGCTCCCACCACCGCTGGCCGGTGCAGGCCCCTCCGGGTCAAGGGCCTTCACGTGGGACGCACAGGAGAACAAGAGAAAAAAAAACAGACGGTGTTTTGAAACGAAACCAACGTGCTTGTCACTATCACTGGTTCTGGGAGTCCCCAGTCCTTGTCTGAGGTTCAGAGACACTGTTAGTGACGGCGCACGGGCGGAATTTTAAAAACAGAAGAAAGAAAAGAGCCCTAGAACGCTAGGCAGTGCAAACCACCAGGGGACGGGTGCCGTCCGAGCTCTGGTTCCACGCCGGAGCTGCGTCTGCCGTCACCTGCAAGCATCTCACAGGCTGCAAACACCTTCGCTCGCCCGAGAGTGGCCCGACCCTGATTTCCGCACACCGGGCCCCTGCCCCGAGTCCACAGTGGCGGCGATGGGGCGGTGGCATCGTTTGAAGCTGCTCTTCCTGACCCCCTGCTCCCCTGCGAGGCAGCGGACACACCCCTCGCCTCACCACAGAGGCGCTCCGTGGGGAGGGGCTGTGGTCACCCACGGGGGCACAACGACAACGGAACCCACAGGCTGGTGGCAGAAATGCGACCGTGGATCGGACTCCAGGCGATTTTTCAGATCGGCTCCTGTTCCATTTCATAGTTGTTGTTACGTGGCGCAGACGCGCCCGAGGGGGCGGGGACAGGCGTACCCTTCCTCCTGTGCAGAAGGCCGCCGGCGCGATACACGGGGGGCCCGGTCAAGAGCTGCGGTCCTTCAACCCTAGACCCGACGTCCTCATCTGCACAACGGGGTGGTAGCGACCTGGTATCACGGGGTCGCACTGCCGAGACCCTCACACGTAAACACCTCCACGTAAAAGCAGGGAAAGGGTCAAGTCAGGGCAAGAGTCCCTTCTGCCGTAACCACGTTGGCCATCGCCCAGCCTCCGCTCCACCGGCAAACGACAGTGGGCAGGGCACCCCCTGAGGCAAGTGACGCCACAGTCAGGGAGGGCACGGGCTCTCTGAAACCTGCAGCTGGAGTCGGCCGGGAGCTCAGGTGCTGCCGCCCTGTGCGGCTGCCTCCCAGGCCTCCCCGTGCCTTCCTGTCCACCACGGAGACATGACACTCAACACGGTCACCAGTGGAGCTGGACTAAAGCAAGATGCAGCTGCCCCTGGGGACCCGCCCCGGCTGCTGCCAGCTGAGGCCAGGGCGCGGGGCACCCGCTGCAGGCGGGGGTCGGCTTGCTCACCGGGTTGGCGGGAGTGACCCTGCGTCTGTGCGGGGGTGCGCTGCCCAGCTACCGGAACGCACGCGGGACTGGTTTTTCTAAGCACCTGCCTCCAACCCGGCAGCAGCGCTATCGTGCTGAAGGCAGGCTGCGAAGGCGCTGAGAGGTCAAGATTCTCCCTCTCGCCCTTGGTAATCCTCGGCCTGCCGGCTGCCAGGGGCTGGGTGTGACAGGTGACAGTGAGGACCAAGAGGAACGGAGGTTCCTCCCGCAGGTCTCCCCTCCCTGCGGGGCGCTGGCGAGGCTGGGTTCCCGGGTCCCTCAACGCGAGCCGCAGGCAGGCGCAGCGCACCACGCACACCTAGGATGACACAGAACTAAGAGTGCACCGACAAAACAAAACACGGTGGAACCCTCCTCCAAAAACCACAGTGCGTAGGTAGGGCCAACAAGCTGCAGGTGGAAAGAGGTGAGGACAGATCGACTCTCACAAGCCCCCAGCAGGCTGGTGACACCCCACAGCCCTTGCTGCCACCATGCCTGAGCAGCGGGTCGGAACCTCTCCCTCCCAGCCCTTCCGTCAGGACCCTCGTGGGCCCTGAGTGATGGGCCGGCCGTTAGCAGACAGCCTGGGGACTGCCTGTGTGTTGTGAGTTTAGGGCTAGGAGGCGTTCTAACTGCTTATGTTTTTACTTGTCTTGAGTTTCAAAGTGCAGGGACACATCAGAGAGGATTTTAAAATGTAAAGAGAACTAGGAAGTACCCATCAGCCCCTCCCACCCCAGGTGAGGCCGATGGCCGGGTGACAAGCCATTGCTCAGGGTGGGCCCGAGAGCTATCGGGGTGCGGAGGGGGGAGGGCCAAGCTACCCCGTTCCAGATTCTCCCTCTGTCCGCCCATGCTGGCTTCACCCCCACCACCCCGGGGGGAAACGGCTAGAAAACGCCCCGACACCACAGGCTGCTTCGCTTCCATGATGACAACGGGCCCCCCACCCCCTCGCCTGTCGCCGCAAGGCCAAGGGCGGCTCTCGCGGGGGCCTCTGGGGGGGGGGGGACGGTGCCTTTGATGGGACTATTCCCATCTCTGGCCATCAGACTCCATGGCAGTGACAACTTCCCAAATTAGCAGTGTAACTCATTAGTATAAAGAAAGAGGAGTGAAATTTCTGAGAACCACAAAACCATAGATGGAGAAAAGCCACCCTAGTTTTAAAATAGATATTTTCAGGGGTGGGGCCGCTGTGCACGGGCCTGCCGTGGGTGCTCGCTCGGGGATAGGGGGTGCGTCTCGCGGGCTGCCCTGCTGGGGACGTGCGGCGCCCACACCCACGTCGTGTTCGGCCGGCCCCCGACATGCAGCTGAGGGGGTGTGGTTCTTGAGCGTTTCCCGGCTCCCTTCTGCACACGCCGAGCGAGCGCCAGAGAGACCGGGGCCTCGGGCTGCCTTCCTCCCAGGCCCGTGGGCCAGCAGCGCCTCCTCTCGGGCCGGCGCCTTTCTCCTCCTGGGGGGGAGCTCATCCACTCGGGGCTGCGGCTGCGGGCTGTGCTGAAGACCCCGGCACAAGCCTGGGTCACACGTGAGCATGCATGTGCGATACGTGGGTTCCCGTGGCCCCTCACATCCATGAGGGCACCACGGTGCGGCCAGTCACACTCCACAGACCCCAGGGCGTCCGTGACGGCGTCCGTGCTTCTCACCCGAGGCCAGCTCGCGCGTCAGACCCTGCCGGCCCTGAATGTCTAAACTCTCAGGCCGCCACACAGCTTCCCTAGACCCCCCTCTCCACCCTCGCCCCACCGGGCCCGGGCATCCACTGTCTGGGCTCCCGCCAGGGCCTCGGCTGGCTCCCCCGGCAATGGTCTGACCACACCCCTTTCTCCAGCGCCGGTGTGGTCACGGCCTTGCTCGAATCCTGTGGCGGATCTCCGTGGTCTTTGGGACGTAAGGCTTAGCACCTGGGATCTGCCCTCTGTAGACCTCTCTGGCCCCATCCGACACCTGCACCTCCCCAGCTCCGGGGCTGCAGCTGCGGCTGGGTGCGTGGTTCCGCCCGCTTCCAAGCCTTCAACCTCCGCCCTCCGCTTCGCCCGGCTTCCAGAACTAAGCCCCCCCCAGTCAGTGCCATCTGCCCCACGGAACAGCCCTCACCGCGAGCACTAGAGAGGAGAGCTGGGCCCGCCGACCCTGCTGCACGGTCCCAGAGCGTCCGCGTGGCAGACCACTGTCACTGGAAGGTTCTGCAGGCATCCTCCTCCGTCAGACTGAGCTCCTGCACACAGCGGCTGTGCCGTTCGGCCATGGCGGCCTCACTGCCCGCACAGGCACGTCACCTGGCACGTTACCTGGCCCGAGGCTGGCCCTCCCTCCAGAAGAGGCCAACTGAAGATCTGCTTCTCACACTTTCGGCAGCACCTGTCTGGTGTACAGCCCGCATTGGTTATTGAAGTCTGGTCCCAACGCCCTGGCTGGGGCAGCTCAGTGGTTGAGCACCGGCCTGCACACCGGGTTGCCGGTTTGATTCCCAACCAGGGCACATGCCTGGGTTGCAGGCCATGTCCCCAGTAGGGGGTGCACAAGAGGCAACCACACACTGATGTTTCTTTCCCTCTCTTTCTCCCTCCTTTCCCCCCTCTCTAAAAAGAAATAAATAAAATCTTTAAAAAAAAAAAAGGTCCGGTCCCAAGACCCCTGAAAGTCCCCAAGTCCCCTTCAGGAGGTCCATGTGGTCAAACCGGTGTTCATAATAATATCAAGGTATTATTTGCCTCTGCCACTGTGTGGATGACACGGTGCCGCAGCCCAGGCAGGGGGGTGGCCACAGGTCGCTGTGCAATTAGCCACCGCAGAGGGTGAAACATGCCCAGCTTGTGTAAGAACGTCTTTGATGAAGCTGCAAAAAACAGCAGTTGTATTAAAACTCGGCCTTCACGAACACGTCCCTTCGTACTCCGTGTGAGAAATGGAGAGCGCGCACGCAGCACCTGGGCCGCAGCGCAAGCGCACCTGTCCCCAGGTACGGCTCGCAGCACCTGAGCCTGCGCTTTCCCCCGGGGACACCGTTTCCACCTCGAAGAGCAACAGCGAGGTGAACTGCGCTTACTCGGACTCGAGGTTCTGGAATCACTTCGCCAAGAACGACACGAGTAAGCCTGTCACTTCCAGAAAACAACCGCGAGTGTCTGCTGCCAGCGAGAAGAAATGAGCTTTCAAGAGAAACAACAAAAAACCAGAACCTGGAAAACCTGTATCAGCCTCCCGGCGCAGGGCGGCTCCCCGAGACGCACAGGCCGCCCTGATGGCATTGGGGGTGACGCCACCCTCGCAGTTTTCTGAGATCGTGTGGCAAGACCTGTCCGCGCTCGGCGGAGCTGAGACACCCAGGGAGCTGCTGTTTTCCAAGTGACACGTCACCCAACCACGTGGGGGTCGGAGAGCCGCTCCAGCGCAAGGCAGACCAGACGCTTTGGGAACCTCTGGCCTGCAGTGTCAATCAAACCGCAGGACTCCGGGTGGGAAGGCAGGCACCTGGTCTCCACCCGGCAAGACTCTGCCCTCCCCGGGGCTGGGCCGGGGGTGCCGGCCGTGAAAAACACATCTGGGAGCAGCATCTCACAGCTGTGCCACCTGAACTTCAGCTTTCCTCATTTCTTTCTTTCTTTCTTTCTTTCTTTCTTTCTTTCTTCTTTCTTCTTCTTTTCTTTCTTTCTTTCTCTCTCTCTCTTTCTCTCTCTCTCTCTCTCTCTTTCTTTCTTTCTAGATTTCATGTATTTATTTTCAGAGAGAGGAGAAGGAGGGAGAAAGAGAAGGAGGGAAACATCAACGTGTGGTTGCCTCTCGCACGCCCCCAACTGGGGAGCCGGCCCCCAGCCCAGGCACGTGCCCTGACCAGGACTCGAACGTCGACCTTTGGGTTTGCAGGCTGGTTTGCAGGCTGGTGCTCCATCCACTGAGCCACACCGGCCGGGGCAACTCATGCTTTCCCCATCTCAGATGAGTACAAAAACTTTTACGGTTGAACCAAACCGCGAGGCCACGTGGAGACACCTGTGGACCCGGCAGCTGTCCCACAGGTGGTCCCGCCAGGGCCCCTGGGGCAGCCGTCGGAGCGTCCGGCCTCCACGGCAGCGGGGCCCGTCTGCAGCCCGAGGACAGCCTGCCTGCCGACCGGGCTACGGGAACCGAACAAAATGTGAGGGCGAGTCCTCCCGCCTGAGGCTCCCGGACGCATGGCACTCAGGTCCCCCCAGCAGCAGCGTCTGGCGCCGGCGACAACCCCTGAAAGGAGTGGGTCTGACGGACGGCCTCGGAACACACGTGGGGCTGAGCAATGGGGCGGAAAGGGCCGGAATGAGGGAAAACTATGAGGCTGGGACCCCTGTGCTCGGAAGTGTTGGCAGTGGCTGTGCCCAAGTCCCCGCCACCCAGGAACCCCCCCGCACGCCCTCCCTCCTGCTGGGCCCCCGTCTCCCCGGAGCCACCTGGGACCCCCGAGCAAACACAGCACCCGGCTCTGGGCACCTCCCCCCCCCCCCACAGAAGCAACGCCCGAGTCGCCCTGTGCTCTCTCTCTCAGATCACAGGGAAGATGGGGGGCGGGGGGAAACACACAGCACCCTGAAGTCCACTCGGGACGGTACTCTCTTCATCACCCATGAGCCACGCGGCGAAGCCGGCCTTCCACACAGCAGGGGCATCACGGGGCGCGGCGACTCGGCACCTGAGATAAATGCCTACTCATCCCCATGTGAAAAAAGAAAACCCAAAACAAACAAACAAATCAACCACCTCTGCCTGTACAGGAACGAGAGGTCGTTACCACAGCCTCCAAAACGAGTCCGCGGCCACCGTGACTCAGCCAGCATCCTGCAGGAGGCGCCCAGCTGGCTGCGGAGGCCAAGCCCAGGCTCCGGGTTCAGCACGGAGCAGACGGCTGCGCACGGGGACCGAAGGGGCAGGGCGGTGCTCCCGCGGGGAGCCATGGGCTCCGTGGATGGCTCTGGAAGCAGAGAAGCCGGAGTGTGCCTGCCGGCTCTGCCTCCCTGAGCCAGGGTTGCTGTGAGAGTCAAGAGCATCCGTTGAGACCCCACAGGGCATCTGGCACAAGGGCACTCACTCGGGGTTTGACTTTGCTGGAACAGTGACCACTGAGACACTCCTGCATGACGGCCCGGGGAAGGACGTCTTCTTAGCCATGAGCGGACTGGTCCCTCTGCAGTGGGGTCCACTGAGGGAGGGAGGGGGGTGGGGGGGAAGGAGGAGGGGGGACGGGCGCCTCAGTGGAGGAGCGACCTGCAAGCCAGCCTCTGCGTAACTGGTACCTTAGCATGTGCCATTACGCAATCCACTCTCGGTTTCAGAGCTTTACGACCTATTGATTAAAAAAAAATGCTTTATAATAAAATTGGCTCCTCTCCCCTTCTTTTGGGATTCTTTTTTTAAAAAAGATGAACTTGGCCCCGAGTCCTTCTAGGTCCTTTACATCTCTAGCTTCCCACGAAAAAGACAACAGCCGTGCTCCCTCTCCTTGCTAGCGCTGGGGGAAAGGAAGGGCCATCTCGGAAGCACCGGAACCACAGACGCTGCGGAAGGTCCCAGCGTGTCGGACACACGGACCCGCCCTTCACAGCCAGTGTCCGGCTTGCGGTCTGCAGCGCCTCGGAGCTGGTGGCCCTGGAGCGAGGAGGGTCCTGTGCAGGCAGTGTGCCCCAGGTGGCAGATGCGGCCTCGGCAACCTCGTGTGGGCGTGAGTGGGAGCCTGGGGTCAGGTTTTCCAGGCCCTAAACATCAGTGTTCCACGTGTCTACATTGTAATTAAGTTCGGCGGACAGCGAGCTGCTCATTCGGACTGGTACAATGACAGCCATGCCCGGCTCAACGGCGAGGGTGCATTCTGGGAAGGGTGTCAGCAGAGGACTCTGCCGCTGTGTGAACATCACACTCACACAGACCTCGGCGGTCCAGCCTGCCACACGCCCATGGCAGAGCCCGCTGCTCCCAGGCGACAAGCCGGCGCAGCCCGGCACCGTGCACAGCACCGCGGGACTAAACCAGGCGCCAGGGGACAGATGTAATCGAGGAGATGGCAGGCAGCCGAGAGATGATGCAACCGAGAGACGCGCTAAAACACGAGGCGTGTGCGGCTGCCGCCGGCTGATGGAGCGCACCGTCTCCCAGCAGGCTGTCTTTTCGCGAGCAGGAGGAGCACACCGGAAAACAACGATGCAAAGCACCGTGTAGCAAACGCACAACCCAGTCGCACGGCCGCTTACTCTCACCCCCGAGCCCTGGGCACCGCCCACAATCGCACCCGCCGTGCTTTCACACGGCTGGCGGTGCGGTCGGCTCCACACCTGTATTGCCACGTGGCCGCGGGGATTTTCCAGCCCCACGAACCCCCCGAGACCACCTCTGAGTGTTCGGTCTGTGGCTCCTGCGCCCACGCGCACAGCGCACAGTCAGCCTTCTTCCGTCTCTGTCTGTTTCAACAGGGAAAGAGGTGTCTTCGCCGCTCCCGACCATCTACCGAACTACCTGTCCTACAGCCAGAAGACCCCACAAATGCCTGTGCGAGGGCATCTGAATGTTTACCTTGCAGATTAAAAAAAAAACCTAAAAGCTAAGCAACTGTTTCTTTCCCCTTCACTCAAAAGCCAGCACTGCTCCTGCACGAGTGTGTCCGTTGTTGCTCCTCCACGGAGAAACCGAAGGGACAGGCTGGGGTGCCCGAGCACACAAAACTGGTTCCACGGGGACCCTTTCGCTCGGCCTCATGCGCTTACTCATCCTCCCTCCAGAAAGGTGGCTGGGAGACTCCCGGGCCAGGCGGGCTGCTCCTCCTCCAAGGGCGGTGTCTGATCGATTCGGGCCCCCAGCGGGGGGTGGGGGGGGAGACGCGGAGCTGCCGGCTGCGGAACCGGTTCTCGGCAGAACCAGCCAGAGGCCCTTTCTGTGGCGCCCCGCCCCTCGGCCCACTCCCCCAGTGGAGCAGAAAGGAGAATTATTACACTTGGAAACACTTTATCCCTCCACTCGCTTTTGAGACCATGTAGGAATGTTTAGCTTAGGGAACACAGAAGCAAAAGGAAAAGGAAAAACCCGAAGCCACTGGTAACAGAGAAGCGGGCCCACTGGGACGGCCAAACAAACGACTCCGAGGCCTCTATTCAAAGGTCCCCATTATTCCCCTGACCCCTGGGGCTCTCGGCCACCGTGCGGAGGGGCCCACGCTCCCCTCCCGCCCCGCCCACGTCAGGCGGCCCTAAATCTTGACACTGAGGCTCTTTGGTGCGGAGGGGACCGCGGGGCCAGGCACACTGTAGGGCCCATTGTGTAGGGAGCCCTGCAGGCCAGGAGTGCACAATGGCATGGGAAGGGTCACCCGGAGGCTGTGAGCAGGGGACAGATGCTGAGAAATCCCTCAAGGCTCCGCGGCTCCTCCAAAAGGCCACAGGGTTCCCAGACCAACCGCCGGCCGTGCAGGTACTTTCTCGCTGCCGTTTATCAGAAAGCAGCCAGCACGTGGGTGTGGCCGGAGACCCACCGTGTGAGAGTCGGGCTGAGCAGCGTAGGTCTGCGAGGCTTTCTCAGTCCGTGCCCGTTGTCTGGGGGTCGTGAACACGCAGCCTCGGGAGTGCCCTCCGGCACGTGGGGCTGAGGGGGCCGGGCGCTGCACCCGCACCTGCCAGGCACCTCTGACACGGTCAGCAACGGGACCGAGCCACCTGGGACCACCCACACGCCCCTCTGGAGTGTGACTTCCAGCACGCTCATGGCTCGCTGGCTGAGTGGCTCCCAGAGATGCGTGAGGACAACAGAGGCTCAGCTCTGGAGGGTGTCAGAGGGCGCAGTGTGGAGAGAAGTGTAGGAGGCGAACCCCCAGAAGACTCGGGGGAAGCGCCATGGGGGGGGGCCCCCGGGCGGGCTTATCTGGGTGTGGGGGCGAGAAAGGGCAGCTGGGAAGGACCTCACAGGACCCGGCGGTGTTCTTAGCTCACCACGCAGTCTCACCACTTCTTGGGTGAGGACTGGGAAGCAGGGGGGCACCGAGGCACCCCGCGGCCAGGCGGTCTGTCCCCGGACTCCGAAAGGAGCCACCACTGCCCTGGGACTGGGTTTTGAAGAGCTGAGTCCTAGGAGGCAGAAACTCGGTCCGAATCCCTGGAGACGTCTGAGGGCCCGTGGGGACGGCAGGAGAGGGGATGTGGGCTGGGAGCCGGGCGTCTGGGGCGTCCGCCAAGTGAGAAGGGCCAGCCCAGTCACGCCAGGGGACCGAGCTGAGGACGGAGCGAGAAACCACAACGAGCTGTGAGCCGTGGACGGCGAGCAGATGGAAGCGTCGCTGTGTCAGACGCCGGTGTCACAGCCCAGTGCCAGCTGGGTTACCGCAGCCGCTCGAATTCCAATGGCAGGCAGGCGGGCAGGGAGGGAGGGAGGGAGGGAGGGAGGGATTCAGTAAGGACAGGGGACTCTCCCTGAACTTTGCTTTCCTGGGACAGCACTCAGCACATCTGGTTCTGGAGGCCCAGGGCTGGCTCTAGAGGACGCGGGGACAGTGACAGGTGACCGGTCCAGCGGCCTCACGATCCCCCGGGGGCACCATTCACCTACAAGCCAGGCTCTCCACGGGATGCTGGTCCAGCGTGGGGCCGGTGTCCACGCGTGCAGGGCGACAGCAGAGAGCCCCCGTGGAGCCCCGTCTGGAACCGCCCTGGGCCCAGGGCAGCGTGGCCCCCAGGCCCTCTCGTCCACAGGCCCTCCCGCGAGCCCCTCACGTGTTGCTGAGGTCAGGTTCCGGCCTCAGACTGAGAGCCCCGGGAGGGTCCGGGGCAGCACCTGCCATCACGCTGAGAAATACCTCTGCAGAAGAGCAGAGGCGCCTTCGCGGGAAAAGGACAAAATACAAACCACGAAAAGCCTCACGTCTCAGCTCAGACGTGCTTCCCCACCGCCGCGACGAGACGGCTTCGGGACAGGCGGCGTCTAGCAGACGAGCCGCCGGCACGCGTTTGGGTCCCCGGGCCTCGAGGGGGTTGAAACCCCGGGGAAGGGACGTGGGTGGACTCGGAGGTGCGGTCTCCCGCAGGGCTGCTGGGTCTGAGTCTCGAGGCGGCTGAGACAAACCCCGCGCTCGCCAGGCAGGGGCGGGTAGTGTCCCAGCCCCACGTTGCCCACCCGGGCCCACGGCCACGCCCACGAAGGGAGCGTGCCCCGGGGGGGCAGACCAGCACAGTTCTCCCACCTCCAACGACTGAGAACAAGAATAAAGATTCTTGTTCTTACAAAAAGGAAGCGCCTCACCCAGGAGGGCACCCCCCAGCAGAAGGGAGATGTTTGGTAAACACGCTGAAGCAGATAAGGAAACGCACAGTTTTGCGGGAATGCTAGGAATCCTGAAAACAACCTTGCCATGGCTGACATTCTCTACGTCCAGGTTTGTGAACGTCAGGTTTTCTTAAAGCAGAGTGCATGTATCTACGGATAATCTGCGGGGCCAGGAAGAGCCAGCTGCAGAGTGAAGTGCGTGATCATCTGTGACACATCTGCGCCCTCAAGTGCTCTCTGACAGGTGGACCCCCAGACCAGTGCGCACAGTGACAGGAGCCCGCACAGAAAGGGGACGCGCACAGCTCTCAGAGCCTGGGCTGTGTCGGGGCCTGTCACTTGCTCCACCGTGTGGCCTCGGTGAAGGCACAACACTTAGCACCCTCGGTCTGCCTGCGACAGAGCCGTGCTTTGCTCGCCCTCGGGTTCGGCCGTGAGGGGTGCGCGGGTGTGCGGGTGCTTGCGAAGCTCTGACACACCAGGGCGGGGATCGGGGGACATCGGGGCCATGGACCAGGCCAGTGAAGGAAATTAAACAGGCGTGTCTCCCCCTTACTCCTGAAAGTTCCAGCCCAGACAGTGGAGCGGGCGGACACCGTGCCCACCGCCTCCCAGGGCCGCAGCCAAGCTACCAGCCAACCTCGGGACCCCCCGGCCGGGAGCGCCATCGGAAGCCCAGCCGAACACACACCCCGTAACCAAGGACGGAAAGCAGCAGCCACCTGCAGACGATAGGGGGGTGGGGGGGGCTGAGACAGCAAACGGGCTGGGCCCACACCCACGTGTGGCGGTTGAGCAGAGGAAGGGTGTCTCAGCTGGAGAGGTTCCCCCATAAAAATGAGGGGTTCCAGCCCCACACCCAGCTCCCCAGCCTGGAGCGCCAGGGCCAGGGAGAGGGGCCCACAAAACACCTGGCTGTGAGAGTCAGCGGGGCCTCCGTCTGTCCGTCCGTCCATCCGGGAGAGACGAGGCGGAAGGCTGCTGGAAACCCAGGTGTCCTCCTAAAGGGCCCATGCACGGGCCCTCGCGGGCGGGCACTCACCTGGGCCCTGGCAGGGGCGCAGCGGCGTGGGGGGCCCCGGAGACATCCAGTGAGAAACCGAGTGGCGTGGCTTCAGGGCGGGGCCGGAGAGATGGCCGTCGCTGTCCCTGTGCTGAGCCTTCCTCTCCCGCAGCCGAATCTGAGCCTGCAACAGCCTGGTAGAAGTCCACTGGCTCCTCCCTGCCGACACTGAGACCCCGCCCGCCCGCCCGCCACAGAGGGCGCAGGCCCAAGCGGGTGGTGGCTGGCCTGAGACTCTGCGGACTGGCCTTGAGCTCAGCACTCGAGCCAAACTGGAATCAGCATTGACCTGGCGACCCCCGCCCGTCCCACCGTGGCTGCGACCCTGCCTCGCCCATCTGGCATACCGTCCGAGGCTCTTTCAGTGGCTGAGGCAGGCGGCGGCAGGGCTCGCGTGCCTTGTGCCTCTTGCTGACCTGCCCCAGGCCAGGTACAGCTGGTGGCAGCTGGCCTCGGTTCACAGCGTGCCCTTCCCACGCATGTCCCAGTCCAGCACAGGCAGCTGCTGACCGCGGAGCACTGTGCGGCTCCTCACGGGTGGCCCCGGGCTGCTCACGGGCAGTGTCGGACCCTGGCCTGCGCCGGAGCCCCTCCCGAGGGCCAGCTCAGACCACAGCGGCGCACCCACCGCCTGGTTAGCACCACAGCGGCATGCCCAGAAGGGAGTCTTGGCAGGCACCGGATCCCACTTCGGGGAGGGGGCCCCCACCCTCTGCGGGTCAGTCTCTGCACAGCAGCTCGAATGCTGTGGTCACGGCCAATTCCGACAGCCAGTCAGCCTGCAGGCGAACCCCGCCCGTGGATGTGCCGACAGCCATCAGGACTCAACTGCAATGTGAGAGCACCGACAGCCCACACAAGGGACGCCCCTGGAGCGCCCGGCTCAGGTGACCGGGAGACTGTGCCACTGCGCCCCATGGGACACCTGCTGCGTAGGGCCCCCCTGACAAGGCTGGGAAGCAGCGGAGCTACCTGCAAAACGCAGAAGCAAACAGAGAGAGGCAGCCTAGAAGGGGAGACAAAGAAACACGTCCCGACGGAGAGAACAGGAAAAATCTCTAGAAAAAGAACTGAATAAAATGGAGGCAAGATATCTACCAGATACAGGGCTCAAAATACTCCTTATAAGAATGCTCAAGAAGCCCTGGCTGATGTGGTTCCATGGACGGAGCACGGGCCTGCGAACCAAAGGGTCGCCGGTTCGATTCCCAGTCAGGGCACAGGCCTGGGTTGTAGGTTCAGTCCCCAGTTAGGGGTGTGCGAGAGGCAACCCACTGATGTATCTCTCAACATCAATGTTTCTCTCACACGTCAATGTTCTCTCCCTCTGTTCCCTTTTCTCTAAAAGGTAAATAAAATCTTTAACAGAGCAAGAATGCTCCAGGAACTCAGTTCAGTGGGAACTGAGAAAGCAAGCACAGAAAAGGACACAGAAGCCGGAAGAAAGGGCTGGTCGGAGTGAAGGACGTGCTAGGAGAAACCGACAGGCGGGGTGACGCAGAGGACCGAGGCAGGGTCTGGGAGACGAGGCCCCGGAAAACACCCGATGGGGCAGCAAACCAGAAGACGGCGGAAGAGGCCCCTGGGTGCGCATCAGACAGGACAACGTCGGAATGGGTCAACAGTGAGATCAGGGAAGACCGAATCAAAAGACACCTAGAGGCAAATAAAGATAAAAACACAAAAAGCCCCAAATTTCTGAAAGTCCCCAAATCTGTGGGATACGGCAAAAGCGGTCTTAAGAGGGAAATTGATAGCAATACAGGCACACCTCAAGAAACAAGAAAAATCTCACATAAACCATCTAAACTTACACCTGAAGGAATGATAAAAAGACAACAAAGCCCGAAGTGAGATTAAGGAAGGAAATAGTAATGATCAGAGCAGACATTAGAAAAGTGGAGTCTAAAAATGATCCAAAAGATCAATGAAACTGACAGCTGGTTCTTTGAAAAGACACGCAAAAATGACAGACCTGAGAGTACCCAATAAAATCAGAAATGAGAGGGAAATGACAACTGGTACCACAGAAACACAAAAGGTTATAAGAAAACACAGTGAAAAATTATATGCCAGTATATAGTTGTTGGAAAGAAGGAATAAATTCCTTGAGACACACATTCTTCCAAGACTGAAGCAATAAGAAACAGAAGATTTGAACAGACTGATTACTACCAATGAAACTGAAGCAATAACCAAAAACACCCAGCAAACAAAAAGTTCTGGACTGGACGACTTCCCAGGTGAATTTTACCAAACATTCACAGGAGAATGAACACCTCTCCTCCTCAAACTACTCCGAAAAGTTCCAGAGAACACAGGGCTCCCAAGCTCGCTTTATGAGGCCGCCATTAACCTGATTCCAAAACTAGATAAAGACATATCAAAAAAAAGAAAACAATAGGCCAATATCCCTGATGAACGTTGGCGTAAAAATCCTCAGCACAACATCAGCCGACTGAGCTCAGCAACACAACAACAAAGAACATAAAACAAAACAAAGCAGAAACCGACTCGGAGGCACAGGGAACAGGCTGATGGTTGCCAGGGGGGCGGGGGCGGGGGCTGCGTGGGGAGGCGGAGGGACTCAGACATGCACGTCGGCGGTGGCATTAACCAGCCCCGAGGAGGCGGAGCACAGCACGGGGAACGCCGTCGGTAACCCTGCAGTGACCGTGCGCGGTGCCCGGTGGGGGCTGGAAGCATCAGGGGATCGATCGCTCTGCGCGGTGCATGACTGTCTAACCACAGCGCTGTGTACCCAGGACGCATGTAATGCTGCCTGTCAACTGTACTTGAAAAAAAACTGTAATAGCAACAGATGACTCTCGGAACGTCCCTCAGGCCCCAGAGTGCAGCAGCCTATGCGGTTTGGGGCGTCTCTCGCCAGGTCCCTCCGGCGTGGGAGGAGGTTGCAGTGGCTGGCCTGCCTGTAGGGGCCGTGTCGCCCGAAAACAATCAGGTAAATACACGAAACAGAGTGGTGTAAACAAACGTATCGTTTTCCCCCAGCACGCACGCACGCACGCACGCAGGTGAAACCCATGCTGCGTTAACAAGGACGTTCCGCTGCGTCTGACCGGGTTACTCCGCCCCAGCGGACAGAGCAAAGGGCGCCGGGTGAGACGCACGCAGGAGCTTGTCGGGGCCAGCACGCCCTCCCGTGCCGTCCACGGTGAGTCAGAGACGTGGGCACGGCCCTCTGCGTGGTTTCGGGGCGTGATTCCCACTCGCCAAGCGTTCACTGGGCACGGACGGCGTGAGGGCGCCACACAGGGCAACGGGAGGGAGCGACGGTGAAGGCCACCCAGGGTCCCTGCGCCCAGGGAACTCACACACCCGCTGGCAGGGGACGCGGGGGCTGCGCGCCTCGACTCACCCCCTGCAAGGTGGAGGGAGCCCAGCACCGAGCACCGCGTGTGGGGGAGGGGCAGGGTGTCCCACTTGGGAAATGCAGAGGAGACACCCGGAGCCCCGACAGCCTGGGGGGATCTCTGCAGGCTGCGCCCCCAGGCTGAGCTGCATTTCAACACGGACACGGAGGGACTGATGAAGCTTGACTCAGAGCCACGGACATTCTCGGCACACTGGAGGCACGGCGCACACAGTAGGCACACGGTTCTCGGCACACTGGAGGCACGGCGCACACAGTAGGCACACGGTTCTCGGCACACTGGAGGCACGGCGCACACAGTAGGCACCCAACATTCATGGGGTACCTACTTGGCCGCAGAAACCGGGACGGGTCAGTGTGGTCACACCCATGAAAACATGACGGCGACATGTATCACTGGTCACGTCCCCACGCTAGACTGCCCGGACGAATATCTTGCACTTGCCCTCCAGACCAGACCCTCTCTCCTCCCACCGGCCGCGTCCTCTGGGCTGGGGGGCCACCCGTGTGGGGGCTCACCCTGTTCCCTCGCTGTCAGCCTCCCTCTGGGCGTGCCCCACGGGGCACAGAGCCGCACATGGGAAGGGCGGAAGAGGGTGGGGTCGGGGCATTTATTCCCCCGGCTTCTTTGTGACTTTCAGAATCAAAATTCAAACCCAGACCCGTCTCCAAAGCCTGGGCTCTGGACCTCAGGAGAAGTAAAGCTGGTGATGGACCCCAGCGGGTCTCGAGAGAAACACATGTAACCTGTCCTGCTAACATTTTCAGGAGCTGATTCACTTTGGGCACGTGGAGCCTGTGCCCGCGTACCTTCCTAAACGGTCCTGCAAAGGGGATGCATCCCAAGCAAACACTCACGTCGGCTCAGCGGGCTGTGCTCAACGTGCAACAGCAATCAAATCAACCAAATAAAAATACCCGCCCCCAGAAAGGCGGACCGTTCCAAGCCTCCAGTCCGGACCCCGCCTGGATCGCGGGCCCCACACCTGCTGTCTCTCCTTTCTCAGCGCCCGGCTGGCCGAGAGGGATGCCTGCCCCTGGCGGTCCGCAGGCACACAGCGTGGGACTCCGTCTGCACACACATGCCCCTCGGCACTGTTCCAAACTGCTCTCCATGTTTTCCGCTTCCCCCATTCCTCAGAGAGGTGGCCAGACCCTTGCCGCCGCTCTCCGCGTGTCAGAGGACCCCTCCGACACAGTTCGCTGGGCGTGAAGGGCAGGCAGCCTGGGGTCTGACCCCCGGACGGCCCCCGGGACTCTGCCCCAGCCTCCGCGGCCCGACCGTGTGGGAACACCAGCTCCGGGAAAGAACGTGCTTTCATGACCCGGATTCCGGAGAGAAGAGGCACAGGCACGTGGGTGGGATCTGACAGCCCCGAACGTTGAGGTCATCGTCCCACTCTTTTGTACTTGGCTTTGAACCCTCAGTTAGACATGGTTCACTGTGGGATTCGATGTCTCTGTGAAACTATCATTTGAAAAAAAGGTTCTGTGCGTGACATAAGCCAGGCACAGAGGGACGGACGCCATAGCATTCATTCCACTCTTGTGAGCGACCAGGGGGCGGGGGGGTGGCAGTCAGACTTACAGGGACAGGCGGGGCAAGGGGCTGCAGGGCCGGGGGAGGAGTTCGTGTCCCAAGGGGACGGAGTTTCAGTGTCACACGACGAGGGAGTTCTGGAGGCGGATGGAGGTGAGGGTCGCAGCACCATGAACACACTTACTGCCACTGAACCGCACCCTTAAAAATGGTCAATGGCAAATGTTATGTCATGTGTCATTTACAGTGATTTAGAAGTACTCTGAGAAGAGTAGGAGGGTAATTACTAGGATGAGGCCGCTGGAGAAAAGCCAAGAGAGCCGGGACTGCTAACGGAAAGACTGACCAGGCTCGTCCAGCTCAGTCCCAGCGGCAGGCCGGCTGCCGCTGGGCTGGGAGCCTCTGCCAAGGAGGCCAGCCCAGGCGGAAGTGGCCGTTTACTGTTTCCACTCCGCACTGACTCACCCTGTGCTCCAGCGTGTCCCCGGTGCGGAGGGCCCACGGCGTGCTCCCCCGGGGCCCGCCGGGCCGGAGGGAGGCCAAGGTGTGCGGGGCAGCGAGCTGTGCAGCCCGGGGCCTGCACGCCACGTGCACCCACGCGCCTAAATGAAACCCCAGGCAGGGCGGCTTCCCAGGGCAGGGGAGCTGGGCCCCGAGGACCAGGAGCCAGGCAGGTGACGAAGGACCAGGAAGCACCCCAGCAGGGAAGGCAGGGCACCACACAGGGGGATGCACGTCGTCAGCCTGGAATGTTCAGACGCTACCAGAGCTCAGGGGAGCCCGGGGGGGGGGGGGGTGGTCAGATGGGAGGCAGTTCACAAGTCAGCCCTGTGTCCTGGCGGCTCCTCCGGGAACCTCCAGGGGGACCGCAGGCAATTCCGAGACCAGCGAGATTTCTGCTCTAGAAGGTGCCGGGGTGGCACAGCGCTCAGGGAGCCGCGATGGAGACCCTGCGGCATCCAGGGGAAGGAGCTCAGGTCTGCACCAGAACTGGTGTGTGGCCCCTGCTGGCCGGCAGGCAGGCCAGGCTGAGACGACCTCCCCAGCCCCCTTCACATCCAGGATCGGTCCAGCTTCGGGTCCACCACTCAGTCATCACCCAGGACTGAGCGCTGGGCCGAGGGCAGCGGAGCCGGTGCCTGGATGTGAACCCCAGCTCCGCCCAGGGGACCTGGGCTCGGCCCTTGCACTGTGGGGCCCGTTTCCTCGCCCCTCAAAACAGAGACACCCCGACAGCCACCCCCGGGGGCTGTGGCGAGGAGGACACGGGAATGCTGGAAGGGCGCAGCCCGAGGGACACCTGGCATGGCTGGGTGAGCGCTCCAGAACTGTCCACGTTCCTCCTCCCCCCCTCTCGTGTGACACACACACACACACACACACACAGAGTCCCCGGCACGGGGACACGGCCCGGCCTCGGAAAAGCTCCAGCCGGGTCTCGGTTGGCGAGAACGGTGGAGGGTGGGTGAGCTGCGGCCCTGCTGTCTAATGGCCCAACAGGTGAGGCCTGCCGACCAGCTCGTTGCCTTTGCTCCAGCGCCCACACGGTCCTGGGGGAGCCGTGGCCACGGCAGGCTCGTGGGGCTGTGAAGCATCACCAGCAACCAGACAGCCGGCGAAGCGGCCCCCCCAGGTCCTGGTCCTGTTACAGAGCCACAACTGGGCTGATGCCCGATGACGCCGGAGCACGGGAGCCCCAGCTCCACCGGGGGGCGCTCCCCCGAGCACATTCTTCTAAGAACGGTGGAGTTCTCCTCCCAGAAAATACCCTGTGGGGGGCTGATCTTTCTCACTGCTGGAAATGCTGGCGTTGCCAACAGCGACCTCACTGGTGAGCCCACGACTTTGGCTGCGAATACTTTTGGTCTCAGGTTTGTTAAACTGCCCAGTGCTTCCTGCCCGTGTTCCCGCTCACCGATGCCGGTGCCCCGGTGCCCCGCGGGCAGCGTGTCGTCTGTCCCGTCTGTGCGGATGAGTTCTGACGCGCTCAGGCCCGACTGTCCTCACTGCCCCACATCAGGTGTCCCTGAGTGTTACCCACCATGCTCCTCGCCGGGAACGCCATCCCTTCTGAACACCTAAGTCTACTGGCTCTTTGAGGAGGGGGCAGGTCACCGGTCACATGTGTGTGACACATGTGCACACACCCACACATGTGCAGCCGTGCACGGGTGATATTTAACATGAATATGCACACACCATTTCAAGCTTACAGAGGAGGGGGGCTTTCTCTTCTCCATTAAGCACGGCTCGGGGTGCACCTGTTACGTGTTGGGCATCCTGCCGGGCGTGTGTGTTCGAGGAGGCGCTGTCGGTCATCCGGCACTCACGGACACCCATCCCATCCACGTCGGGCACTGCGGGGCCCCCGAAACATGAGGATGTTCACGGGGAGACTCTGCCCGCAAGGCAGTGACGGTCTTCCTGGGGGTCTGAGGAGCAGCCACAGTGACAGGCTCTGGGACCATCGTGGTGACTGAGGTGTCTGATCTGTGACCCTGTGGACGCCAGGAAGCACCCCCCCCCCCCCCGCGCGGGGCAGCCAGGGTTGGGGGCAGGGGACGGGGCCAGGGGGCGGCTGACACAGGAGCCGCCCCCTGAAGGGCCGGGGTGCCAGTGCAGGAGGACGGGGCACAGAAGACCCTCAACCAGGAGGCCCCTACGACTGGCCCTGTCTTCCTGGTGGAGCATCCCAGTGCCCGGCCGGTCCTCCGGGGAGCTCGCTCGGGCCTTGGATTCAATTACTGTCTACATGCTGACGGCTCTCACACTGTCTCTCTCCAGCCCAGACGTCTCGCGGGCTCCAGCCCCTCAGCCTGTGTGTCCCGCTGCAGGCCGCCAGCGCCCCCCCCCCCCACACACATCCTTCTAGCTCCTTCTACCTGGGCACACAGCACCCACCCGGGAGATGAGCTGGAAGCCTGGCTGGGCCGACCCTCCCTGTCCCGGCTCCCGACCACACAGTCCAGGCTGGGGGAGCCCTACGTTTCCTCCAGAGGAAACGCCCACGGCCTCTCCCCTGCACTCCCACGACAGACTCCCACCTCCACGCACCCCTGCTCTGCCAGCCCACCCTCCACACCCTCTTTCAAAGCTCCCTGGAAACCGGACCAGGCCGCTCCCTCGCCCCAAACTCTCTGCCCGCCTTCTCTCTGCCCCCCACCCCGGCCCCGGGGGTGAGCCCACCCTCCACAGCAGCGTGGCCCAGAAGCAGGCAGGACCCCGCAACACCCCACCCAGCTTCTTCTCAGGTCACAGTGCTCCCTTTTCTTTCACGGCAGGGGGTGCTTTCAGTTTCCAAAAGGTCCTTTCCACCGCAGGGCAGACCGGAAAGTCCTCCTCCCCGCCCTCCCCTAGCCCTCTGCACCCATCCCAGGAGGAAGGGCCCCCACGCGCCTCCTCGGGAAGCGCCAGCACCCACCCACCCGGGGCCCTGGGCCCTCCACCACTGGCTGCAGGTGCTGCCCCCCTGGCCACCCGCCCCAGGCGCGTTACAGAACCAACTGCAGATGCCACGATGCAGGTCCAGTTCCCGAAGAGCCATGCCAGCTTCCCAGGTGTCGCTGGGACCGAGGACCACTGTTGCATGAGCACGGGGCGGGGGCTGGGGGCCACCCCTGCTTGTTTCGTGACAAAGGAGTGGGTTGAAGGGGCCAAGAGGGGTGGCCCAAAGTCTAGCTCGGGGCTGCTGTTTTTAGAAATTGAAACAAAAACCCAGGCAAGGGTGGACGAGGGTCTGAGCTGCAGCATGAGCAACAGAGAGAGAGAGCCCAGAAGTGAACCCTTGCGCCTGTGATCCGGGGGTATCTGACGAAGGAGGTGGGCCCACGCGAGGGACTAGGGACAAGCCTGCTCAGTCAACGGTGCCGGGAAAGCCGCACAGACACGTGCAGAAAAATGAAGCTAAACCACCTGCTTACCCCAAACACAAGACCAAACGCCAACTGGATGAAGGACCTAAATGCGAGACTCGAAACCATAAAGCTCCTAGAAGAAAACATAGGCAGTAGAACCTCTGACATTTCTCTCAGCAACATTTTTTCTGCTATTTCTCCTCGGGCAAGGGGACAAAAGAAAAAAAAATAAACAAATGGGACCACATCAAACTAAAAAGGTTTTGCATCAAACAAAGGAAACCAGCAACAAAGCCAAGAGACAACCCACAGAATGGGAGAAGGTATTTGCCAATGATACATCCGATAAGGGGTTAATATCCAAAATGTATAAAGAACTCAGACAACTCAATACCCCAAAAAAGTCACTAAAACATGGACAGAGGACCTGAATAGAGTCTTCTAGAAAGAGCACACACAGTTGGCCCACAGACACATGAGAAGATGCTCCGAGTCACTAATCATCGGAGACAGGCGAGTGAAAACTAGAATGGGGTGTCACCGCACACCTGTCAGAATGGCATCAATAAATCAGCAAACGAGTGTCAGCAAACACGCAGAGAAACGGGACCCCTAGCACACTGCCCAGGGGCGTGCAGATGGGTGCAGCCACTATGGAAAACAGTATGGAGGGCCCTCAAAAAACCAAAACTGGAAGTGCCCCATGAGCCAGCGATGCCGCTTCTGGGTACGTATCCAAAGAAACTTGAATGCTAATGGGAAGAACAGACGCACCCCTATGTTCACGGCAGCACTATTTACAATAGCCAACACAGGGAGGCAGCCCCAGCACCCAACAACAGATGAATGGATGAAGACATGGCACATGTCTACAATGGAATATTGCTCAGCTGTGAAAAAGAATGAAATCTCGCCACTCGCAACAGCACGCATGGACCTAGCGGGCACTAGGCTCAGTGAAATAAGCCAGAGGAAGACAAACACCATGTGATTTCACTTACGTGTGGGATCCACAGAACAAAGGAAATGAACAAGCAGAACGGAAACAGACTCATTGATACAGGGAACGTGGGGATGGGTGCTGGAGGGGAGGGGGCTGAGGGGAGGGGCGGGGCCTGCGGGGAGGGGCGGGGTGAGAGGTGGAGGGAGTGGGAAGCGGGGGCGGGGGGGGGGGGGGCTGGCAGCTGCAGAACCAGCGAGGGGTGTGAAGCGCGGTGCAGGGAATGCGGTTGGTAACATTGTAACAACTGCACGTGGTGCCGGGTGGGGGCTGGACATACTGGAGGGAACGCTTGGTGAAGGATGCCACTACGCTGTGCTCCTGACACCGACACAAATAATAGTGATCATACAAAATGTATACACTTACAATAAACTGGCAAGCCAACAAATAAAACATTAAGCCTCTATACGGGAAAGGTCAAAAGACAGGAACAAGTGCTCCAGAAAAGAGGGAGTAGAAGGAGAAGCAGAAAAATGTTTAAATGCTCAAGAAATGAAGACACCTAAAAAAAAGACCTGTTTAATCATAAATATCTTAAACAGAACGTTGGGCGCTGGCGGCGGGGCAGCATGACAGGCGTGCTCAAACGCGGGGCGATGAAGCATCTGTGACCTGTGACCCGTAATTCCACTCCCAGGGGTCGCAGGGGATAAAGCTGTTAGGAGCACAGTGAAATATGTACGTACAAAAAAGCGACCCATGGAATCTTTTAAATGAAAATTAAATCAATCAGGCAGGAGCCATGGGTTATCAGACACTTGGGGAGCAGGATCCACGGAGCCGATGGAGATGGGAGGGTGTGGGGGAGCGGGGCCCCGGGGTGGTTGCTAGGAAGACCGGTTCGAACATTTTAACTTGTCCTGCATGCAGGGACTCCCTGGAAACCGGTCCCATGTGCCAAGTCGCCTTCAAGGCCCCTGTCCGTGAAAACCTGCCTGACGGCTCCTGTCCTCCGGGTCTTGAACTGCCCGCTGCCCTTGGAAGGTCGTGTGTGGGAGTCGCTCGCAGTCCTGGACGGTGACACACAGGACGATGGTGCCCAGAATGCAGGACACGGCCAGTCCTGGGCCCCCACCACAGTTCAGTGTGCGGTCTGGCCGCCACCGCCCCCCCGCCCCCAGGCTGGGCCCTGCCGGTTCTCCCTGCCTCCCTCCCTCTGCAGGTCAGACCCCCCACCTGGCCAGGGCTCTGGGCTCAGGGTTCTTGCCTGCCTGCGGCATCCGAGCCTGTGGGGCAAATGTGCACAGTGGGGGGTAGTTTAGAAAAGACAGGGGTGTAAACCTTTTCCGGAAAGCCGGCAGGACACGTACTATTACTGCATTTTGAGGCACACCTCTGTGCTCTGCAAACGTGGTTTTCCAAACCAACAGCATTTCCCAGGGAAGACGCAGCCTCAGAGGAAACAGCACTGGAGGTGCGCTCACCTGTCTCTCACTTCACAGAGTAGGCGCTCTGAAGAAAGAAACTCTTCCCAAGAGCCCTTTCTGTGAAGCCGGCCCGAGAGGACGGGCCCCGCCGCGCCCGGCGCCTAGGACGCGCCCGCTCCTGCACGGCCCCGGACACGCGTACGTCCCAGCAGAACCTGGAAGCCGTGTGGACATCCGGTGAGAAGGTCACGGAGCTCTGGGCGGATTTTACTGGTGATACTTACATAGCATTTACAATTCAGAATGTGGTTCTTTGAAAGACCAATGTTTCTGACTTCGTTTAAACCGTTTTGCTGATACTAGAAAGCCTCTCCCTATTCGTAAGCTAGGATTTTAAAGATGAGTAATAAAAATTGTACTTGAACAATGATTAAAATGAAAAAAATTTAAAAAGATGAGTAATAATATTTTCCCTAAAGAAGATTTTTGCGTATCGTACAAAATGCCACGGGTTTTCAGTGCTTGGCGAAGCGGCCTCACCGACGAGAGCGACCCACCGATGTGCGGCCACCGATGTTTCCTGGGACGAAGGCTTTCGCGCCACCGGTGTTACGGCGCAGACAGACCGTGACACGGGCCAGAAAGTCTAGTCGCCCTGCACTCAGCTGATGAAGTCTTTGTTATCAGTCACCCTGCACTCCACTGAAATGTTTATTTCGTTAAGAGAATATAGGAAAAGGCTTACACTATCTCAGAAATTAAAAATAACCCACAAAGCCGTGGCTGGCGTAGCTCAGTGGATTGAGCATGGGCTGCGAACCAGGTATCACAGGTTCGATTCCCAGTCAGGGCACATGCCTGGGTTGCAGGCCACGGCCCCCAGCAACCGCACATTGATGTTTCTCTCCCTCTCTCTCTTTCTCCTTCCCTTCCCTCTCTAAAAATAAATAAAATCTTAAAAAAAAAATAACCAATGAATGCTTAATTTTTAATTTTACTTTTTAAGGAGTATTTTATCCTTATTCGAGAGAGAAGGAGAGATGGAGAAAGAGAGAGGGACAGAAACCTCGATCAGCTGCCTCTCCCCCACAACGCAGCCAGGAATCGAACCCACAGCCAAGGCCTGTGCCCTGACCGAGAATCAAACCGGCAACCTTGCAGTGACGGGAAGATGCCCCAACCATCTGAGCCACGCCAGCCGGGGCCGAACGGTTACTTTTAAAACACAGTTCCATGAACTTTCCACCACAATGCTCGGGTTTGTTTATAACATCATAAATGCTTGTGGTTTGGCTATAAAATAAAATCCTCGCTGGGTGGAGGCAGCGCCAGGTGCTCCGGTGAGCCAGCGCGGGCGCTCGCCCTGCCCTCTCCCATGAGAGCCTTTCCTTCTGACGCTGCTGCCATGGCGGGAGGCCGGGCCAGGTGCTGCCGCCGCCACCTGAGGGTGCAGAGGGGGTCCGAGGTGCGTTCTCCTCCTGAGTCCAGAGGACTCTCTCCCAGGGGCTCCTCGATCCTGTCTTAAATCTAGCCGTTTGCCAGCCTTAAATAAATGACTCTTAATTCCTCCACTTTAAAGGCTTGGGATTTAAAACGTTCCAAAACTAGAAAAAATCAACAGCAACAGCTCAGGAGATTATGATGGTGACTTCGAAATATGTCTGGGAGCGGCAGGTGGCACGCACCTGACCTGCCGTGGGCCCTGCAGGAGAACCCCCTCTATGTCAGGGAACTTCTAGAGATACTAAGTACAGGCTTCACGAGGAACAGAATGAGGTCTCTCACAACACCTTCCGAGGCAAAACGGAGAAAAGGTTAATAGCTGAACTCATGACCCTCTAAGGCAATGACCAACCTCCAAGTAACTGTCATGCGGAAATATGTTCTGAGGGCTGGGACGGTCCCCTGCATCACAGTGCAGACTGCAACTGCCTGACCACTGGATGGGGTTCTGCTCAGGACAAAAAGCAGGAGAAGGGCTCAGCCATAGTCTGTGTAAACAAACAAGAATTTCAGATGAAAATCGGCAAGAGGTAACAATGTGGCGCCACCAGCAAAAGAGCAAGTGTGATCCGGGCTGTATCATTGGAAACACAGACTATAGAATAAGGGAGGTGACGCAGCCCGTTCTCCTCTGCTCTGTTCAAAAACCACGCCTGGGATACCACGCTCAGTTGCGTCGAGTTTTAATGGGCATACAGACAAAAGGACACAAGTACAGCCATGGCAACCAGGATGACGAAGGGTCTGAATATGCCGTATGAGGAATTATTATTATTATTATTTTTTATAAGGATTTTATTTATTTATATTTATTTTTAGAGAGGGAAGGGGGGGGGGGAGAGAAACATCAATGTGCTGTTGCTGGGGGTTATGACCTGCAACCCAGGAATGTACCCTAGCTGGGAATCGAACCTGGGACACTTTGGTTCCCAGCCCGTGCTCAATCCACTGAGCTACGCCAGCCAGGGCTTGAGGAATTATTTTTTAACGGCAACGTTCGGCTAGAAGAAGACTTGAGAGGAGCTATCACACTTGCCCTCCAACACGCGCCAACCTTGCGTATGGAAAAGAGACGTCACCTACTTTGTGCGGCCCGTGGGGCGGAGGGTGGACCAAGTTCGACTGCCCGTGGGAATGGCCTAAGGGACGAACAGGATGCACGGGGAGAGAGCGAGTCTCCGGGCCCATGGAACTGTGCGAGCACGGGCTGAATCCCCTTGGGGGCACCCCCCACCGCAAACAGAGATGTGCAGCCCTGGAAGAACGGGGCGGGGGGGGGGCGGCAGGGGGCGCTGGACCAGCGGAAGGTGGGGGCGGCAGAGGAGGCCAGAGCGCAGCCTCCTTCCACTTGGGCCGGAGCGGCGCCGTGTCCACCTGCCCTGCACTCGGGTTCCTGGGCGAGCAGCACGTGGAGGTAGCAGTTCAAAGGCTTAAGAACGGAAAGCAGGAGACGAGATGACTACCTACGAGGTCCCTCCAAGGGCTGAGATTCTTATCACCCTGGCCACGAGGCACTGTGTGTGCTGGCACTTGGACACTTCGGTGAGCTCTGGCTGGGGACGGGATGGAAAGTGACACTGCAGTCGCAACGCTCTGTTCTTTGCACCGTGGCAGGTCCTTAACCCCCTGTTCTGGTACCAGCAAGGTGTCGTAAAAAGAGCTGATATTAGCCCTGGCTGGCGTAGCTCAGTGGATTGAGCGCGGGCTGCAAACCAAAGTGTCACAGGTTCGATTCCCAGTGAGGGCACATGCCTGGGTTGCAGGCCATGACCCCCAGCAACCGCACATTGATGTTTCTCTCTCTCTATCTCCCTCCCTTCCCTCTCTAAAAATAAATAAATAAAATCTTTTTAAAAAAAGAGCTGATATTTAGGTTTGATAAAATCCAGGTTGGTTCCTCAAGAACGTGAAACCCGGAGTTAGTAAATGACCCGGCAACTCCACTCCCAGGTGTCTGCCCAAGAGAAACGACGTTTGTTCACACAGACACCTGTCCATGAATCATTTACGACAGTCAAAAAGTAGGAGCCCCCGAGTGTCCACCAGCTGGCAGAGGATAGCCACACGGGGTCCACCCCGACACGGGGGCATTATTTGGCCACAAGCGGGGATGAAGTATTCACACAGGCTTCAGCTGGGCAGACCCTGCAACAGTACGCTCAGTGAAAGACACAAAGGCCCACTATTGTACGGTCCATTCACACTGACCATCCACGACCTCAGTCAGGGACAGGAAGAAGACCTGTGGTCTCCAGGGTCTCAGGTGATGGAGGAACAGGTGTAAGTGCCACTGGGGACTGGGGTTTCTACTTGGGGCGATAAAAATGTTCTAACATTAGACAGTGGTGATGCTTGCACAATGCTGCAAATACACTAAAAGCTACTCAATCACATACTTTAAAGGGGTGAACTTTTATGGTATGTAAGTTATCTTCCATAAAGCTGTTCTTAAAACAAACAAGAAAATAAAAAGACTCGGACTGTATCGAGGCCTCAGTAGTTGCGTGGCCTCATAAAGTCCCAAATCCGGAGAAAAGGTGGAATAGGGGGTCGTGTGTCCCCCCATCATACACTGGCTCACAAATGAGAGCTTCCATCCACTTTTCAAATATCATAGTTCTTCTTCGAGCAATAAAGGAAGTCTGTGATTTCTTGCTCACTTTACAGAGTTCTAAACACTGAAAAAAACCAACAAACAAAAACGGGGCGCGGATTTCCTGCCTAAGTAAGAGCGCCAGCGTCTAAGAGATGAGAATGACTAGTCCGTCTTTCAGGGGGCTGGAAGATGCCAGGCCTGCGTGTGCATGTCAATTACAAATCGCGTAGGAGAGGTAGCCAGGAAAAAAGCACTGAGGGGAGAGAGAAATTTCTTTCATCGGAGCAAAATTTTCCCTTCCTCCTTTCCCACTCAGACACTACCCTCTGCCTTTAGCACGTCAAGTGTGAGAGCCACCCAGAGAGCGAGCAGGGGCTGTGCTTTCTGAAGCTAATACATAGCTGTGACTTTTCCCTCCCTGTCATTTCCAAAGGCGTGGAGCTGTCCTCCACATATGAAAATTCATGAGTCCGTATATTATGCTGTTGTAGTCTTGCCATTGTAATGTAAATCTCTAATTTAAAAAGGAAAAAAAATGTTTCAATGCAGCTAATAAAATATCCAAATGTTTAATTTAGTTCTTGGTGAAATTGTGTCTCTGTGATCCACGACTTTAATTGAATCACCATAGTAATTAACTGAATTGTATTCATTTACATTTTCACCTAATGGAAGCCTCTTAAAATGAATAATTTCACATTGAAACATCTGTTGCTCAAGACGTCATCAGCGAGCATCCATTTCTGCCCCACAGACTACTCCTGCTTTAAACTGCATTCATAAGGTAACCGAAAACTAATAAGTAACAGAGCTAAGTAAGAACTTGCTGGAAAAAGTAAATCAACAGTCATGATTCACTCAATTGTGTCTTGAAGTGGTCTTATTGTTTGCTTCTAGTTATTTTTAAATGATTTTTTTGAATTGCTACATACAACATGTAAGAGCTAGGTTTTACTTTTTTTAGACATCATTACCACTAAAATACCTCACCAATATCTCTAAACCAGCAATTAACATGAAAGCAGAAAATTTTAAAAATTCATGGATAGATAGTGTTTAGGTCAACAGTATGACTGAAATGCTATTTAGAAACAATATGTTCAAATCCAAAAGAAGAGAGAGAGAAAAAAAACAATGTGGCCAGCCCCCCTCCCCCAAACAACTACTTAAATAAAAACATCGAGGCTCATTTCATAACCTAAGTCAAACTGTCAACATATATGAATGGCCTCATATTCATTGTTTAAAAACCTCTATGCCTGGAAATCATTGAATATAAATTTTCAGCCACATGCCTTGCACAACTTAACACAAGAGGAATTCTATCACAAACATGCAGGAGGTGGCACTACTGTTTACATAAAAAAACACAAATTCAAATATGATTGATTATAAGTCAATTAAGGAAAGTATTCAACATTCAACTGAGGAATCTATTCAACCTACTGGAGAGGAAAACCCTTCCCACGGTGAAACTGTAAGGGATTCCAGTAGCCGGAGGAATACCAAACGCCCTTTATCTGCCTTACCACCTGGGGAGGGTCAAACACCACAGGGGCTCTGCTCTGGGTTCAATCTGAAGAGGGTCAACATTTCCATTCCGCTGAAGGCAGCATTACTAATTCAGGGGAGGCCCACATGTGATTAGCACGAAAATGAGAAAGCGCCAAAACTATCAGAATACACCCCTCCCATGCAAAGGTGATAAATTTCCCTAGAGAGTAAAATATTACAGAGCATGCATGAACACACTTGCTAATCTTTATTGCTCCAGCCAATACCTCTATTTGCAAACAGGTGTTAAATAGCTAGCAAAGTTCCCTTCAATCACAGTTACAATTGCAAAATAAATAGCTTGAGTTGTCAAAGCGTCTAGAATTCCAAATTATTCCAACTGCACTAGAGGCCAATTTTTAAAAACACACATTTCCCCCCTTTACAAACTTTTGGGGCTCTCTGATAGAGCAATACATTCAAGACATAAAAAAATTATGTTGCTAATTTTTGTGCATGAATTATCGCACATAATGCTCTGACAAAATATGCAGCGTGCTGTGAAAATCTTGTTCAACCTTGCTAAGTGAAATTGAAATCTTTCAGGCATGCAGGATTTTATATTTTTAAAAGATACCATACTGGTAGCTATTAATGTTTCCTTCCTGTTAAAAGAATTAAAATATATATATATATATATATATTTTAAAATGTATCACCCCGTAAGCAAAATACGTGGAAACACTTTTAAGGCAGGTCCACTTTGCCTGCCCATTCAGGTTGCATTGAACTGGGATGATTTCATCAAAGTGGACCTGAATGGATCCTGAGGGTCCAACCGCAACAAACACTGCGTGCATCCTCGCAGGCGCGTTTTGTTATTAAGTGATTTGTTTGCCGAGTTCTCCATCCAGACCCTTCCAAACAGATGCGAGTTTGGAAGCAGAACGCAACACGTCCCCGGAGCCGCGGGGTGGCCGGGCCTCACGCGCGCCGCCCGGCCGGTGCGCTCGCGCAGGAGGCGCCCGGGCCAGCCGGCCCCGCGCGCGCCGGCCGGAGCGGGGCGGGGGCGCGGCGAGCGCGGCCCGGCGCCCGCGGCCCAGCACAATGCGCCCCGGCGGCGGGAACCGCGCGCCCCTGCGCCGCAACTTTGCGCGGCCTCCCCGGCCGCCCCCGGCCTCGCCCCTCCGCCGCCCCCGCTGCGGCCCCCGCCCTCCCACCCGCCGCGGCTCACCGTTGCAGAACTGGAGCAACGAGGACGTGTCGTACAGGCTGCTGTAGCTCGAGAAACCGTCCTCCATACTGAGGCCGCCGGGCAGCGCCCGCTCCCCCGGCCCGGCTGCGCCGCCGCTCACCCCCACACTGAGCCGCCCGAGCCGCGGCCGGAGCTGGCGCTGGGGCCGGCCCTGCTGTGGCGGCCGCTGCCGTTACCAGGGCAACCCCGGGCCCGCCGCCGCCGCCGCCGCCGCCGAGCGAGCAGAGCCGTCTCTGCCCGCCAGGGGGCGCCCGAGGCGCAGACGTGGCCGGGCGGGGCCGCGGCGGGCGGGGCCGGGGGCGGAGTCGGGACGGGGGTCCGGTCTGCCGGGTCCCGGGCGAGGAAGGAGGGCGCGCCGCTGCTCCGCGGGCTGGGACACTGCGGGAGCCTCGGGGCCAGGCCGCCTCCTCCGGGAGGGCGAGGCGTTGGGAAGCCGAGACAACGGCCAGCGGGGCGGGCGGTGGCGACGCGGGTGGGGGCGGGGAACCCTACCACGGGCGTTGCACTCCCTGCTGACCCGGGCAACCCCTGCTGCGGGCGCCAAAGCCCGCGCTCCCCGGAGGCGCCGTCCCCGGGCTGGCCGGCTTCTCCAGGGACAAACACGGACAACTCGTGAGCCCAATTCAGCTGCCTTTCCACCCCAGAGCAGCTCCGCTTTTGGCCGCGTCCTGCGAGGCGGGCCCCGCTGTCCCTACGGTGTCCCGCGCAGCCGGGCCCGCCTCCAGGGAGAAGGAGTGGGGGCTCCTGACTCCTGGCCTCTTCGCTCACGAGCGGAAAAAGATGCGGCCTCCCACGTCCAAAAGCAGAAAGTCTGGGCATTTACAGGAGTTAAAACATCTGCTCAGTTCTCTCCCCCTCCCCCTGCCATCAGCGCCCGGGGTGCAGACTCGTTACACTGCACTCTAGTTGACTCGTTACATACACTGCACTCGAGTTGACTCGTTACACTGCACTCTAGCTAACTTGTTACAGGGCCCGAGGAAGTCAGGATTCATTGTGTCTCAGAGAGAAAGAGTTAGGACACAGTCCCACAGTAGCAGAAACACACAAGTCCGCCCGCGGGTTTGTAACTTTTCCAGTTCACACGCACACAGGCAAGGCGGACGGTATACATTCACTACCTGAAGCCCTAGGTAAAGGTGCTGCTGAACGAGTCAGAGTCCGCTGATTGGATGACCTGGCTGCACAAAAATATCTGAGTGGTTTCAAGTTGTGGTTACTCACTGGTGTGGGTTGAACACATTAAGGTGAGGTGAAGACCCAGTGAAAAGTTACTCTTGGGAAAGTCTGTGGGCCTCACTGGGGTCCAGAGACAGAGCAAGGCCCGTGTTTCCACCAGCAGAAGGCAGGGCCAGGCCCTGGGCTCTGTCGCTGTGTGTGGCATGTTTGGCTCATGTTTGGCCACGCCTGGCATCCGATGCTGAAGGCAGAGGGGGCGGAGGGAGCTCTTATCCCCATCCTGGTCGGGGAGACCGAGCACAGAAGACAAGAAGGGGTTAACAATCCGAAAGGTACCTGTGGGAGGCTGCCGCGCCACAAGTGCTGTGGTTGGACTGGGACCTGGTGTTTGAAGGACAGTGGGAAGGGCAGTGTTAGTGGTCCCGGAGGAAAGGTGCAGGGCCTGCTGACAGGCGAACGGGCTGATCTGATGTGACTGGACAGCTCAAGTTGCAGACGCTGGGAAGTAAGAGTGGGCAGAGGGAACGGGAGCAGGAGGAGACCTGGCAGGAGATGGAGGGAGGCAGGAGGTGGGCCCGCAGGTAAACGGCTGGTGGGCGCACTGCTGGGGAGATGAGTCTGAGTGCAGACTGGCCTGCGGGGGCCAGGGCCCAGGGCCGGAGCAGCCTCCGGTGTCTGCATGGCTCCGGAGATGGGCGCTGAGGTACAGACAGTCCAAAGGAGAATGAAGCACGGACCGGAGGACCACGGAGCTGGACAGTCAGAAAGGCCGAGAGGGACAGCACACCTCCCGTTAGAAATGCCCTGTGGCTACTGGAGGTGGAAGGCGGGGCTCTGGCCGGTGCAAGAACTGGGGTTTGGGATCTGCTGGCGAGGAGGTGACAAATGCACTGCCTGTGGGGGGATGGAGGGTCAGACAGGAGCTGGGCAGAGCCTTGAGGAGAGGAGAGAGGAGGCTGGAAGGCAGGGTCAGAGGGGGATGCATGAACACCAGCCTGGAGTATCATCTCATTACACCACGAGTGCAAAAAGCTGCGAGGAGCCTTGTCGCAGACCAGCTGAGGAGGACGAGCCCGGGAAAAGGCCCTCCCCACCGGTGGCCGAGGGCCTGCAGGTGACCTGGAGCATCACCTGCCACAGGAGCAGGGCTGCTGGGCAGGAAAAGGGGAGCATGTGCACCTGCATTCAAGAACCCTGGCAGCCCTGGCTGCTGTGGTTTAGTGGTCTGAGTGCTGGCCCACAAACCAAAGGGTCACCTGTTCGAATCCCGGTCAGGACTGATGTTTCTCTCCCTCTCCTCCCCTCTCTCTAAAAATAAATATATATATTTTTAAAAATAAAGTACTCTGGCAGGAAAGGGAAATGGGGCCAAACGTAGAGGGCAGGGGTGCCAGAGGGTCCCATAAAGTCTCCCCCAAAGTGCTGACGGACCCTGTGCATCTCTAAGGCAAGAGGCAGGTGCTGTGGAGAAGAGCCTTTGAAAGGTGAAACTTAACACATGTGCGCATTTGACCTTTACCCTTTTCTGCTTTTTCTCACTCCCCATCCTCCCCCCTTCTAGTCCAATCTTTACTCTCTCTTTCTGCTCTGCTTTGTGGTTTGTGCATCAGGGTACCTTGGATAATTGACATAAAAAGCTGAAGTATGGCATCTTGAACTTGGGAAGGAAATGATAACTGTGAATAAATGCTTAAAAGATGGCTCTCTTGCCCTAGCCAGTGTGGCTCAGTTGGTTGGAGCGTCATCCCACACACCAAAAGGTTGGGGGTTCAATTCCCAGCCACGGCACATGCCTAGGTTGTGGGTTCCATCCCAGTCCAGGTGAGTATGGGAGGCAACCAACTGATCAGTGTTTCTCTGTCATATCAATGTTTCTCTCCCTTCCTCTCTCTTTAAAATCAATAAACATTTTAAAAAGATAGTTCTCTTTAAGAATGGTAGCATTCTTGATTTATAATATTAAAAGTATGATATTTGGTAGCCCAAACTAAAAACAAACAAACAAAAAAAGGCTAGGGAATAAAAATTCAGAAGAGGGACAGGGGAAAAATTGAGCTGGAGATTTTCTTAGATGATTTTGCTTCCACTGGAGCAAAGTTACAAATAGCAATTAAGAACGCAGTCCACTTGCTTTGCTACGATGAAGGTCATTATTAGTCTCTCAACCTAGAGTACTAAACAACCATGCTTCCCCAACAATAGTAAAAACGTACTCTAAAAACAGCAAGTGTAGTGTAATGACAAGGACAGGCGTGTTAAGTCAATGAGGTGTCATACACGCAGCACTGAGAAAGGGTCTACGGAGAATATTCAAGGAAAATCTCTGAAAACTTAATTAGTAACATGAGATTGTGAGCCCAAACATTTTTAACAGACTGTTATTTCACGCCGTTTTGAGACAGTTTACGGCCCGAGTCTGAAGAACGTTGTCATCGTGATACGTGATGTGGGCACACCCGAGGACAGTGTAAGCACCACGTCCGTGTGTTCACAGCACGCTCGCACGGCCTGTGAGGGGGAGACAGGAACGTGGCCGTCCTGTCGCCTTCGTTCATCGAGAAGTAATAAGATTCCGCAGAATCGCGATCATCTATTGTCTGCTTCAAGATTCCTCCAGAAGCAGTTGCACGGTGCCAGGCAGCAGGCTTGGGCCTGGGTACAGCTCCCTTCAAAAGTCACATCAGCGCTCGAAAAATGAAATAGAAAATCCCTCTCTGGGACCGTTCCCAAAGGAATGGAAGGGAGGGTCTCGAAGATGATCTTTGTGCGCCGGTGCTCATGGCAGCGCTGTTCACAAGGGGCAAAATGTGAAAACCACCCGAGTGCCCGTGGACAGGTGCACGGAGAAGCGGAACATGCTCCGTCCGGACGACAGCAGACTCTTCAGTCTTCAGAAGGAAGGAACCCGACTCCTTCCGCAACCCGGGCCGGCCTCGGGGACCTGGTGCCGCATGAAATGAGCCAGTCGCAGAATGACAGTATTGTCTGATTCTGCTTCTGTGCGGTCCCCAGAGCAGTCAGATTCACAGGGATGGGAAGTAGAATGGTGGCTGCCAGGGGCCCGGGGTGGGGCAGTGAACAGGGACAGAGTTTCCATCCGGGATATTGAAAAAGTGCTGGCAATGGTGGTGGTGATGGTGGCACAACCATGTTGTAACCGTGCTTGTAACTGTACTTGATGCCTCTGGGCCGCACGCTCAGAAAGGGCTGAAATGGCGAACCCTGTGCTACCTGTATCTGACCGCGAGACAAGAGAAGAAACATGATAGGAAACGTGACCGTGTGCCAAGCACAGTGAGAGCGAGCATTCACCTTCCAGCACGGCTCTTTGCTCCAGATACCTGCCTGGGGGCTGAGCTGAGACATAATGTGTATACCCACCTCTGTAGGTCACGATGTCTAGGAGACATTCATGCGCACAGTAGTGTCACAAGTAAATGTAGCCTTACAAATCGTGGTGGGCGCTACGAACCAGAAGAGAGGGAGTCGGACGATACGGGAGCGTCTGAATTGGGCTGAGCAGGCAGAGGAGGAGGAGAGGTGCAGAGTGGCGGGGGCCAGGGGTACAGAAGGCCTGGGGGACGCCGGCTCATCCAAGGGACACAGGAGATGATCACCTGAGGGCTCTGGTTTTGCTCTGGGAGCAAAGGCAAGCGGCCCTTCCATGAGTATTATGGGTTACCCTGTGTCCCCCCCAACACACACACACACACACACACACACACTCCCATGTTGAAGTACTAAGCCCTGGTACTTCGGAATGTGATTTGGAGCTGGGAGGGGACCACGTTAAAATGAGGTCATCACGGTGCACCCTAATCCACGCTGGCTGGTGTCCATGTAAGAAGAAGAAGAATCTAGGGCACGCACACACACACACACACACACACACACACACACGGGAGGACCCTGTGAAGACACAGAGAGAAGACACCATCTACCAGCCACTAGAAAGGCCTGGACTAGTCTTTCCTTCACAGCCCTCCGAAGGAACCGTCCCTGCCGGCACCTTGACGCTGGACGCCAGCCTCTGGAGCTGGGGATGATACGTGCTTGCTGCTGAAGGCTCCCGGTTTATGGGACCTGGTCACAGCAGCCCTGGCACACTCACAGTGTCGCAGACTCAGGACACCATTCCATGCTGACATTAAAAGGTAACATACGCTTTCTCACGAGAAGACCACTACTCTGTGAAATGCGAGGTAGTCACAGGTTCTTAGATTCAACAGACAACACTAAGTCCCGAGGTCTCCAACCCGCCAGCCCATCCAGCCGCCCCCTCCTGCAGCGCCCCTGACAAATGCAGGGTCTTCTCAGGCCAGTGCAACGGCGAAGAGCTTGAGCAGTTACAGGATTGATGGTTACTTTTATCCCAAACTGCCCTTCCCAAAGCATCCCTCCTGGACCCCTCCCTCTTGCCTAGTTGATTTAGCCTTCCCCCCCATCCTGGTGCGGGCTTTCGCCTGTCCAGCCTGAGTCCTGTGTGGTCACTCCAGGGTTAACTTGCCCAAACAGGGCTTAACGAGGTCACTTCATTCTCTGTCGCCTACCCCACTTAGTGCAAATGCCTTGGCTCAGACCTCAACTCTGTGTTCCTGCTCAAATGCTGCCTTTGGCATCAGACGCGCTCCTGCCACACCGCGCGCTCAGCAGCTCCGCACGATGCTCAGACGTGCCCTACGCTCGGATGCTCTGGACCTGCGCCCGCGCCCCAGGCCCCAGGTGCCTGCCTTCCCTGGCCGCCGGCGTGGAAGCTGCTTCCGTCCCCGTGAACTTGGCGGCCTCCGCAGTCAGGAGCGAGGCTGCTGCTTGCTGCACTCCCACACCTGCTGGCGCTTCACTGTATCCATTATGTCAACCTTGTATCCACCCACCCCTGCCTGGTAGGAACCAGTGCGTGCGTGCGTGCGTGCGTGCGTGCGTGCGTGTCTCCCAGGATATTAGATGCCTCTAACGCATCATGCTCGACACAATGTTGAAAGTAGTTGGTGCTGAGTAAATGACAAGTGAATGCATGCATGCATGCATGCATGCACGAATTGTCTAGATAAAATCAGTCGCCCATAACATGCGATAGGCCTTCAGAAGCCTAGAGAGCGCCCATCTTCTCCGGGTAAAGTGCTCCATTTCTTCCCTACCCAGCGGGTGACAGTTTCTGGACCCCTCGTCTGCAGGGATGCCCACCGCACTGAAAAGAAACAGGGCTCTTTCCTCCTGATCCTGGCACTCAGAATCGAAGACCATAACCTCAGAGGGCTGACCTGGGTGACATTTCCCTTCTGATGCAGCTGAAGTTTCTATTGATTCTTTTTTTTTTTTTTTTTGAACAGTTGGGATACTTACTGTTGGTTCCTCTTGAACTTCCCGTCAATTAGAAAACCAATCAGTCTTTGCAAATGAACTACCGTTGGGCCTTCTCCATCCTGTAACTGAACTAATTGATTTTTTTTTAAACCTAAAGACAGACTTTATCTTTACGCCTGTTAAATGTCATCTTGTTGGTTTCGATCCATCCCGCTAGCCAATCAAAGTCTTTTAAACTCTTAAATCTGGCATCGAACCCATCAGCCTGTGACAGCAGCCAATGTGCCATAACGGATGCTCTAGCGTCTCCTTCCTCCCGTGATTGACAAACACATTAGCAGCGCCGGAGTGGGCGGGGCTCTGCGCACACCCTGCGCCGCCTCCCCAGCCTCGCCCGCCTCACCCAGCCTCACCCACCTCGCCCGCCTCACCCGCTGCACCTCTGTGGATCCGTTTGTCAATACTCTGAACACGTGTGTTCAACTAAACGTGAAATTGCCCCAATTGTGCATCCGCCCAGCCCGTGTTGCTCCGTGTCACCCACAGGGTGTGGAGAAGGCGCCTCCCCGGCGCTTCGTACACGCGGGGAAAGGAGGGAGCAACGTCGCCGTGGCTCCTGGCAAACAGCTTTCCTTCCAAGTCGCGCGCACACACCCGCTCTTCCAAGATCTGTTCCCATTTTCGCTCAGAACCAATATTAACATCGAACTTATCTTCTACATTTTCCAGAACGCCACTTTTTCTGCTTTTTGGGAAATCATGACATTTTTCCCTTCCCAATTTTCTGCGACTCCCATCTGGCCCAATGCGAGAGGGTTTGCTGGGGCCTCAGGAGCAGCGTGGCGGTAACTAGTCAGTCCCCGCGCGGACTCTCACTGTCTTGGGCTCCTGACAGCTTCTCATCCAGGCCGTTTCTTCAACTCCTTCCAGTTTTAAAATGAGTCTCCTTATTGGAGAAAAACAACGTCCTAAACAGGCAGACGGGTGTTCAGAGTCCTTCCCAGCCCCGTTCCTCGGCCCGGCCCACCCACGCTGCTTTCCACGCCTCAACCCCCCCCAGGACAGCCTGCCCCTGGGGCTCTGCTTGTGTGAGTCCCCTGCGGAAATGCCCTTGACTCAGTCTGTCTCAGCTCAGACCTCTCTGTCCTGCCATGTCCCCGCCCCCTCGGATTGCTCACGGCGGCCGGCACCTTTCACCTGTGCAAACCAGCCTGCCGCATGAAGCTGGCCTGGGGGCGGGCACCCTGGGGGCTTTGAGGCCAGGCCTCTGCTCCTCACCCTGTTCATTCAGCCTCTCCCACAGCAGCCACGCAGGGGGCTTCCCAGGGCTCTGCCTGGCCTCGCGCCTCGCTGGGAGCCCCGTCCCCGGCTGTGGGAGCCCAGCTACTCATGGCTCGTCTCACAAAGGGGACGCATCTGCCGCCAGATGCACCCAGGTCCCTGCCTGTGCACCTGTTGTCCCGGGAGGGCTGGTGGGGAGGTGGTGGGAAGCACTGGACCAGAAACCCTATTTGGTGAACACAGCCTCGCCGGAGACTCTCCTCCCGCACAGTCCCATGATCCCATCCCTAAACTGCCGACACTCTGAACGCATGAACGTCAGGGCCTCCCACAGCTAAGCTGGGAATGGTCCAAATGGACACGAAAACTCCTGATCATCTCAGAAGCCCGTGGCTTCCCCCCCAGTGGGTTATGCACTCAAAAGTGTCCTTAACGATTTGCATCTATCGAAAGAACTGACCCATGCAGAAATGTCTGAAACGAAAAATGAAAAGCCGTGTTCAGCAGAAGGCTCCTGAGGAGACTGTTACTCCTTACAGTGCGAGGTACTCGCAGGTTCTTGGGTTCAACAGAGAACACTGAGTCCCGAGGCCTCCAGCCCGCCAGCCCATCCAGCCGCCCCCTCCTGCAGCGCCCCTGACAAGTGCAGGTCCCTGGGGCCAGTGCAACAGTGAAGAGCTGGAGTTGTGAGAAAGATTGTGGGTTATTTTGATCCCAAACTGCCTTTTAAAATGTTCTCCCCCCCAAATTAAACAATAAAAATGTCGTCCCATTTAGGAAACTCGGCGTTTTCATGGTCTCTGGTCGTTTCACGGTCATTTTCATGGAGGCCAGCATGCAGCTGCCCCAGCAGCACGCAGACCTCCACCCCAGGCTCTCCGAGGCACGAGGTCGCTTCCAGGGGTTCATCTGCTCCATCGTGTTGCCTGCGAGGCGGCAGGCCGTTCCCGGCTGACCCCCGACCAACCACAAAGCGAACACATGGGTACTACTCAGCCCTGCGCCGGTGGGGGTGGCCCGGGGTGTGCCAGCTGCCCGAGTGACCACTAGCCAGCCGCCCGGGACTCCGACGGGTCCTGGTTTGGGTGACAAATCATGTGGCCATCCCAGCTGACACGGCAAGACCTAGAACCTACCCATATGGAACACTGAAAAGTGTGACTGAGATTCCTATGGGTATATTCAACATGCCATCCTAAGCGGCTTCACGGCATCACGGTTGTAAGAAATAGAGAGGAGGGCCGGGAATCTGAGTATTTGTCGGGAAAGTTCAGTAAAAGACCAGTTCGGAGGTTGGCCCTGCCCCTCCCCACTGCCCCCGTCACGGGCCCTTCCGTCCCTGTGGTGCAGGCACACAATGCTTCATTGTAACCAACAAGGCGTGGGGAGTCCTGGCTCCCACTCTCGCCTGTGGAGTCCGGATTCCAACCCTCCCACTGTTCAGGGCAGACTCAGGGTCTTCTGGTCAGAGGTCGCTCACTGGAGAGGCAATGCCCCACCCCCACCACCCGCGGCGTGAGCTCCCGCACTGTGTCCCCTTGTCATAGACGGTGCCTGGGTGCCCACCGTTCCCACACGCGTTCAAACACACCGAGTGCCCAGCCTGTGCTGGGGACAGGGGGCGCAGCCGAGGGGAGGGAGCACCAGCCCGAGGGTCTCACGGTCTAGGAGGGGGGCAAACCCACAGGAGCGATGCGCCGAAGCCCGCAGGAGGGACCAGGCACGCAGGGCCCTGTAAGGGGGGGCGGGGGAGCATGGCGGCCACCTGCCAGGCCTCTGCTCCAGCCCAGTCTCTGCCCCTGTCTCCGCCACGTGGGGACACGGTGGGAGGGCGGCTGTCTGCAAGCCAGGGAGCGAGCCCTCACCAGGAACCCCGTGCTGCCCTCCCGACCTCGGACTCCCAGCCCCCAGAACCACGAGAAATAAAAAGTTCTGATGCTGAAGTCCCCCCACCTGCGGCATTCTGTCAGGGTGGCCCGAGGTCGCTAACAGAGAAGTAGGTAGACCCCCCCCCCATCTCCTCTCTCTCCCTGCAGACGATCAGAAGGTTACTCTCTGAAACGGGTGAATGAGGGGGTTCCCTGCACACACGGATGCCAGGGGGGCCACCCTGAGCTGAGGACAAAGGACAGCCTCACACTGGATGGTGACACCTCGCCCAGCCCCTTCCCACCCGCAGCCCCCAGAACCCTCACTTCCAGTGCCCGCTCTGCAGGTGGGACTGTGCGGACCCTTCTTCGGGGAATATGACGAGCTCTTGGGGGGAACGACCCAGAGGTATGGAAGGTCAGGGGTCATGGGGACGTCCTCATGGTGACAGGTCTCTTCTGGGGACTCGGAGCTTGCAGGCAGTTATTGAATGCTCCTCGCCAAGATCTGAATGAAGCGCCAAGAATTTCTAAACATTTGGGAAAATGTAAAAGGAAAAAAGGGGGGGGTATGAGGAAACAGGGAACAGAAAGAAAACGATCATTGACGTCTCCAAAGGCTGAAGTTATTGCAGCCATAAAGCAAGCAGAAGATGCTAAAAGTAGATGATACAAAGAGTTTTTGGAAATTAAAAATATGACAGTAAAAATAAAATCTCCACGGAAGACTCTAAAGTAGAATTAAGGAAATTCCCCAGGACAACAGAACAAAAACACAAAGCAATAGAGAATGTAGAAGAAAGAAATTCAATAATCGTGCTGGGAAGTTCGATGTGTGAACGAGGAACAGGAATGCCACAAAGGGTTAGGGATTAGAACGGCACTGGGTTTCCGGGCAGCAATGAGAGGAACTAGAATAAGAAATGCAAAGAGTAAATTTTTGAGGGAAACTTTTTCAACCAATAATCACAGGCCCAGACAAACCAATCATTCAAGTGTGTGAGTAAAGATGTTTTTCAGTCCTGGCTGGAGTGCCTCAGTGGATTAAGCACGAGCCTGCAGACCAAAGGTTCAATGGTTCAATTCCCAGTCAGGGCGCATGCCTGGGTTGCAGGTCAAGTCCCCAGTGGGGGCCACATGAGAGGCACCCACACATTGATGTTCCTCTCCCTCTCTTTCTCCTTCCCTTCCTCTCGCTCTAAAAATAAAATAATTTTTAAAAAAAGATATTTTCACTCATGCAGGATCTCAACAACTTAGCTCCTGTGGGTCTCCTTTCTCAGAAAACTACTGCGGGATGTGCTCCACCAAAACAAAGGAGTTACCAAGAGAGAAAAAGACATGGGGTCCAGGCAATGAGGAATCAAACACAGGAGAGGGGTGAAAGGAATCCATCCCCAGGAAAACGGGAGGAGAGATTCCCAAGAAACCAGTTGTGCAACAAGCAGTAACAATTGTGCAAGTAGCCAGATTGCAACCCGCAGCAACAGGCTCTGGAGACATGCCCCCTAGAAGATGAAATTAAAAACTGTGAAAGGAGATGTGCACATTCGCCTGAGTATTTGGGGATGACATAGTGAGAGATACATAGAAAACAGAAGCCAGTTACTTGCTCCAGGAAAGCAACGAATTGTAGAAGAAAGGAAATTCAATTGCATCCTACATGGCTTAACCAGGAATAGTGTTTAATAGTCATAAACAATATAAATGTAATGATCAAATAAAAATTATGACCTAACTATAGTGGAAAGATGGGAGAAGGGTTTGCATGCATGGGTGTGTAGTGAATGATGCGAAGGACCATGAAGCCTTTGCCTTCCGTGGTAGGACATGAACAGAGAACAAACCCCAGAACCTGGGAAATCAGGAAGTATCAGCTTCCCCGTGTTATTTCAGGAGAGATAAAGGGGAACCAAAAGGAATGGGTAAGGTATTCGGAAGTGGCGGTTGCTTCTGGGAAGTGGGAATGTGGGGTTGGCACCCACTCCTCTTGTGGGGAAATGAGGGAAGGTAGCTCATTTTTTGGCATTAAGCCTTGTAGAACTACTTGATTTTTTTAAAATAATACATTTACATCAAATTTGAAATCATATGTGCATTTTAGTCTAACTCTTGAGCTTTAATTTGCTTATCTGTTCTTTAGCTGGTTCACTTGTTCATTCATTCATTAATTCATGCATTCAGTCATTTATTCCTGCACGCATGCATTCATTCATTCATTCATGCATTCGCGCATGCGTGCACACATTCTGTAGACATCTGCTCTGAACCCTTTTCGGAAGGTCGGGTCCTGGGCCAGGTGAAGACAGCCTCAGTTCCTGCCCCTAAATGTCCTTTCCTTTCAATACAAAATTTAAAAAATTAAAAAAAACGTCAAGGAGTTTAAAGATTCAGGTGCCTTTTTGCCTATGAGATAATGTTCCTGAAGAGCTCAAAATCCTATGTCTGTTCGTCAGTTGAAGCCTCGGGACAACGTGTGGCTGAAGCTTGTGATTTAAAGGGGTCTATGACAAATCTTCCAGGAAAAAAATGCCCCCATAAGACATCAACACTCATAGTTTCGTTTATTGGCCACTTTGGGGAGGAATAAACACGGCAGCAGGAAAGGTAGTTTGACTGAGCACAAAGTTACGGGTGACACGCCACTGTTTAGGAAGAGGGGAATTCATACATGGCCAATATTACCAATGACGACAAGTCAGAATTCATTGATACACCATACACTGAGATGTGGCCCTCAATCACATTATTATGTGCATTCTTAATGATGACATTTAATGATAAGAACTAATCACATCCAAAAAACGGGCCAGTAAGTGTTAGTGACGCATCATTGGTATTCTGCGTGAATAAATTCCACGAGATTTTACATTTCTAACAGACAGAATTGCTTCCTTCTAGCTCCATCTATAGGGGCGCGGAGGAGAACCTCTGGCCTGTATTTACAGTACGAACAGCTGTGCGACCTGCTAGGATTTTGCCTTTGCCTGTGAGACCCTTCACGGCACCTCGGGAGAGCAGCAGGGGCACGTTCTGAAAAGAGAGCCTGAGTGTGGACACACCACGCGCTTCGGTTTGAAGAGCATGCGCATTAACTGGGCCGTGAAAATTGGCCGTGAAATGCTCTCTCCCCAATGGTACCTTGTGCGCCGTGACTATTTCTACTGTCCCGGGTGAATCTACAAAATGTTTTTCTTTAAATATTTTATGCATTTATTTTCAGAGAGAGGGGAAGGGAGGGAGATAGGGAGGGAGAGAAACATCAATGTGTGGTTGCCTCTTGCTCGCCCCCCACTGGGGACCTGGCCCGCAACCCAGGCCTGTGCCCCGACTGGGAATCAAACCGGTGACCCTTTGATTCTCAGGGCGGCACCCAGCCCACTGAGCCACAGAAACCAGGACGTGAATCTACACAACGTTTTATTCAAAGTCCTTGTTGCTATCCCAACATTGCCAGTATGTGGGTCATAGAAGAGGCTTATAAGTTATACCTGTGTACTAGGCACGCCTTTCAAATTGGAACAAAAATCATATTACGTAAAACACATTCCACCTACTCTGGTTCATCTCAAATGCCATTTTCTCAAATGCTACCTCCTCTGGGGACCTGCCCCTTCTCCCTCACCCCAGGCGACCCCCTTCCCTCCGTTCAGGTGAGCTCCAGCCCTTCCAGACCCTGCCTTGCCCCCCAGTGGGCTCTGCGCTCCCTGGCAACAGAGACCAGACCTCCCCGAGGCTCCGTGGTTAGCAGATGAATCGACTTGGAGACACAAATTCCTGTGACTTTTCAGGGAGGCTGCGATGCTCCGCCCGTGTCCGGGCCCTGTGCCAGCAAGCTGCGTGTCTAATAATATAAAATGTAAAGAGCAAGTCTGCGTGAGGAGGGGAACGGCCTCTTTCTTTTTTCTTTTCTTTTCTGTTCTTTTCTTTTCTTTTTCCTTTTTTTTGGGGGCAGGGGCGGGTGCAGATTTTGCAATCAGAAAAGCTCCTTATGATCACCGGACTGGCTTCCATTTGGAGCTAACGAGTCAAGTGCGTTTCTGGCTCTTTAACTAAGGTTAAATTTAGCTCATCGTCTCGCTTAAAGTCAAGCTGTCAGTAGGATTTGCAATTAAAATGTTCACTCTCAACTTTCCTTCCCATTCAGGGGACGTTCGCAATGCACCCCGCTTCCAGCCCTTCCTCCTCCCTGCAGCTTCTCCCCGATGCCAGGGGCCCCGTGCACACAGCAAGATGACTCCTTACCTCTGGGTTCCCGGGTCACCCCTAAGCACGATGACACCTCCGGATCGCCCCCCACAGGCAGGCAGGGCATGAACCCACGGCTGCGAATCAGCCCTCAGGTCCAGCAGCTGAACGCCTGTTGTGCACCAGGCCCCCAAGGGGCTGTGAAAAATGTGCAACAACCTAGCGACCAGGGCCGACGCCGGGGGGCCTGGGACGTGGGGAGGTCCGGGGGTCCCAGAAGAGGAGAAAAGGGTGCCCTCAAGGGAGGATTGGGGGCGGGGCCACATTACAGAAATACCAAGCACCACAAAAATATCCTTTAACGATCGCCGCGGCCAAGCCCGGGTGTGCCAGCTGACTCTGGGCCCCTCCAGGCCCCCACAATGCCTAAGGACCTCATGGGGAGGGGTGCAGCTGTGGGCACGTGCAAAGGTTACCAGGTCACCTGCACAGCTGTCTCGGGTGACCAGGGCCGTGGAGAGCCAGGAGAAGAGCCCCTGCCCTAGGATCTCACCTCCAAGCCTCCCGGTCTCTGCTCGGACCTGGGCTTCAGTCCTCCCGCCTGCCTCCCCCTGAGCCTGCAAAGGGCTCTTCCCGCCCCCCTCCCACTGTGGATCGGAGGCCCGACTGCAAGGCCCAGCACCCCAGCCCCGCCGCGGGACGGCCTCGGGGTGGGGGTGGGGACGATGCTCACCCAGTGTGCGTCGGGCAGAGGGAAGTCACCAGGCCACGTCCTCCCTGGGTGAGCCGCCCGCTGCCCCTCCTCCCAGGAGACCTGGGGCGGCAGAGACGGGCCTCAGGAGCCTCGGGAGCCCAGGGTTGGCATCCGACTCCTTTCGTGGCCATCAAGCGAGCGGGGCTGGCGGCTGCCCAGAGGACGGGCAGCCTCCATGACGCCGCACGGATGTGCCTCAGGCTCCAGCGCTCCGGAGCAGAGCCGGCCTGAGCCGGGGGCAGCGCCCACCTCGCCTGGCTGGGTCCCTGCCCATCCACACTCCGTGCTCAGCCACGAGCCCCTGCGTATGCGATGGCAGCAAGTAGGGCAGAGGAGGCCTGCTCGGGGACTTAGTGAAATGAGCTCAGCGGCCCTGGAGCGGCTCCGGAGCCGGGAGGGGACCTGCAACCCAATGTTTGCATCTTTGCCATCAGAGCGCCTTGGAATTTCGGAGGAACGTTACCTGTGGGAAAGCTGGGAAACATTTTCTCTCCCCTAGGTGTGTAGCCTTGGGCAAATGTCCACCCCTCTCCGGGTCCAACAGGTGTCCTTCCAGCCCTGGCCCCCCGAGGCCCTGCTGGGTGGAGGGTCCCAGCACCCGTCCGTAGGGCGCTGAGGACGACGTTTGTCACGGCACAAAGTGAGCTTAACTCTAGGGCTTTGCAGAGCTCTGAGGTCGTCCACCTGACATTTTCATAGCCTTTCTTTCGTGAAGTGGTGGCCGGACTAGATGGTCACTGTGGTTACATGTCCGTAGTTAGCAGAATAAAAAGCTGGCAGCCGTACCCTGCTGTGCTGGAGGGCTCAGGGACGTGTGACAGCCCCTGGCTCACGTTCAGCAGCCCGGCCTGGACCCTGAAGGACTCTCGCTTGGGCTTTGGTCACTGTAGGACCCAGAGGGGTGGCGTGGGGGAGCGGACACAGATGTACACTCCGTCTGTGGGGACAGCACTGTGAGCACCGGGTCCCAGCATGCTCAGGGCCCAAAGCCTTCCACACCTCGGGCGGGGGAGGGAGAGCTCTCGCATGTGTCTTCCCAGCGGGCTGACAGGCAGAGCCCCTGCTCCCCGTCCACCAGCCAGTGGGGCGCCACGGGGCAGACTGTGGAGTGTGGCCCCCGCACGGGTCATGGAATCAAGTTCGCAGGAGACCGGGACCAGCGTCTTAAACAAGGAACACTGTGGGGCAGGGCAGGCTGCTTCGGGGGACGGCCCCCGTAGTTACAGACGAGGGTCTGTATTCACCGTGAACCTTCTGTTTCAGATACACGTGTGTGTTCAAATGTGTACATTCAAAGACATTTATAATACATATAGTCCTTCTGTGTGGAGGAGGAAATGCTCCAGAAGTCAACCCTCCAGCAGGCAAACTGCAGGCAGAATAGCCACAAACCAGCCCTGGCTGGTGTAGCTCAGTGGATGGAGCGCGGGCTGGGAACCAAAGTGTCCAAGTTCGATTCCCATGAGGGCACATGCCTGGGTTGCAGGCCACGGCCCCCAGCAACCGCACATTGATGTTTCTCTCTCTCTCTCTCTCTCTTTCTCTCTCCCTTCCCTCTCTAAAAAATAAAGAAATAAAATCTTTTTTTTTAAAAGAAAGAAATGTAAAAAAAAAAGAAAGAAAAGAATAGCCGCAGACTAAAGCAGGTGGGTTTGGGAGCGACAGCGAACCTGGGAGAACCAGCCCACCTGGGGCGAGTGTCTCATTTCTGTGGCCTCGCCCTAAGGACAGCCACACCTGTGGTGAGGGCCCACGGGGGCTCAGTGCCATAGGAGGCTTATTGTCCTCTGGACAAGACCCGGAGGAGGAGCCATGGACCGCCGGGGAAGCTGGAGAGTGGGAAGGAGCCTGGAGAAGGAGAGAGACGGGGGAGGGGAGCCCCAGATTCTGTGTGCACCACAGTGCCTCGGAGTCTGAAGTTCAAGGCGAGCCAAGTGAATCGCCTACCAAGACAGAAATAGCAACCCCCTTCACAGCAATATCGCAGAATCCAGTCTCCACGACGGGACGCTCACAATGTCCAGGACATAACCCAGAATGACCCACCTGGAGACGGCCAGGAGAACGAAGCCCAGGCTCAAAGCTGAATAAATAAGTCAATCAACAGGTACCAACTCTAAGATGACTCAGATTTTGGAACTATTAAAGAAGAACTTTAAAGCAGCTATTATAACAATACTCAGTGAGGAAAGGAAAAATATGTCCAGATTAAGGATAGGACATCGCAGTTGAGAAATACACAATGTAAAAATGAATCAATCAGCAGAGTGATTCATAATAACCAAAAAGCAGAAACGATCCAAATGTCTGTCAACGAACAGGCGAGTAAGCAAAGCACGGTGGACTCATGGGGTGGAATATTATTCAATCATAAAAAGAATGAAATTCTGCCCCGGCTGGTGTAGCTCAGTGGATTGAGTGCGGGCTGTGAACCAAAGTGTCGCAGGTTCGATTCCCAGTCAGGGCACATGCCTGGGTTGCAGGCCACGGCCCCCAGCAACCTCACATTGATGTTTCTCTCTCTCTCTCTTTCTCCCTCCCTTCACTCTCTAGAAATAAATAAATACAATCTTTAAAAAAAAAAGAATGAAGTTCTGACATGTGCTCCAACACGGATGAACCTTGAACATGTTATGTTAAGTGAAAGAAGCTGGTCACAAAACACCACGCATCGTATGATTCCATTAGCAGAACACTTCCAGAACAGGAAACTCTGTGAAGGCGGGAAGCAGATTAGCAGCAGGCAGGATCTGGGAAGAAGGGGAAACGGGAACACTTGAGAGTGGGTATCGGGTTTCCTTGGGGAGCAATGAAATGTTTTAAAATTACATAGTGGTGGTTATTGCGCAACTTTGCGAGCATCCTGAAAACCACCGAGTTATACACTTAAAAATGACAAATGAGAAATTTAGAGCTGGAAACCACATTATCTAAAGCGAAAGCAATTCACTGAATGAACTCAGAATGAGAATGGAAATGACAGAAGGGGAAATTGAGAAAACTTGAAGAGAGATGAATACAACTTTTCTAGTTTGAAAAAAAGAGAGAGAGAAAAGATGGAATAGAATTAACAGAACCGTGGGGACGTCGTGTAAAACAGCATCAGAAACCTAGAAGTGCCAGAAGAGAGAAAAGGGAAAATGGGGCAGGAAAAGCATTTAAAGAAACACTAGCTGAAAACTTCCCATATGTGGAGAAAAACATAAATTAGAGTCCCAAGAAGCTCAGCAAAATTGGAATAAGATACATGGAGAAAACTACACCTTGGGCACATTGTAGTCAGACTACTGAAAACCAAAGAGAAGGACAAAAATCTTAAAACCAGACAGAGGCCCCAGCCAGCTGGGTATTGTCCCACAAATTGAAAGGTCGCTGGTTTAGCCCTGGCTGGTGTAGCTCAGTGGACTGACCGCGGGCTGGGAACCAAAGTGTCCCAGGTTCAATTCCCAGCCAGGGTACATTCCTGGGTTGCAGGCCATAACCCCCAGCAACCGCACATTGATGTTTCTCTCTCTCTCTCTCTCTCTCTCTCCCTCCCTCCCTCCCTTCCCTCTCTAAAAATAAATAAATAAAATATTAAAAAAAAAAAAGAAAGGTCGCTGGTTCGATTCCCAGGCAGGGTGCATGCCTGGGTTGTGGGCCAGATCCCCAGTTGGGAGTACATGAGAGACAACCGATCAATGTTTCTTTCGCACGTTGATGTTTCTCTCTCTCTCTCTCTTTCTTCCTCCCTTCCCCTCTCTCTCAAATAAATAAATAAAATCTTTTTTAAAAAGACAGAGAAAATTATACATTACGTACTGTGGACATTTCATCAGAAACCACAGAGGTCAGAGCATAGTGTACCAACATCTTTAAAGTATTGAAAGAAAAAAATATGGCCAACTCAGAATTCTGTACCCAACAAAATTATCTTTCAAGAATGAAAATGAAATGCAGACATTCTGAAACACAGGAAACCTTGGCGATCCTTCGCCAGCAGACCCGCACTGTGAGACGTGCTGGAGGAAGTCCTGCCTCCTAGAGGAAGTAACGCTGGGGAGAAACTCGGGTCTTCATGAATGAACAAAGGGCATCAGAAACAGGAAATACTGGGGGAAATATACAAGACCATTTTTTCTCTTATTTAAAAAAATCACCTGTGACTGGAGCAAAAAGCACAACACTGTCTCGTGGGTCAAGGACAGCGGGAAGGAGGACACATGGGCCCACATGACCACCAAGTTCCTACGTGTCATTTACGTGGTGTGATACCGACTTTGAGAAACCAGTAACCACTAGGATGCGTATTATAATCCCTAGAGCAGCCGCTGGAAAAGCAAAGCAAGGGCATAAAGCCGGAAAGTCCACTGGTAAATGAAAATACCCCCCCCCCCCACCGCCAAAGGACAGGAAAGAGGAACAGAGGAATTAGAAATAGAAACAACAAACAGAAGACAAATAAATAAAACAACAGAGCCACATTCAGTGATGCCGAGGGTTATACTAAGTGTTAATGGGCTGGATAAACACTCCCAGTAGAAGGCAGAGGTTACTAGAGTGGAAAAAACAGTAAGAAATAACTCTATGCCGCCCGCAAAGACTCACTCTAAATATAAAGACACACGCAGGTGGACAGCGAACAGGCGGTGAAGACGGACCGGCACACAGTAGGCCCGCCAAGGTTGCAGCGAACGTACTGACGTCAGGTAACACGGACTTCAGACCAGAGAGTAGCACCAAGAGCGGAAAACAGATACTTCATAATGACAGAAGGGCCAATTCCTCAGGACGAAGTAAAAATAATAAATGCACATGTGCCAAATAGCACAGCCTCAAAACATACAAAACAAATACTGACAGCTTTACAGGGGAGAAATAGACAATTCCAGAATCATGCTTTTCTCTCCACAATGCATAGAACAGCGTAAGAAAAAAAAATCAGTGATGACAAAGAGGATGCCGTGATATCTTGACCTACTTGATATTGATACAGATGGGTTATAATGTAAAATACTGTATTTTTACTGTGACTCATTTTGTAAAAAGGTCTGAAAACTACTCTTCTAGGGCAAACGCAGAGGGCTGAACTCTAGACCTTGCAAAATTCAATGTCTAGTGGGCGAGACAGGTCATTATAATACCAGTGGAAACTGGTACACGGAAGAGAAAGAATTAACGTTTATTGAGTGTCTACTATGTGCTAGACTCCATGCCCAACCCCTTACACAGTTGCTTAATTCTCATCCAGCTGGTATTACCATCCTTGCTCTTCAGGCGGGGAAACTGAAGCCCACGGAGGCAAACTACCTGGGCTGGCGTCAGCCCAACTTGACCCAGCTCTGACTCCCACCAGACGACCACGGGAGGACAGAGAGGGGATAGCTCCTGTGCAGGGAAACGGGGAAGCACGGTGCCGGAACAGTAGGTGTGACTGGAACTGGGTGGGCGAGGAAGGAAGAGAAACAACGGTGTGAGCAAACATGTGTGGGGGGGGGCAGTGTGTGTGTGACACCCCCACCTAGTGTGTATGGGTGTCAGGGGCGGGAGCTTGGAGGCCGTGCGTGGGAGGGACTGGCGGGGCATGTGGCTGGAGGGGCTGAGGGCGAGGTGGAGTGCAGCTGAGCCTCACTTTGTGTTTCCAGGCGAAGCCAGAGAGATCCCGGCAGTAACGGGACCAGGAGGACTTGGGGTCTTGCTCACCGCCCCCTTCCTGGCTGGCTGGTCTGGGGGAGGCGGGCTGGGAGCTGTTCTCCCCACATTTAAATGGAGTGTCCCCCATGCAATGTCCTGAGAAAACCTGATCGTTAAAGGCAGGTGCGTGCAGAGGACGCTGCGACGCTTGTGCAAATGCTGACACACATACACACACATACACACACCCCATCCTTGGTCCAGACTGACGCACGAGAGGTTGGGGATGTGCAGACACTCACGTCCTGGCTGACTGGGTGTGCGACCCCAGGAGGCACGGCAACCCACAGACACAGCAGTCCAGAAAGCTTGGACTGCGTGCTAAATGCGAGGCTGGGGGTGGAGCAGAACCCCCCAGAGATGAGAGAGGCACTGGTCTCTCTGCCCACCGCCAGGAGGCCAAGGCTGCTGAGGCCTGGGGCCAGCGCTGAGCACCTGGGACGAGCCCGGAGCAGCTCGAGGGCTCTGACTCCCAAAGGGGCCGCCTTCTGGGCATGTTCCCACGCCTTCACCCACAGGTACCGCTGCAGGGCCCTGGGGCCAGAGCCACGCCCTTTCGGACGGTGTTTCCTGGCGGCACTGGAGGACCTGCAGGCGGAGTCTAGCGCCCCCACAGGTCAGTAGCGGCGGTGCCAGCTGCAGAGCGGCCCTTGCTTGGGCAGGCTGACACAGCCCGGCTCCCCAAGGGCCCAGCGCCGCCGCGAACCCCCGCCGCGAACCCCTGCCACGAACCCCTGCTTGGCCGATGTGCCAGAGTGATGCTGGATGCCGCTTCTCCGCTTCCCAGGCAAGTCTCAGGGGCAAATGCGAGTCTCCAGAGGCCGGCTGAGAAAGGGGGACCCGAAAGGCTTCCCCTCGGCGGGAGAGGGGTCTGCCATGCTTGACTGTCTTGACCCTGTGTCCAGACCACAAGCCAGTGCCAGCTGGGGTGCCCCCGGAGCCCTAAACTGCTGACAGAAAAGACACCAGCAGCACTGGGAGTCTTCAAAGGCATGACTCAGTTTCCCCATGGAACTGGCTGTTCCGGGGCGTGAGTGCTCTGTGCGCCCACGGGTGGAGTGCCAGGGTGTATGTGGTCATCCCCCCGCCCGGGGCCTGTTGGCCTTCTCTCCCCTCCTCCCCCGTCCACACTCCAGCCTCGTGGAATTACTGAGTTCCCTGAATCGCATCGAGTTGTCCTGTGTCTCTGTGCTTTTGCCCACGTTCCTCCGGCCACTCGGAAGGCTCTCCCTCTGTGGCTGTTCCTTCAGCTCCGTGGTCCTCACCCTCCAGCTGGGACATCACCCTCTGGGCCCCGATGGCTGCTGCCTGAAACTGTCCTTCCGTCCTCTGCGTCACCCTCCCCCCCGCCAACAGTCCATGCCTTGGGGAATCTCACTGACAGTGTGGCATTGTAACGGCCACATTCCTTGAGCTCCAAGACACACCTCTTCGCTTTTGAAGGTTTCTGAGATAAGGTGGACTCTCACACTTGATGCCCACCTTGAAGGCCAGGGCCCTTCTCCCTGTCTCCCACCCCCGGGAAAAGCTGCTGTGAAATTAAAGGCAGGTCCTAGAACCAGGCGACTGGGGCCCTTGCCTCGGGTTATCTGGGTGACCCCACAGCCTGGTGCACACCGGGCCTGGCAAGCATTGGCTGGATTTGAGTTTGAGTCCAGTTCAAGTTGTGTGCTCAGCAAAGCAGAGGGTTCAGGATAAACACAGTCGAGTCCTCGCCCTCCGGGAGGGCGCAGACGTGTGTGGAGGAGGGGCTGGGGAGGCCGTGAGGACAGCAGCCCACATGGTGGAGACAAAGCCCCCTGTCCCTTGCCCTGGGCTAAAGGGGTTTGTCATGTTTTCTGTCTGTGAGGTTTTTTTTGAAGGGCAGATAAAGTTTTATGATGTGTAAATGTCTTGCATTCTCTCAATCAATTCTACAGAGAACCTCTGTCCCCATTGCCCATTTCATTCTACAGAGACGGGAACTGAGGTCAGAAGAGCCTTTTTCCTGGTCCACAGGTAGAAAGTGCCAGAACCAGCTAGAAAGTGCAGCGTTATTCCCTGACCCCTGCCCTCTCTCCACGGGGGTCAGCCCTGCTCAGTGGAACCCAGCTCTCCCCTTCCAGACACGAACACACAACGCGGTCTCCAGCAGAAGTCGAATCCCTGGTCTGCGAAATAAGAATAAACCCTGAAGTTTCTCCCTACGCCTTCTTCTCACACAGTCGCCATGGCGATGGGAAAATATTATGCAGCGAAGGAATTATGGGAATATGAATCAGCAGAAGCCGCAAAAGGGCCTTTGGAAAACTGTGAGTCCCAGGGGACAGGCCTCCTTTTCAGAGTATCCTCTCCGGAATGATGGATTGCACTTTAGCTTCCTACGGAAACTCGGCGCGGCCAGCCCCGCTCCATTAGCGGCCGCCCCGCCGCCTCCCTGCCAGCCCCGGCCCTCCCTGTCCCGAGGAAAGCGGGGCCGTTTAGGAGCGCGGTCGCTGCTTGGCAACACGGGCTTGTGGGTATCTGCCGGCTTCCCTGGGCCCGAAACATGGCTGCTCGCCAAGTGGAACAAATGACCGGTGTGGATGCTGGTGGGCGGTTCACGGGGTCCAGCAGCATTTATTTCCACGGTGGGGAGGGAGCTCAGACGTGTTTTCCAGTCCGGGATGATGGCGCTCTTCACTGAGCACCGAGTCACGTTGGGAGGTAACGACCGGCTTATCCTGTTATTAGGAAGTGTCCCTGAAGCCGCTAGTGAATCTGTGTGGGATAAAAAAAAAAAAAATGGAAACGTAGACTGACCGTCGGATCCAGCAATTCCACTCCACTCCTGGCGGAGCAGCGAACACGGCTGAGAGCAGGGGCTCCCGTGGATGTTTGTCCGCCCGTGCTCATGGCAACGCTGTGTACGGCGCCGACGTGCAGAAACAAACGGCGTGTCCATGGAAAGATGGAGAGAGCGAGACCGAGGGTGGTCCGCCCACACAGCGGGGTGTTACTCCGGCTTCCAGAGGGAGGAAATTCTCACGCGGGCTACGACACCGTGGGTAGACCTCAAGGACGGTGTGCCAACTGAAATAAGCCAGTCACACACGGGGACAGACACTGTAGGCTCCCACCTGGGGGAGGCCCCTGGGGCGGTCAGACTCGGAGACAGAGAGTGGAGTGGTGGTGGGCCAGGGGCAGGGGAGAGGGCGTTTACCGGGGACAGAGCTGCTGGTGGGCCAGGTGACAGGAGTTCTGCAGGTGGGGGGCAGTGACAGCTGCACGACAGTGCGAATGCACTTACTGCCCCTGAGCTGTGCCCTTAGAGATGGGTGATAAGGTCAATTTTCCACTACGTGCATCTAATCACAATAAAACACACTGAAGCCTGGGAAAGGCAGTGGCTTGGGGGACCCTGAACATGGACTTGGACTCACTGCTGGCCAAGCCAAAGGTCTACTGGCGCAGTCTAGTGCGTGCTCCACCCAGCTGGCACGGTTCCTCGGCCACGTCGAGTCCCCCGGCTTCTCGGTCCCACCTGGACCTTGATGCACGTGGTGGCCTCTCTCCTTCCCTACTCAGTTGGCTTCCTCTGCTGAACTCCCTTTTCTGCTGAACCCCCTCCAGGAAGCCTAGCCTGCCCCCCTCGGAGCCCCCCATCATCTACAAGGTCAGGTGCTGCACTGGGCAGGAGCCCTTGGGAGCAGGATGCAGTGCTTGGGGACCCAACTCGGTCGGTGGCAAGGCTGGTCTGTTTGACGGCCGCCACCCCACCCCCAGGTCTGCCCGCTGGCCTTCTTTAGTTCCACCCTCCGTTTGACACAGGTGGACAGAGCACCCCCCCCCAGGGAAGCCCTGTGCCAGCGACAGTAAGGGACAGAGCCGGACTGCAGCTGGCTCCTACAGAGCGATTGGGAGCAAGGTGGTTTTGGTTATGGACTCTGGAGCCAGGTGGCCCGAGTTCAGATCTGGACTCTGCCCTGGAAGCTGTGTGACTCTGCCCGAGCCACTCAGCCTCTCTGAGCCTCAGTCTCCTCGTCTGTCATGGGGAGCAGTGCAGGCGCCCTAGTGCGGTGAGGACCGAGCGGGTGAATGTGTGTAAAGCTCCTCAAACTAAGGGCTTCACAGGCCTCGGCTGACACGGAGGTCTACCAGGGCTTCTGGCCTCTGCCTGTGAGCTCTCCTCTCTGCTCCTCCGCCCTGCTGGGCTGCGGCTCCCCCAGGGCCAGGCCTCGGTCGTCTCTGTGGCCCTCAGGTAGAGCGGAGAGCGGAACGCTCAGGTGAGACGGACATGCGTCCGAATCCCGGCTCTGCCCTGGACACATGACTGCACGTGTCCTGCAAGGTGTCGTCTGCTCAGCCTACGATGCAGCCGGGGATGCGGACATGGGGGCCGCCTGGCCCAGGACAGGTGCTGACTCGATGAGACCAAGGTCACTGTCAGCGGCTGGCGGGGTGGGTGCGCAGCCCTCGCAGGGGCAGGGAGCAGTGAGACACAGGAATCGAGGTCATGGGCAGCTGAAAGTCGCTCCCCTTGAGCAGTGATGGAGAGGTCATGCGGCGATGCCCGAGGTAAGGGCTGGGTACACGTGCGATGCTCGGCAGGGGTTAAAAGCCGTAACCATGGAGATAATGCAGCCCTGTGGGGACCGCTGCTCGTGACACGGTCGGGGGAGAAACGGGAGACGCCCTTTTGTGGGTGGCTGGACTGGGCGACCGTGCCCAGAAAGAGGGACGGAGAGGCAGGAAGCCCACGTGGCTGGCGGTGCAGGGTTCCCATGCAGGGGTGACAGCGGATTTCATTGTCCTTTTCTGCACTTGGTGAATTTTCTGCAGAGGTTTCGTCTCTTATAGACATTTGGGAGTTAAATTTTTTTTTTCAAGCGAGAAGGAGGGAAGGAGGAGGGAGAGGAACACTGGTGTGAGGGGGCACGAAAACCGCTGCCTTTTGCACACGGCCCACCCGGGACCAAACCCGAGACCCAGGGATGCCCCCCAACCAGGAACCGAACGGGGGCCTTGTGGCTCGTGGGATGACGCCCAGCCCACAGAGCCACGTCCACCAGGGCTGGGAGTTCACTTTTCGAGTGGAGCGGTTTAAGCCGGGCCCCAAAGTTCCTGATCCGTGAAGATTCTCAGTGTCCCTGAGGTGGCTTCTCAGGGCCAGAGCCCCAGGGCTGGGGACAGGGACTGAGTTTGGGTGGCACGCTCTGAACCCACAGTGTCACGTCCCTGCTGCCGGCCAGGACAGGCTCTTGCCTCGCCAGCGGAGGCCCCGGCCGTGAGACGCCGCCTGGCCCCAGCCCGGGCTGCAGGGGGGGCGGTGAACGAAGGAGGGTGGGCCTGCCCACACGTGGGGGCTGATGACAGCAGGGAAGGCAGCGACGGTCACAGGACGTGCACAAAGGGGTGGGACTGTCCTGCCCAGGCTGCACTCAGGGTGGCTGAGCAGTGGCCACCGGGAGCCAATGAACCCCGCACACCCAGAACCACAGGGTCAGCGGGGTCAGGAAGGTGAGAGGGTGTGGCAGCCTCTGGGCAGGAGAGGGAGGACCCCCAGGGACGGGCGGCCTCCAGCCAAGCAGGCCCTGCTGTGGCGTGCCCGCCGTGTGCGCACGGCATCGGTGGGAGGCCGAGGCTGGCTCCGGGGAGGGCAGGGCCCCCTGGGCTGCCCACACACAGCTGCAGTGGGGGAGCAGAGCCCCTTCCTTCCCCTCCTTCTGGAGCCTGGGCCCCACCCTGACGCCCCACTTACTGCTTTGTCAGGAGATGCTAGGGCCGCCTGGACCCAAGCAGGCTCCCGTTTGGAGGAACACGAGCTCTTTAAATCAAACTAAATGTAAACCACACGTCACTTTCAAGATCTGTGGGCCTGAAGCAAGCTGCCGGGGAGTGCAGGCCTGACCCCGGACCGCCCGCCCCTCCAGAACCCCCACCCAGCGCTGCCCTCAGGGAAACGACGGCCAAGTGGACGCCCGATTCTTTGAGGATTGGACTCTGGCGTGTGAGCAGGGCTGGAGGGGCTCTGCTGTGATGGGAGGGGGGCCCGGCGGGAATGTGCGCTTTACACGCAGCCGGGCAGGCGAGCCTTCTGTCGCTGGACGGGGCCTGGAAGCCCTGCCAGCAAATGCATAATTTATGAGGATGAGCCTATGCATATTTATGAGCTCATTGCCTTCCAAGGCCAGTTGTGGTCTGTGCAAAATCCTCGCATAATGAATTATTGCCCGAGGGGAGGGCCTGGGTTCAGGGCAGGCCTCGAGCCCTCAAAATGACTACAATCTGTAAAACTTGCCTTGAAGAAAATGCTCCCCACCAGGCCTGCCTTTGGTCAAATGCGGGGAGACCCAGAGAAGGGAGCCTTCCACGGGCGGGGGAATCCCTTAGCCCCCAGCAGCATTCCAGGGAAACTGAGGCAGGCGTCCTTTCCCCCCAAAGCGACCTGCACACATGGGGGGTGGGGGGTAGAACCTGGTGACAAGGCCTTCTAGCCTCGGATCACATGCAGCGAGAGCCAAGTGCCCCTCGGGCCGGTGTCCATTCCTTCTGGGCCTCAGTCTTCCCATCCGTTCAATGGGGAGGCGGATGCCTCCTTCCGGCGACTCGAAGGCGTACTTGCCTCGAGCTGCTGAGACTGGAGCGTGACCGAGCCTCCGTGTCTCGGCTGCTGTCGGGGTTCGAACGGCAGAGTTCTCTCCTCCTTACAGAAGACAGTGTGCCTGTCACAGCCAGGGGCATCCCAGGCTCTGCTGAGACGCAGCGATGGGCCACCGTTGGCCAAGCACCTGCTGTCTACCGGGTGCCGTGCCTGGCACGCACCAGCAGTGGTGCACAGATAGTGCTGGCACACACGTGTCGCATGTCACACAGCGCAGGGCCAGCGCACAGTAGGTGCTCAGTGCACATGAGTGTCCCTCTTCTCAGCCGCAGGAAGAACAGGGCCCCACTCAGCGGATTTCGCCTGGTAGAGAAGTCTGTCCGCAGAACCCTAGCGGGGATGCGCGGCGTTCGAAGGCTTTAGTCTGTGCCGGTTTAGTTTGGACTCGGGTGGGGGGAGGGGGCTGCAGCGTGTTCCCAAACTAGTCAGAACCCAATTAAAATGTTACTCATGAAACCCAAGACAGTGATTCACTCAGTACTCCATCTGGTATTTCTCGCTTCCAAGCCATTCGCATGTGACTCAACGTCGGTTGTGTTTGTCAAACTGTAACCAGCCGCACACTCCCTCGTCCCAGCAAACGTCCTTCTGAGGGGCGCGCCACCATCAGAGCGTGCATCTGCGTGTGCCTGTGAGTGTGTGTGCCCGTGAGTGTGTGCCTGTGTGTGTGCCCATGAGTGTGTATGCCGAGAGTGCCTGTGTGTGCCTGAGTGTGTGCCCGTGAGTGTGTGCACATGTGTGCCCATGAGTGTGTGTGCCTATGAGTGTGCCCATAAGTGTGTGCCTGTGTGTGCCTGTAAGTGTGTGCTTGACTGTGTGTGCCCATGAGTGTGTGTGCCCATGAGTGTGTGCATGTGTGCACCCACTGCCAGCAGGTCCATCCCCGAGGTCCAGGATGTGTGACCTGAGTGTGTGCAGGGCTGTCCCTGTTGACAGGGACCCACATTGTCCCACAGGGTCCTGGGCTTGGTTCAAAGTTCTGCTGCCACCGTCTCAAAAGTTCTGATCGTTCTTAAACATCATGCACAGGGCCCGACAAATTGCGTGACTGGCCTGTGTGTACGTGGACATGTCTGCACATCACCGTGGGCCCCAGAGCCCACACGTCCTGGGGGCACGCATGTGAGTGCACACAGATGGGGTGGAGTGCCCTTGTGGGGTGCAGCTGCATGGGGGCTGCGCGGGTGGGGATTCAAGGCGGGGGACATGATTGGGGCATCGAGGGTCTCGAGAAGCTGCCAGAGGGTGGTCCCCACAGGAGTCGTGTGGGAGTCCCAAGATGCCAACTCCATGCACCTGTGTGGGCTCAGGCACGTAAAATTTCGGGGGGCCCTCCCCCGAGTGACTGTAATGTATGGTCTGAGAACCCCTGGCCTTAGCTTTGAGGCACCGAAACGCATGGCCGACGATGCCCGAGGCACTGTACAAGGATAGGAACTTCACGCAGCTCGGAGCCGCCCACCTGTCACCTGAAGTTCAGGGTCTCAAGGAGCAGGGGCTGCTGCCGAGAGGAAGCGGTGAGCCCGAGGCTGCCGAGCACAGGGCAGCCCAGCCAGCGGCCTCTCCCCGTGTCCTGGGCCCGAGCCAGGCCCTGCCTCACGGCCCAGCAGCACAGGGCAGCCTTGAGGGCTGGCCCCCCGCCACCTCCTACACCCCGGGCTGTGCTGGCACTTTGCTGATTTATCAGTGTGGATGCTGTGTGGGCCCCGCTCCCCCGCGCCCCACCCCTGCCTGGCTTCTAGGCTTGACCGCCCCCCCTCGCAGAGACCCACCCTAAATCAGAGGCAATTGGCACCCCCACCCCCAATGCCATCGGGGGTGCCACCTCCGAAAGCACAGGGGACGGTCCTCGTGGCACCCTTCTGGGGCCCAGCAGGTGCTGGCCCTTAACTGGCTGGCACCTGGTGGCATCCTTTCCCAGGCTCCTTTTCACTGAAAGCCACATCCTGGGGTCAAGGTGCCGTCCCCTCCCTGAGCACATCATTGCTGCGTGCGGCGACCCTGGGCAGGTCACTTGAGCTCTCTGAACCTCAGTTTCCTCCTCTGTGACACAGCCGGGGGGCCTGGCTCCTGCCCTGTGCCCTCCCTCAGGCCACACCTCCCTCTGGGGGCCCCTGCTCCGCCCCCAGACACACCTCTCAGTTTCCCCATCCCCACCAATCGGCGATGAAGGGTCAGCGATGGAGCCACCAATCAGCATCAGTGTTGATTAGAGTTGGAGTCCCAACAGCTTTGGGGGGTCAGGAGAGACCCCTGCTTCCCAGGAAGGGAAGTGGGCCAGGACGGGGAAGAGGCTGGCTCAGCCCCACACCGCCCATCTGCAGCCACAGTGGATCGGAGCCCCAGAACCGTCGCAAGAGGTAGGTGGGGATACTATAGGTGGGGGCTCAGAGAGGTTGGGTGTCTTGCCCAAGGACACACAGCTCGGGAGACCTGAGTTTAAGCCCAGGGCCTTTATGTGACACTGACACAGACACCTTGCCTCTCGGGGTGGGGGGTGGGCACCAGCCCAGCCCGAGCTCCTCGGGGCCTGGAGGACCCCGGGCCCCTCAGGCGGCACGGCCCCTGTGGTTCCCCCCCGGCAGCTCCCCCGAGGCCCAGCGCCAGCCCTTCCATTATTCACAGCTCCCCTCGGCTGCCAGCAGGGAGGGCCCAGAGGGCCCAGCGTTGCCAGGAAAGATAAGGCGCCCACACCTGACTCTTTGGCGTCTCCCGAGTGCCATCTCGATTCCCCGAAAGCACACAAAGGCCCGTTGTCCCTGGGCCCGGGCGGGCGGGAGCCGGGCCTCCTCCCCGTGAAAGGGAGAGAAGCCATTAGTGGGATTACCACCGCCGGTGTGATTTACAGCCTCTCCTCTCGGCCACCTGTCCCCTCCCGAGCACCGCGTGGGCTCCGGGGGCCGGGGCCTGCTGTCTGCGGGGCCCCTGGGGTGGGGGGGCGTGCGTCCTGGCACCGGGGCCCCGTTAGAGGGGAGGAAACTGAGGCCCCCTCTGCCGCCTCATTCGTCCTCGAAGGAGTGCTTGGGAGACGCGAATCCGTGTGTGCAAACGCACGCCTCTGACTCTCACTTCAGGGTGGGGTAGGTAGAGCGAGAGCAGAAAACAAAAGGGCAAGGTCCCCCATGGGAGCCCCGAGGTCAGTCTGCAGCCCGCCTCAGCCCACCCTCCTTCACCAGCACCCACAGCTGACCACAGGCAGGTCTGGGGGGATGAGTCAAGACCCCACCCAGAGGTCTGACGGAGGTCTCTGGTCTCCCGGGGTCCCGGGTGCCCCCGCAGGGGGAAGTGGGGAGCAGGGCAGGATGCACTCCAGGCTGGGAGACGGGCCCCCTCCCCGCCCTGGCACACCCCACCCAGCTGGGGACGACTCCACCAGCCCCAGGATGAGGGGGATACAGAGGACGGAGCTTCGGGCTGGGCAGACAGACGCCTTCAGATGGCACGCACTCCCGGGTGTGGAGCTGTCTCGGGTTCCCACCCCCGGTGGCAAGGCACTTTAGAAACCACCAACGGCAGGGCCCCCCACTTCACACGTCAGGAAACCGAGGCACCGGGAGGGACAGAGATGCATTCTCAAGCCCCACGGACCCAGGGCAGGGGCGAGGCGGGTTTCAGACAGAGCGGGGTGTGGGGGAGGCATTTAATGGAAAACCCTCTGCCACTGAACCCTCCCAGCGCCCTGGACTAGCTGTGTGGTGGTCCACACCCTCTGAGCCTCGGTTTTCTTGCCCGTAGAATGGGAGTGACAATGATACCCAGCGGACAGGCTTGGGGGAGGAGGTCACGTGCGGGTAAGGGCCCTGCAGCCAGCTCGTGGCTCAGTGCTCCGTACAGGCCGCTGGAGGGGCACGGCCGGCTACCGCAGAGACATAACAAGACCGTTTGCTGAGCACCTACTACGCACCAGGTGCTGGGCACAGAGATGACTCAGACAGGGACATGGCCCTCTAGACCGTCACCATCTGGGGAGGGGACACAGGGAGCAAGGGGGGCACACAGAAGAGGCCCCTCCCTGGCCGGGAAGGGGAGGGTGGGAGGGGAGGAGGGCTTTGCTGGGAATGATTGTTCTGGGAAGAGGGGCCGAAGGGCGGGAGACCCGTGGGGTGTGCAGAGTCGCATCTGCCTGGCTGTACTCGGGGTGTCGGGGGTGGGGTGCTGGCAGTGCCGGGCGGAGCTGGGGTAAGCCAGGGGGTCAGGCCACGGGGTGGGGGTGGGGGTGGGGGCTTTGTGCACCAGACTGACGGGCTCAGACTTAACCCCAACGGAGAATCCTCCCTGAAGAGTCCCCCTAGCTGAGCGTCAGGGGTGTCGGGCCCCTGGGCTGAGACGAGAGGGGTGTCCTTCAGAAAGGGCAGGTGTTGGGGGGTGCTGGGGGCAATGGTGGGGCTCATGACCTCAACACCACATGTCTTTGCGGGCAGAACCCCTGCACATGTCCTGTGCCCACCGTGCCGCCTGCCCCGCTTCCTGTCACAGCCGCTCTGAGGGGACCCTCAGTTACAGATGGGGACCCCGAGGCTCGGCTAGGCACGGCCACTCGCCGCCCAGAGGTGACAGGGCAGCGGGTCCCGGCCAGGCCGACTCCCGCCCAAGCCCCACTCCTCCCGTGACACAGCTGCCTTTAGCTTCCTGGAGCAGTTCCTCCGCTGTCCACCCAGGTGAGGGCTCCGTTCCTTCCTCAGGCTTCCCGTTTAAACACAAGAACAAATACACAAGCCCCTGCTCTTTTTAAAATGTGTGTATGTTTTTTAAATGTATATTTTTAAGAGGCAGTGGCTGACCCCTCCCAAAGCCAGCCCCGCCGGGGCGTCCCCTCCTCCTGCCCCTGTTTTCTCAGGACCGTAAACCACCTTCCTAAGGGGCCGGGAGACCAAGGAGGGGACACGGACTGTGCATTTGACAACCTGTCATTCACCAGCCGAAGGGGGCTCGGGTCCAGGCTCTGGAGGCCCAGAGGGGGCAGCCCAGAGTGGCCAGGCCCTGACTGGCGCCCCTTCCCCGGGAAATGACCCTCCCCCTGGGTCTGCCCCTCCCCGACAGCCTTCCGCACCAGCAGGACCAGGAGGACACTCTCTGTGGCCCTGGACCCCGGGGCCCCCGATCCCTCCCCCTTCTGGCTCAGGGTGGTAGGTGCTGGGCAGGGTCAGCGTCACCAGCGGTGCTCCTAGGGGCGGGGACCCTTCAGGTGTCGCTAAGGAGCAGCATGTGGGCACACGCGGACTGACACTGAAGACACACGTGCTGCTGACCTGAGACCCCCGTGTTCTACCCCACGGCCCGGGGCCGACTCCCTGAGCCGGGACTCGGGGCTGTGTGGGCGCGGAGGCGGAGGCTGGGGGGAGGAGGTGAGACGCTGGTGGGGACGGGCGCTCCCTCGGGACCAGGCTCCGCAGAGGGTCCCATTGTACTCTTCCCGTTCCGCCTGGCAGCCGTCCTGGAAGGTGCCGTCAGCCTCGTTTCCCCCACGGGGCCGCGACAGAGGCTCGGAGAGATGGTGTGGGTTGAAAAGATGGCGCGGCACCAGGTGGCAGAGCTCGAATGCCAAGGCCGGTCTGTCCAGGTCCCAGCCGTGCTCCTTCCCCACTCCCCCCGCACCCCCCCCCCCCCCCCCCCCGCTGTCGAAGGGGCCAGGGACACGGTGACGGGATGAGGAAGATGGCTGGGATGCCTGGCTGCAGTCACACCCACACCCAGCCGGAGCCAGGGGTCCCTTTGGGATAGGACCTGCCTCTCCTGGGTCACAGACCCAGCAGCAAGTCCAGGGCGGGCCATCAGGGCATCCCCCCCCCCCTTTCTCCCACTGGGCTCAGAACAGGACGGACTCACACCCTCCAGGGCGGCCTGAGGAACGCGCTGCCCGCTGCCCGCTGCCCACAGGTGGACCTGGGTGGAGCCGATGGGTTCCCCCGGGCTCAGGTTACAGCCACACAAAATCAGCCTGACTGTCGGCACCTCCGCTGGCCCTGGGCTCCCACCCAGCCTCCCGGGAGGATGCTCCCGGCCTGCTTCCAGAGCTCCCCAGTGACGGACGCAAGCTTGAGAGGACAGGAAGGACGAGGTCAGCCCCCTCGGGAACAGCTGAGGGCAGGAGGCCAAAGAACCTGAGATAAGAAAAATCTAAGGGTGTCTCCTCACCAGGAAACCCAATCGCAGGCTGGGTTTGTCTTCACTGAGTGTGTGATCTGCACACCCGCCTCGCCTGCCCACCCATGCTTTAGAGCTGGGAGGAAATCCCGCCGGGCCGGGCCAGTGTCAGCTGGCACCTTCCCTGGTGACGGTGCCCTTTCTAAACGGGTCTGGAACTCACAGAAACATCTGGGTCTCCAGCTTTCTCCACGTCCCCCACTCTCGCCAGCCGTCAGAGGAGGGGCTCGAAGCCCAGCCTGCAACTTCAAGCAGCACGCCTTTGCTGGATGGCCCCCCTGTGCCAGGGCCCCAGAATGTGTCTTTGTCCCCATTTTACAGGTGAGGAAACTGAGGCTTGCGTTCCCAGAGCCGAAGGTGATGCCAATAAGCACACTCGAAGGTGCTCCACGCCATTCGTCTCGAGGGAAATGGAAATCAGAACCAGGATAAGGGGTGCACCTGCTGGGGTGCACGGAATAAAAAAAAACATGGGCGAGTGCTGCTGAGGACGAGGAGGAGCCGGAGCCTCCGCACACTGATGGTGGGCAAGCGGGTTGGTGCCGGGGGGCCCTCAGCAGGGGCCTCGGAGTCCCCAGGGGACACAGCAAGGCCACTTCAGGCGCGCACCCAGCAGAGGCGAGAACACACCTTCACACAGGAACGTGGGTGCTACTGCTAGGGGGAGGGGAGCCGGCATTTATTTAGTGCCTACTGCGTACATTCTCCTGCGATCTCACTGCTGTAGTCATCTCAGTCTATTAACCCCATGGAGGAGGAAACTGAAGTTCGAGGTGACGGCAAGCCCCCCAGCTCCTCCCTCAGGCCACAGTGCTCAGCAGGACACATGTGCACAGTAGGTGCTCGGTAGGCACCCACTGAATCAGCACGTCCCCTGGCCCCGGACCTCAGGCCTTCAGCGAGAAGCGGCGGGAAGGGTGTTTGCTGCCAGGGCACCAGTGTTCTGATGTGCTTTCCCGCCCGAAATAAAGGGGGTGGGGTTCCTAGAAGATGTGTTTAAACTCGGTAGCGTTCTCCAGACAGTGCGGCTTTTAGAGTTTGGCAGGGGGACCCAGACCTGCAGGAGCGCCTGACCCCTGGCGCGGGGCCCACCGTCCCAGACCCATTCCAGTTTTATTTCCAGCGATTCAGGCGACGTCACCGAGTCTGGGGGTGGGGTCAGGGGAGGCTCGAAGACGACCCCATCCCTGCAAACGTTATTTTTAAACCAGGTTCATGCCGTCGTCTGAAACAAGGCATGTTATTCATTGTCACCGCCCTCTGAGAGGCCTCGAGTTTTTATTTAAATTCACTGAGTTGTACACTATTAAAAGCCAACTGGGAAAGCCTCTTATTAGAGTGGGGAGGCAGCTGCTATTGGGGGGGCGCGGGCCATACAGCCAAGGGCACGGTGTCTGTGCAGACTGACAGATCGCAGACTCTTCACAGTGCTCACTTTTTAGTATTTTTCTATGATCATTTCCCTCTGAATTCATAGCCCGTTTTTTAACGCCGACGATGTTGATTAAACAGGCTCGTGCACCACCCACGCCCACGCCCTCCTCCGAGCCGCAACAAGCGATAAATCAACGACGCTTTGGGGCAATTAAGAGCTATTGCTTCCCTTGGTTACGCTTTTCCTTGTTTGGTGTTGTGCCCGAATCTCTCCGAAATGTATTTCTGTGCGTTTAACGGCAGATGCCCGTCTGCGGGAGACAGCGTGTCCTGGAAACTGCCCCCCACCCCGGCTTTGTGGCGTGCCCGCTGCAGGGACCCAGGAACTACATTTCGGGTGCTAGCCCGCCGCAGTGCACGTGAGAGTCCCCGAGCAGGTCGTAATTACACCGGGTTCCTTTAGAAAGGAAAGTCCATTGGGAAACAAAGCCCGTGGGGGGCAGCTAGGGCTGCCGATCAGGAACGAGGGCTGCGCTCCCCCGTCTGGCCCTAAGGCGTGGCCACGTGACTTGCTTCAGCCAATGAAACGCGGGTAGCGGCAGCATTGGTCACTTCCTGGTGGGCACCCCCGCCTCCCTCTTTGGCCTCAGACCTGGGGACACAGGGGTCCCCGTAGGGGCGCCAGGCTGAGCCACCGAGGAGAGGACCTGCCCTGAGCGTCGCCCAGACTCTGCATGAAAGTCCTCTGCGCTTCCAGGCTCTGGGGTTCGTCCTCCCCGCGGCACGCCCAGCCCATCCCGGGGGATGCGGTCGGGAAAACGCAAAGGGGCCGTTCTGGTCAACACGAAATGCGGGGTCAGCCACTAAGGAAACAATGGGCATCTCTGATCGGTCTCAGGACCGCTTTTATTGCGATGGCATGGTGTCGGGAAGAAACAGATAAGTGGTTGCAAACGGTAAAAGCTGTGTTTCATTGGATTATTTATTTTTTTTTTACTGATTCCAGCGAGAGGGGGAAGGGGGGAGAAAGAGAGGGAGAGAAGCTCTGATGTGAGAGCGGAATGCCAACTGGGGACCGAGCCTGCAACCCAGGCATGCGCCCTGACTGGGGATTGAACCTGTGACCTTTTGGTTTTCAGGACAGTGCCCAAACAGCTGAGCCACACCTGCCAGGACACTTTGTTTTGTTTTTAAAATACAATAAGTAAAAACATAACATCTACCTTACTGTGTCAAGACAACTCCATTACAACGGACCCCACACTTTAGAAGAGCGGAAGTGGACAACTTTCGTTTGCCTGTTCACTTGCCAACAGCCTCTGACCTGCGTATCTGGTCACAAGGGCAGAAGCCCCCAGGTACCATGGACACAGGGGAAAGGACTCAGCCACATGGATGGGGTGTTTTGCTGCTTCGAGTTCGCAGACGTGACAAGGGCTGGTTCAGAGCAGGTGTCCCTGAGCCCCGCCTGGGGTCGGGACCCACGCCGTGCCGCGGTTCCTCCTCACAAGCGGGGCCCGAGGAGCTCGAGGACTTTGCTTTTATGTCCTCTCACAGTCTTGTCCCCACAGGCTCACCCCACACAGTAACGGGTCAGTAACCACACAGGAGGGTGGGACCCACGCGGGACAAGGAGGGAGGCGGAGGCTGCTCTGCTCCCTGGCGAGCAGCCCCCCACACACCCCATGAGGTCTGGGGGTGGTCAAGGAGCTGGGGCCGTCTCTGGGCTCCGGGATGCCCAGGAGGTGCCCACTCCCATCCCTTCCCCACCCCCACTCACACCCCCACCCTGATGTCAGACTCCCACCCTTGGCAAACCTCCTTGGATTCAGGCGGAGGGAGATACCTAGAGAACCAAGGTTGGGGGTCCTTTGGGGGGCTCCGGAGAACTGTCAGCTCTCCCCAGCCGAGCCGCCTGGAACCTGCAGGAGCTCAGGGCGCCAGCAAGGGCAGCCACTTCCCACTGTACCAACGGGGCAGCTGGGGCCCGGAGCAGGGGGCTGGTGGGAGGCGATGCCGGAGGAGAGAGAGGGTCCCTGTGCTGCCTGAGCACATACCCAGGTCAGGGTGCCATCCTTACCACCCCCTCAGACCTAGGGCTGCCGCTGCCACCTGTGTCGGAGGCTCAGAGGGGTTGAGTGACACCCCCAAGGCCCCAGAGCCAGGGAGTGGCTGAGCAGAGACTCGAACCCTGGGCCCTGGGGGACCTGCTGAGAAGACAGCGGCCTGTTCTTTGCTGCTGGAACGGTAAAACTGCTTTGCTGGAAACTCCCCCAAACACTGGGGAGCTGACGGCGCAGAGGCCGGATTCCCTTCCTGCGCAGGTCTGCCGGCAGGAGACGGCGTGGGCCACAAGGTCAAAGGTAGGAGAAGACAACCCACAGACCTAGGCTGTCTGGAACCAGCACCTCCGGGCCCCTCTACCCAGGCAGGGCCAGCACTGGGTCGCTGTCCCAGGCCCAGCGAGGGATGGGCGGGGTCCCATTCTACAGACAGGGAAGCCCAGCCTCAGAGCGGGAGTGACCCAGCCTCGCCCCACCTCGCCGAGGGCCAGAGCCAGGTGCTGGATCCGGGCGACGTGAGGGCAGCGCCTCCGCTGGCAGCTGTGGGCGCAGCCGGGCTCCGGCTATAAATACAGTGCTGACACCGGTAACCTTAGCCTGCAGGCGCCCCGGCCCAGGCCCACCGGACCCTAAATCCCGCAGCCGGCCGGCCGCCTGCCACTGTGCTCCGCTCCGGGCTTTCCTGACACCCTAACGAGGTGCCACATAGTCCCTGCGGGCTCCGCATTGTTAGGAGCAATGTTAAGGCAGCGTATCCAAGGTGAGGCGGTCTGAGGGCTAAATAGGCCTATGAGACCGCCAGCCCCCAGATAAGTAGGGTGGGGCCCCCCAGAAGGGGCACCCAGGCCGGGGTTTGCACAAACAGGGTCCCAGGCAAATCCCAGCCCTACTGTCTACCAGCTGGGTGACCTGAGGCGACCTGTTTGCCTCTCTGAACTTCAGTTTCCTTAGCAACACAGTGGGGTTTATGCCTCCCCCGACCCCACCAAGGGACTGAACAGATAATGTGTCCAAAATGGCCAGGACACAGGACACAACAGAAAATTGGGGCCCTGCATTTGCCGGGTGGCTCACACTTCACTTATTGGTTGAATAATAGTCACAGCTACAACGGCTAACAATAAGCCTGGCATTATTTTAAGAGCATTACATGCTTTCGGTCACTTAATCCTCACTTGAACTCGAGGAGCTAATGCCCTGTTGTTGTCCCCGTGAACAGATGAGGAAAGTGAGGCACAATGCCCTTGAGTAATCGGCCCAAGGTCCCACAGGGAGCAGGTGGAGAGCCAAGAAATTTGCGGCTGTTGGCACGGGCCTCGGGATTGGTTCCTGAAAATAGGCACAAATATTTTAGAGCAGCCGCCCGGGCCCCGCCACTCTGCGGGGTAGGAATCCTAGGAAGACCTGAACTTCAGGCGGCTCACTCAGGAGACCGCCCCCCTCCACACCCAGGGGCTGTCTTCTCCCCTGCCAACCACGTTCTTTCAAGAGCCCAGCACCGCACAGCCCGAGGACCATCATATGGCGTGTCACAGGCGGGCAGCCAAGCCCCGAGCTCAGCCAGGCCGCCCGCCAGCCGGGGCTGGCAGGGTTGGGATGGCGCCTGCAGGCCCCCAGCCCAGCCGACCCCCTTCCAGACAGTGAAGGAGCCGTGTCTCCTCCGAGCCTCCTGAACACACACGCACACGCATACACGCACACACGTGCACACACAGGCTCAGGACCCAGTCCCCGGCCCCGACGGGCTAAACACCGTCCCGACCTTCCTGAAATACCCCTCTCTCTGCCGGCGGCTTTGCAAGCTGCTAAAAGCAGGGCTGTGTCCCTGGTGCAGGGAAGGAGCTATTCCGGGTCCGTGTCAGGTGTGGGCAGAGCCGGCCAGAAAGGGCCGCGCCACCCCCCACGCCGGCTTTCGGCCTTCCCAGCCACGGCGGGCAATCCCTGGCAGCCGGAGCCACTGGCGCCTGGTGGACGAGGGTGAGGTCAGGCCAGTGCTGTCGGGGGCCCCCTCCCCACGCACACAGGGTTCCAGGTCTGACTCGGCGAGGCCCAGGCATCGGGGCTGTCCATCAGATGTCATCCGGGGAGGGGGGCACAACCCCGACACCTGCAACCCAGCCCAGGGCCCCTGGGACAGCTGGACACGTCCACCACCCTCCCCAGAAGTGTCTGATGGGTGAGGGATCCACGGCCAGGCCGAGGCCGAGGCTGAGGCTGAGGCTGAGGCTGAGGCAGGGGGCCTGGCTGGAGGCGCTGGACCAGCGCACACAGGTCCCTGCGCCCCTAGCCTCCTGCGCAGACCCCCCCTCGGGATGCTCCCACGGAGGTGCCACTGTGAGCGCTCACCGCACACCGGGCGCCGGCAGCTGCTGTCACATGCGTGGTACCATGTTTACTCTCCACAGCCGCCTGACTAGGGACCGTCGACTGCCGCCTGCTTCTCGCCTGGGGACCCCGAGCCTCAGGGCAGTTAAACCACCAGCCCAAGGTGACCCAAGTTAGAAGTGAAAGATTTGGGATTTGAACCTGGCAGCCTGACCCCGGAGTCCTCAACGTGCCCCCAACATGAAAGTGTCCCCTGCCCCGCCCGAGGCCAGTTCAGGGGCATGTCCACATCGCGGCTTTGTCTTCAACTGGAAGGAGCTGGGGGCAGCCAGCCAGGGAGCCGGGCAGCGAGTCCCCACCAGGGGCAGGACAGAGGGCATGTGGGGGACCCCAGTGTCTGCCTGCCCCTCTGCTGGAGTCTGTCCCTGGTCGTCAGCAGCCTGGAGGGTCTGGGGCCCATGGAGGACCTGCTCATGCTGGCAGAGCAGGGGCTGAGGGCTCCCCACAGGTCTCAGGCCCCCCCACTCCAGATCAGCACCCCCTGAGCCCACCCGGGCGGCCAGCCGCAGCCCAGGCCACCGCTGCACGGTGGGCCATCTCTGGATGCCCTGGCTGACAGCGAGAGGGGTTTGCAGCGGACAGAGCCTCCTGCCCCAGCCCCACCGGGAAGCTGGGCTGGAGGGGGGCAGAACTGAGCTCTGAAAGTCGAGCATTCCCCTCAGGGGCACAGGCCCCCGGGGCATCAGGCTGGGAGGACAGGGGTCCAGGCCCCCAGTGGCCGCAACCCGCAACCCATGGTGGGGAGGCAGTGCTCTTGGACACCAGTGGCCTTGGCCCTGCCACCGGACCTGCAGGAGGTAAATATAGCGCCAGCACTCACCGGCAGAGGGGCCCTCGCCGTCCGACATGGTGCAGGAGAGGGGTGGGCAGCCAGCCGCTGGCCTGCGGGGACGCTGGGACCTCCCGCTGTCACCCACCTGGTGGGGCTCAGAGCCGCTGGCCGGCCAGGCAGCAGCGTCCGGTCCCCAGGCGGCGTCCCGCCCAGCCGGCCGGCCACCCCGCCCCTCCCCAGGCTGGGCTGGGCAGATAAGAACGTGTTCCCGTGCCAGGAGCCCGCGCGATTGGTGGATAAATCTGAGCTCTGCCCTTCCCTGCCCGGGCCTCTCCCAGCAGCCTCTGGCTGGTGCCTGGGAAACCACGGCACCCCTGGGTGCCGGCTCAGCCCCCCCGAACCTCGGCCCCAGCTCTGGGGACCCCAGCACGCCTGCACACCGTCTCCCCGGGGTGGCCCCACCCGGCCGGAGAGGGACATTTATGGGCGTCGGAGAGGAAGAGTGAGTGGTGCCGTGCACCGGGCGTGTGCCCGTGCCAGACCGGGCCCCGCCCTCCGCAGCGGCCGTGACCATTGTCTCCATGTCACAGGTGGGGTCAGGTGACCCACCCAAGGCCACCAGCCAGGGAGGCACGGGGCTGGAGGAGGGGGCGGGTGCCGGTGCTGACGGGTCCCTGAGCCTCAGGAGAGTGAGGGGACGGAGGGCATTCCAGGGTGTCAGGCCATAGTCCCGTGAGCACCGGGAGACCTGCCTGAGATCCCGGGAGAGAAGCCGCCATGTGTCCAGGGGCCTCCCTCCTCGACGCAGGGTGAGGGGAGGGCACCGCATGGGGCTGGCCGTCAGCACGAACAGCTAACAGTTCCGTCCCCAGGAGGGGCCTCAGGCCTCCTGGCCTTCGCCTGCGCTGTTCCCTTGGTTGGGAACGCCCTGTCCTCCTCCCCTCTCCCCTCCGGGAAGCCTCGTGTGACTGCCTCTGAAGGCGACCCAGGTCCCCTCACCCCGCTGCGGTCAGTGCCTGGTCCTGGCCGTGTTCACCTCTTGGTTGGCTCTTGCTGTCATGTATGGTACTGAGCTCACTGTCACTGGGGGTATGCAAGCAAGACAGACAGCTGCTGGGTGAGGACACAGTGGAGGGAGTTCAAGCATCAGGTGCAGGTGGATTAAATGGTTCTAGGGGCAAGCGCTTTGTCCTGGTTTCCTGGGCTGTCCCCCGTCTGGCCCTGTGACTCCTGCGCGTGTCCTGGGAACCCTCGGTGCCGGGCAAACCAGGACCACTGGTCAGCCTGTGTTCCTCCTGCCTGACATCTTTATTTTAAATTAAAAAAAAAAAAACACCTAAAAGACAAAGCCAGACTGGACCTGTCTCTGGAACCCTAGAAGTGCACCTGCCCCACCCCAGAAACCCCCTCTTCCCTCCTCCTCACCTGGCCCGCTTCCAGGGCCCCTCGCGGGCAGGAGCTGGGGAGGGAAGGAAGGAAGGAAGGAGGAGGAGCTCCCCAGCCTCCTCACCTGCAGAGTGGGGAGGGGTCCCACCTGCGGGTGTCTGGTGTGGAGGATGAACTGACACAATGCTGCCGCAGGTCTCTGGGGGTGGGCCCGGGAAGGCCACCAGGAGCCCAGCGGTGCAGCCCTGCGCTCCCCCTGCAGTGGCAGCGGTGCAGGCAAGGGTGGGGCCAGCCCTGCCTTGCGGGTGGCCTGTGGGCAGGTGGCGGGCCCTCTGCGCCTGTTTCCACACGGGCAGAGCAAGTATGAGCACCCCTGTGCAGCCGGCCCTGGGCCGGGCTCCTGCAGGGGGGGCCCTCGGAGTCCTGCTCTCGGGCCTGCGGCCAGTCTCGGGTGTGGCTTTGGGTTCCCTGGCAGGCGTGGGTCCACAGAAGGGCATGTGGGGCTAGGGCCAGAGGAGCGTGGCGTCCGACGGGCCTGGGTGCACCGGCACCTCCAGCAGCCCTCCTCGGTGACCAGGGCAAGGCTGGTGCCGCCTGGGCTCCTCACCTGCAGAGGGGAGGGGTGAGCCCTCGGGGGGCTGGGGTGAGGTCCAGCAGCAGGGCCCGGATGCTTTGGAGAGAGCTCTCCACCTCCCACCCTGTGGCGTCTGTCTGTCTGCCCGAGTCCCTCCAAACAGGCCCAGTGTCCACCCGGCTTCCTGCGCTCAGACCACTTCCCCTTCCTGTTTGCTTTATCACGGGAACATGCGTTGGGAAAAACAACTCGGTTCCTCTGCTCCTGAGGTCACTGTAGCAGCCATGGGCCCCGGACCCTCCACATGCCATCTGGGAGGCCAGGCTCCCCCAGCAAGTGTGCCAGCGCCCTCCGCCTCGGCCTGGCCTCCCCGCCCTGAAACCCACGGACACCCTCCTGGTCAGGCCTGGGAGCACCGACCGCAGGGTTGGGGAGGCTCAGGCCTCCTCTGGCCCCCACTCTTCAATAGCCCACCCCCATGGGTAGACTTGCCCCTGGCTACCCAGGCTGCCTCCCACTGGGGGTCTGACCACCAGCAGGGGCTGCTTCAGGCGGACAGCGCCAGCAGGCCGACCCCGATTTCCTCAAGGGAAAGGGACGCACAGGAGGGACTGCATTCTTGGCCAAGAAAGGGCCTTGACTCCACGGGTCCCAGCCCATCCCCGATTCGGAGGAATGATCCACCAGCCAGAAATACCCCCGCGTCTGCCCCCTCCCGGGGCTGGGGCTATTTCTGGACGTCCAGGCGGAGATGCCAGAGGCTGTCTGGAGCCCAGGGGTGAGATCTGGGCCGCTGTGTGCATTCAGGAGCTGCCCACCCCAGGGGTGTTGAGACAATCCTTGGGGTCGCACACGTGTCGGGAAGCCCGCTGGGGGTCCCGGGATCCTCGCCCAGAGGACAGCAAGTGCCCGCACGTGTGGGGTGAAGTGCCAGCAGATCCACTAGCCGCAGCCCTTCTCCCTCTGCCCTGAGGTCCCCTCTAGGTGACCCCCCTCTCTCATAACCATCCAGGACCCCCTCCCCCCACACCACACACACTGTGTAGGGGGGCGCCTGAGCCGGACCTACCTGACCCCGGACCAGAGTAAAGGACACCATGCCCACTGGGCCAAGACAACCAGAGGGGGCCGAACCCCACCCAGAACCCCCCAGGTGGGCAACTGACTGTGATCCTCAGCCCACCCACACTGGCTGCCACCAAGGGCCCGCAGGGCCGCCGGGTGATTCCAGAGCCAGCACCCTGCCCCAGCACCCAGAGAGGAGAGAGAGAGAGAACCTCTCACCCACCAGGATGGCCCAGTTCTCGCCCCTCAGCCCAGGCAGGCCTCACCCCCAGACTGGCCTGGGCCACAAGCCGCCCAGGGGGTCCCTATCCCCCAGCCTCCAGGCCACTGGGCTCAAGGACATGGGAGGTGGCTTCCACTCTTTGCAAACAGCATTTTAGGTGTTAAAGCAGCTCCTCTCTGTGAATAACTGAGCATCCCCAGCCCTCCCAGGCCCCAGGAAAATCTGCCCCTTCCCAACAGCCCCATCACCAGACCCAGGTCCATCACCAGGAAGGGTGAGGGCCAAGAGAGAGGGCATCACGGAGCCCCACCTGCGTGACAGTGCCCCTGCCGCCCCCACCCGCTGCCTGGCCATCTGAGCCTCAAAGGCCCCATATATGCAACGGGACGTAATGCCCGCCTCCCCACCCCCACCCCAGCTGTCAGTGGATGCCCCAGACCACACGCTCCTGGACCGGGTGGGGTTTGCACCCTCTCGCCCTGACCGCGCCTGGATGAGGCTGAGCCTGAGTCTTCTCGGGGCCCCTCCCTGGACCCTTGTGGGTGGGGAGCACCACCCATTCTGCCCTCAGCGGGACACGCGAACCCGAACTCTGCAGCACAGCGCCATCGTGTGGCTGTTCTGGGGACTGCATGGCCTGCCTCCCACCCGCGATGAGCTCTTCTGGGGTGGCGACAGTAATAAAGACCCCACCGCTGGGTCTGCAGCACTGACACTGGCAGGCTCCGTGCCTGATTTGTGTAAAATGCTCTTAATCCTCTCCCCAACCCTAGGATGTGAGTTCTGTTATCTGTCCTCTCTTACAGATGGGGGAACTGAGGCTCAAGCCCTAGTGGCAGGTGGGGAGGTTTTGACCCCAGGAGGTGTGGCCGCAGGGCCCCGGTCTTCACCCCATCCACCCTGCCTGGCGCCGGGGATTGGCACACTGGGGCCCCCTGGGGGGGCTTAAAGAGAACAGTTTCTGGGCCCCACCCCCTAGACCGATCTGGCTGGCCCGTGGACCCCAGCTGTACCGCCAGGTCTGAGAACCACCTGCCTGCTCACAGGGAGCCCCCTTTCTGGGTCGAAGAGGGTGGGGAGAAGCTTCATGAGGGCAGGCGGAGTGCCCAGGTTGCGTCCCAGAGGCCAGACCCCTGCACAGCGGCTCAGGGGAAACCACTCCAGCCTGGGCGGGGGCCGACCCTGCCCGGGCACAGGACCCCCACCTGCACCGAGCACGTCCCCTCCTCCCCGAGCTGCAGGGGAAGACCCCTCGGAGCTGCTGATCAGGACAGTGGGGAGGACTGAGCGGCCAATGCCCAGTGACAGCCGGCCCAAATCCACCCCCCACCCAGAGGGCAGGCATGCACCCCAGGTGGGGACATTGCTTCTTTTTGTACACGGCGTGCCCCCAGGGGCTGGAGGAGGGACTTGGGCCAGCCCGTCCCTTGCAGGGGCCAGTATGACTGCTCCTTGGCTGCTGGCCGGCCTGAAGCTCTGCTGAGGAAGGGACGGCTCCTTCACCCCACCACCATTGTGATGGTTACAGTCCCACCATCTGGGCCCGGGCTCCCAGGACCTCCTCCACCCGGGACAGAAGGAGCAGTGTTGTGCCAGCGGATGATGAGGGTGTTGCGGGCATGAGCCCAGGCCCCAGGTGCTCGGCTCCACCAGCTGCCCCCGTGAGAGGCCCCGGGGGTCCCAGCGTCCGTGAGCTACCTGGGGAGCCAGCGCCCCTGCTGGGAGGAGACTGGACGGCACAGGCCCAGGGCCCGGGCCCTCCGCAGTCAGGCTCTCAAAACCCGGCCCACAATCCCAGTCTCACTCCTCACCGGGAGCACAGCCTTGAACTTGATGAGGGAACAACGGGGCCCTCCCAGCAACCTGGGCAACTTTCTCTCAAGGGGACAGTGTCTTGGCCTCTCCAGGGGCAGCTTCCCGAGCTGCGTTGGCCCTCAGAGGGACCAGCCTCAACATCACCCCCATTTTACGGATGAGCAAACCGAGGGCGGAGCACCCTGGCCTGGCCGGGCCCATCGTTCATGCAGTCAACACACATTTATTGAGCATCGACTCTGTGCCAGGCCCTCGGAGGGCATGGGGGGCCTCAGAGACGGATCACACACGGACCCCGCGCCCGAGGCGCTCACAGCCTGGCGGGGCGGTCGGTCACTTTGAAGGACACTCACGATACAGTGGTCAGTGTGGTGTTAGAGGTAGCACAGGTGACCATGGGAGCACAGAGGAGGGGCCCTGGCCCAGCCGGGGGTGGCAGGGAGGGCTTCCTGGAGGAGGTGACACCTGAAGGGGGCTTCAGGGAGTGAGCAAGAGTTAGGGTTTCTGGCAGAGGGAGAGAGGCCTGTGCAAAGAGGTGAGGGCAGACAAGGGCAACATCTGGGTGGCAGCTGGGGGTTAGGGCGAGGCTGGTCCAGGGAGGGCGGTGGAGTTAGCAGCGGACAGGGGTCTCTGAGGGGCACGAAGCAGGAGGGGGTCGGCAGAGGGCCCTCTGGGAGCCAGTGTGGAGGGTGCCCCCAAGGAAGAGGATGGGGGGGAGGGGCGGTGGCAGTGGGCTGCAGAGGAGGGTGGGCTCGGCCCTTGTCCAAGGAGTCCAATTCTGCCTCGGGCCCCCTCAGCAGGGCGGGGGTGGGGGCGCGGGCTGCCAGCCCCGGGGCCGCAAGGTGCAGATCACGGGGTCCAGTGGCTTGAGCGTGGCCTGTTCCTGCAGCCCGAACCGCTGCCCGGGCACCATCCGGAACTCCAGCCTCTGCAGCAGCTTGGCCATGACCACCTTCACCTCCATCTGTGCATGGGGGGGAGGGGCGGAGGGGGAGGGGGAAGGAGAGGGGGCAGTCAGTGAGCACAGACACCGTGGCCGCTGCGTCCCCAACCCCCAGCCCACGGCAGCCCTGAGTGGGACAAGACGCCATCACGCGGTCCCTCCTGCAGCCCGGGCCTCCTACCTGTGCGAACTGCTGCCCGATGCAGGAGCGGGGGCCCAGGGAGAAGGGGAAGTAGGTGAACCTCGGCCTGCAGGGAGAGAGGCATCAGGAGGGGCCGCCCGCGGCGGGCAGGGCTCGGGTTCGCATGCACCGAAACCGCAGCTGCCCCTGCCCAGCTCTGGCCCGGCGTCTCTCCCGTCTGTCCGCTCCCCCTGAGCCTTCCAGAGGAGCTGTGAGGATCCGCACCTCGCGTGGAGGAACGGCGGAGGCTCAGAGGCATACTCGCCCGAGGTCCCAGGCCCCTGACTCCTCGGGGTGGCCACATGCCCAGCTCTGTGCCGTCTGGGGCTGGACTCAGGGGTCTGTCCCTGGACCGTGGCCCGCCACCCCTGCTTCCGCGCTTCAAGGCATCCGCTCCCTCGGCGCCCACCCCGGGGGGCCCTCGGTATTCCCATTTCTCAGGTGGGAACGTCAGGGCCACAAGAGGGGCAGTCGCTTGCCCAAGTCACGGGCTTCCCAGTGTGAGGGACTGGCTGTGAGCATGGGCTCACCCCTCAGCTCTGCCGCTTACGGGCTGCGCACTCTCGGGCGAGCTGCCTGCCTCTCTGAGCTGCGGTCCCCTCCCCCATCTCATCGCAGGGGGCTCGGTGGGGCTCACGGCTCCCTCACATCGGCCTGCAAGGCCACGTGGGCTCCGTGGGCGCAGGCAGCTCACACCAGAGGGCCCTGGCACTGCCCTCCGCCCGCCAGGCCTCCCCGAGGGCGCAGCTCGGAGGCAGACTTACTTGGGTGCTTTGGGGCCGAAGCGATCTGGGTTGAAGGTCAGTGGGTCCTCAAAGTACGTGTCCATCCGCCCCATGACGTAGGTGCTGAACTGCCAGGCAGAGGGGACGCTTGTCTCTGGCTCCAAGGATGAGTCCCCTCGCAGCTCTCCCACCCTCTGTAGCTGCCCGGTGGGGTGACTGGGAGCAGAGGCGACCCCCAAGCCCCCATCCCTGCTGTATAGTCCATCCACCCATCCCTTCACCCGGCATCTCCCCACCCACCCATCCGGGCCCGTGGGGAACCCCACTGGCCCCTGGAAAGTCTCTAAGAGGAAGAAAGGGCACAGCCAGTGTGGCACCGACCACCAGCGGGTGTGCTGCATGGTCCCCTGCGAGAGCTGCTAGTGTGTCCTTGTTTTATGGGCGAGGGCACTGGGGCTCGGAACGGGCTAGGATCAGCCTGGAGTCACTGAGGCCTGCTAGCCGGGTCTGCTGCGAGGCCATGTTTCTCTAGACCCTGAGAACTGCTGTTGTTCGGAGCTTCTCTCCAACACCGGGCCTGTCTGGGGGTACGGAGCTGAAGGCCCCAGTGGTCTTTCACCTCCAGTGGATTGGGGTTCGTGTCCTGTGGCCTGCCCCCAGGGGCCGTGCATGCCCCGCATGACATGGGTGTTGGGTGCCAGCCTGCACCAGGTATCACCTGGAGCCGCTCTGTCCCCAGAACCCAGGCAGCGGGGGGCGGGGCAGAGAAGCACCTGGAACTCAGCATTGCAGAGCGGGCGCGGGAGGGGGGAGGCATCTCAGCCTCGCAGAAGCGCTGCTCTGTGCCAGGGATTCTGGCCAGACCCGTGACGTCCCTTGTCCCACAGACTCTTCTCGAAAAACTGTGATCCAGGTTCCAGGGACCCCATCTTACAAGGATGGCACTGAGGCCAGGGGACTCAGGGGCTCCCCTGAGAGGACCCGGCGGCCGGGAGCGGGGCTGGGCTGGGAGCCCCGGTCTGCCCACTCGAGGCCCACGGGGCTGCACACCCGGGTTGAGAGCCAGCCACGGGGCCCGCCCTGCCAGGTCTGAGGGCATATTCCAAAGAATCGGGCATGCAGGCGGGTGGTATTGGTGCGCGGGTGTTAAAAAAAAAAGATAAGCAGAATAAAGAACCACACACGCACGGGTGGAGCTTCGGTGCACGCTGGGAAGGCGCGGCAGAGCCCTGGGGAAGGGTGCCACGCAGGAGGGGCTGGAACCACGGCGTGCTCCGTCACGAAAACAGAAACAAAACTCGCCCCGCTGTGGGCTGGATTGTGACCGACTTGGAGATGGGCCTTAAACGAGGTAACTGAGTTGATATGAGGTCCCTAGGGTGGGCCCTGGTCCAGTGTGACTGGGGTCCCTACAGGACGAGGAGATGGGGACACAGGCGCACACACAGGGGCAGAGCCAGGACACAGGGGAAGGCGGCCGTCTGCCAGCCACGGAGAGAGGCGCCGAGGAGACCAGCCCCGAGGGCCGCTTGCTCTGGAACCTCCAGCCCCCCTCCCCAGCTCTGAGACAGTGCATTTCTGCGGGCAGCTACCCCCTTCGAGCAGATGGATACACATCCCTCCCTCACACCCCTCACAAGGTCAGTTCCAAGTAGATAAGAACTCAACTTTCAAAAGAAAAAGGTAAAATTGTTAGAAGACAATGTCAGTGGATATGCTGACTGCCGGCTAGGGAAAGGTTTCTCACATGAGACGAAGCAAGAGAGCCAACCGCTAAAAACTGCTTGGAGCCTCAGCGTCTGCAGCTGGCAATGCAGCCCCCTGTATGTGCCCCTCAGCCTCAGCCCTGGAATCCCACACGGGCCAGTGTGCAGGGGAGAAAAGGACCTCGCAGGGCAGCCAGTGCTGAGAACGGGGCGCACACTTCCCTGACCTCAGAGGGGAGCCCAAGTCAGCACCAGCCCGGGGGCGGCGGGCAGGTGGGCAGACAGGGTCCCCACTCACCAGGAGCGGGGTGTTGCCAGGGACCCTGACCCCGTCGATCAGGGTCTCCTCTTCCAGCAGGCGGAAGGTGCCCCACGCTGGTGGGTACAGCCGCAGCGACTCTTTGAGGACCTGCAGCAGCCGCACGCGGGAGGCAGTGAGAGAAGGCGGGAGGCCCCAGGGAACGGGCCGCAGCCCATCTCTGCTCCCATGCACGGCACTGCATGTGCACCCCAGTCCAGGACCGCGCCAGGAGCCAGGCCTCCCTCTGAACCCGGGCTCCCACCCCCGGAGACCGCCCCCCCCAAAGCTCAGACAAGGCCTCCCTTGGGCTTACTCTCCCAGGGGAGGGGGCGCTGGGCCTGCAGAGCCCTGGCCGAGCGGGGAAGTGCAGATACAGCCCCTCACTGATGGGCCGGTTTCCGACTTTGCCTGCGCGTTGGAATTACCTGGGAAGCCTCCGTAAGCTGCGGCCCAGGCCCACCCAGCGACTCTGGTGTCATTGGGCCAGGGGCAGCATGGGTGGGATTGTTCTAGCCTCCCAGGGGACTCCCCTGAGCAGCGGGGTCAGAGGACCCCTGTCCCGAGGGGCTGGGGAGGCTGCAGGCCTGAGTCGATGCATCACCCACACTGCCCAGAAGCTTCTGCCCTCCCCCCACCCCCCCACACACACCTGGGACAGGTACTGCAGTCTCCCCAGGTCCTCGTAGTCAAGGTGCCTCTTAGAACCGATGACCTCGTCCACCTCGGCCTGCAGCCTGTTGGGTTGGACAAGGACAAGTTCATCTCCAAGGACATGTGAGCTTCAAGAAGGGGGTAGAAGGAAGCATGCAAGAGGGGCCTGGGGTCCCCGCCTGTGAGCACTGCCCACCCCGTTGTTGAAGATACGCGGGGACCACCATGCCCAAGCCCAGGTGCCCCAGCAGGTGGGAACAACACCCCCGGGCCCCTTGCAGGCCCCCCTCTGGGTTCGCCGCTGGGAACCGGCTGCAGGGAATCGACGCACCACGGAACATGGCTTTGCCCACAGGCGCCTGTCCCGGCCCAGGTCACGGCCACCACCGGCTGGAAACGGTGGACTGAGCGGTGCAGGGGCGCCGGTTGAATGGACTTGGGGACACGCACCGTTAGAATGACAGGCAGCACAGGAGTGGATGGGGATCCCCTCACGCCCCCTGGGGGGCTGTTATCAAAGACGGAAGAGCATGTGTGTGGCGGAGACTCAGAGAAACCGGAGCCCCGTGCGCTGTCGGCGGGAGTGTGCGTGGCGCCGGTGGAAAATGGTACAGTGGGTGCCTCAAAAACTTAAACACGGGATTGCCACACGACCCGGCACTTCCACTTGTGGGAGAGTAAGGCCTTGAATAAACCTTTGCACACTCGTGTTTGGAGCGGCGTTATTCACAACAGCCACACGGTGGGAGCAACCCAAGTGTCCACGGGTGGACACGCAAGGCGTGGCCCCTGAACGCACGACTCCACAGATGACTCCGCCCTATGAAGGAAGGACGTTCTGACACCCGCTGCCTTGTGGATGAACCCGGGGGGCAGCACCCGGGGGGCAGCACCCAGGGGGCAGCACCCAGAGGGGCACGAGCCAGGCACCGCAGGACGCACAGCGCCTGGCCCCACCCTTTACTCGGCGGGGTGCGAGGGGCGACTGGGCAGCAGATAGAAAGTAGAATGGGGGTCGCCAGGGGCTCGGGAGGGGGTGGGGAGTCGGTGCTTACTGGGGGCAGAGCGTCGGTTGGGGAAGGTGGGAAGGCTCTGGGCACCCGACGGTGTGCCCGCACTGCGTGCTGCCGGGCCGTGCGGTTCAAGTGGTTTAGAACGGTGCGTTTTAGGTTATAGGTGTACGTTACCCCATAATGTTTTTAAAAAGTGGATTTGGGAAGAGGTTACAGTGATGTGGGGTGAAAAGTTAACTGTGAACTGCCTCTGGGTGGGTGGGGCCACCACAGACGAATTTTTATTATTATTATTTTAACTTTTCTGCTGTTTTCCAAAGTTTCTATAAAGAGCGTATTATTATTACATCTCTTTGGAAACCTAAGAAACTATTTCACATTCTCCAGAAGCCACTCACTTGCCCTTTTGTGCTGGGAGAGCTGCTAACAGCAGGCCCCGCCCACCTCCCCAGCACTCCCCACCCCCACCCCACGCCTGGAGGCATTTTTGGGGCGCTGCCACCTTTGGCTCAGTCAGTCTGGGCCACCACACTTAAGGGACACCAGTGGCCCCACTCAAATGCCATCTCCGTAGGCACGCCCCCCTCGTCGGCCAGCCAAAGGCCCACGCTCCCTGGCACTCAAGTGCGGGTCCTGCTCAGGCCCAGTGGCAGCCCCGGGCCAGGCCCTAAGTGCGCCAGGGGGTGGGAAGGAGCCACTGTCCCTGACCCCGTGGGGCTGCCAGTTCCAGGACTGAAACAGACTTGCAGCAAACAGTCCCAGGAGAAAATGAGTTGAGGGGACGCTACTGGCTCCTTTAGGGGTCTGAGAAGTAGGAGAAGGAGATGGGGAGGAGCAAGAGGAAGGGAGGAGGAGGAGGAAGAGTTGTTTTTCTCTAGGAGAGAAGCAGGGAAAAGAGCTTCCCGAGAGGGAACGGCATGCGCAAAGGCCCTGGGGTGAAGAGAGGCAGGACACCGTGTGGAGGGCTCAGCCCTGGGAGGCGGGAGCAAGTGGCCCGCCAGGAATAAGGCATCAGACAAACGCTGCACCCGCATCAGGGGAGCCTCCCACTCCCGGCCTGCCCCCCCATACCTCGCCAAGATCTCAGGCTGGCGTGACAGCTCCATCACCGTGAACGCCAGGTGATTGGCAGAGGTCTCGTGACCTGCAGGAGAGGACAGAGCGGCTGCAGGCCCAACTTCCCAGACTCCGAACCCCCGGTGGCAGCTCAGGCAGGACACCCCACTTCTGCCCCCTACGGTTGTGCTGGCCATACGGATATACAGGGACGCCTGTCCACCTCCACATCGCCCGATCCTGCCGGTGTGGCCAGATAAACGCCATCTGTCCCCACGCGTCCGCTTTTCACACTGAAAGGCCCTTCCCCCCGCCGCCCTTGAGCCTGGCCTGGAGGGACGTCTGTACCCATTTTGCAGAAGAGAAAGCCGAGGCTGAGAGAAATGTGTGTCTCTGAAGTCGCACGGCAGGAGTGACAGGGCTGGGCCTTTGGAGCCCAAGGCCGTGTTCTCCCCGAGCGGTGGGCACCAGCGCCCGAGGTCTGGAGGGGGCACACCTCCAGTGGCGGGGACCGCCGGGTGGCTGCCCCTATGTGGGCAGGGGGCCGACTCTGAGTTCCGGCAGGACCCGGCCAAGGTGACAGTCAGTGCGCTCAGCTGGCCTGGGGCGGAACCACCTGCACCGTAGGAATTCCCTCTAAAGGGGCAGGTGGCCTCCCAGCTGGGAACCGCTGCCTGCCAGGGGGCCCCAGTGGGGATGGGGGGCTGCCTTGGGGGAGAGAAGGGGCTGCACCTCACAGCAAGTGGGTGCTGGGAAGGGAGGCCCAGGCACTCCCAGGGAGGGAGGGGGAGCATCAGGGCCCTGTCTGTCTGTTCATCTACAGGTGAGCGGGACAACGTCACCTCTCCCTGCCGAGCTGCCACCTGCCGGGGGACGGGCCTCACGGAGCCACCCCAACAGGTACGACTGAAACCGTGGGACCTGTGGGCAGAGGAGCCCTCTGGGCACCTTGGGGAGCTTCTGACTGGGGCCTGAAGAGTCTGGGCAATCACTGAGGGCTTCCCTGAGGAGGCAGCACCCGAGGGATCCCTGAAGAGTGAGGAGGAGTTTTCTAGGTGAAGATAGATGCTCGAGAAATATTTGATGAGCAAAAAAAAAAAAAAAAAAAAAAATGATGCCGCTTCCCACAAATTCTGAGTGAGGGGGAAGCTTGAATTCACATGCCAAGCTCTCTGACCCCAGAAAGACACTGTCACAAGTCCCCACGACTGCCAGCCCCATTAACAGGTCAGGGGCCACCAAGAGGGCCTCCGGACCTCCCTGAGCAGAGAGAGGAGGCTTCTGCCCCCCTCCTCCTGGCCCCCCAACTCCGCAGCGTAGCTCCGCCCAGAGGCCCAAGAAACTCTCTGAGCCAGGGTTCAAGGGCGCTCTGAGCCCTGGGTCGCCGGCGAAACTACGCACCGGCAATGAAGAAGGTGACGAAGTTGTCCAGCAGGACCTCGTCGTCCTGGGCGCCCTCTTCGGCTGAAAGACAAGGAGCCAGCGGCTCAGGGTCCTGCGATGCTCGCATCCTGTTCCCCTCCCTGCAGGCCGTGAAGACACCCCGCCAGGAGGCGCCCCGGCCGCCCCGCCCTCGCCGGGATCCCTCCGCACCTTTGAGAATCTGCGTGAGGATGTCGGCGGGCACCTCCTCTCCCCTCTTCAGGGCCTCCCGGCGGCGCTGCACCCAGTCCTTGCCCACCTGGCGCAGGAAGCGGACGCTCTCGCGGATCTCGCGCAGCTGCTTCCACTTCCCGGGCATGAACTGAAAGGAGATTCCGGGCACGCAAGAGAGTGCACTGAGTACACATGTCCGCCTCCCTCGCCCCCTCCCCCAGCTCCGAAACGACAAGGCATCCCAGCAGCAAGCGGGGAGGCCAGACGAATGCGAGATAATTCTAGGAAAAGATCAAGGAGCCAGGGAGACTAGATCAAGAAAGCTGGCCAACCCGCAAGCATCCATCGGCGTCCCCTGCCGGCTCCAAATCCCTAGAAAGGATGGGAGAGATGCCTGAAAACATTCAGAAAGCAATGGAAAATAAGGAGGGATCCCCCAAAGGAGGGAGGCGGTTGGGGCTACAGTGAAGGAGGGAACCACAGCCAGAGGGCAGCGAGGTGGAATCGGCAGCCCCCAAACATGGGGCGGCGTCAGAAGACTGCCAACTGGGAGGTGATAGCCGGAGCTGCAGCAGCCACCTTATGACAATGAGGTTATGCACTGGAGACAGTAGAACAAAAGAAAATCTGAGAACATCTGGCATTATGGAGCCATCCTAAGCATCCCAGATGGCCTGTTCCAGGGGTCATTTTACACTAGAGACAGAGGAACTCTTAATGTACGTAAACCCGTTTCATTTTGAGCCTCTATTTCAGGCAATGCATGCAAACCCTAACTGAGTCAGAAATCCCTTCTGATAGGCACACCAGAACTCAAAGCCTATTCTGAAAAGAAATCACTGGAGGAGGTGCTCCAGCGAACGAGGACAACGCAAGGGGGGTGGCCAGTCGCCGGAAGGGGGGCCGGTCACCGGAAGGGGGGCCGAGGCGGTACCTTCGCCAGGGTGTTGCGGGACGCAGTGATGCCCTGCAGGATTAGCTTCACTTTCCCGGACAGAGGCTTCTGGGCCCCCAGCAGCATGCTGGTCTCTATCCCGAAAGCTGCCTGGGGGGAGAGAGAAGGGCGATGTCGTACCTCAGGGACGGGAGGACCAAGCGCCGGGGCCAGGCTTGGTGCCGTTCTGCTGCAGGCCCGGGCCCTGGCTAAGGGCTGGCAAGCATCGTGGCATCGACTCCTCACACGGAGCCACGTTGAATATCGTGAGGATTAAGTAGCGTATAGTAGCTACTAAATAAACCTCGGACTCTCCCCTGACGAGATGCATTTCGCCACTCCATACCCGGCTTCCCAGTGGGTTGGTGAATGTTCGTGACTCTTCACCCACTGTCCCCAGCCTCCGGCTGCCCGACCTGCCTTCACCTGGGCGTGGGGCTCTCGGGGCCACTGCTGGGTCCGCCGAGGTAAGGATTCAAGCCACTACCCACGGGGGAGTCTGAGGGGATGGTGGGCTTTGGGGTGGGAGTCGGGCAGACCTCAGATCCGGCCCTGCTTCTGCCCCTGGCCGGCCACAGGCCAGCGCCCACCCCTCTCGGGGCCCACTTTGAGAGGAGGAGTCAGCAGCTCCGGTCTCACGCTAGGTGTTCTGAACCTCCGAGGGGGGCTGGAGCTCAAAGGCGCAGCAGGCAGAGGGGAAACCAAGGAAAGGGAAGTGGGAGGGAAGGGGAGCCCTCCGCCCGGGAGGCACGCTCCACCCACCCCACCCCCGCGCCCACCCACCCATCACCTTGGCCAGGATGTCCATGGTGGTGCAGGTGAGCATTTCCTGCATGGACACCGGGGTCTGCCCGTCCGCCTTGGCCTCCAGGATCTCCACCAGCTGCTCTGCTTTCTCGTTAAACGTCCCCATCAGGCTGACCAAGGAGCTGCGGGGACAGCACGCTCGTCAGCGGCCACCGGGACCAGCCCAAGGCTCCGGCCGTCCTGCGGCCCCTCTCTGAGGGGCTAGGCCAGTGTGCAGAGTGGAGGTAGGGCACCCCCCCCCCCCCCCCGCCGGCCTCTCTGGCCTCCCCGCGAGGCCCGGCCCCCAGGCTGGGATTTCAGCAGCCCAGCCAAACCTTGGGGTTCCAGCATCCCCCCCCCACACACTCAGGACGGCTGCAGTCCCTTTGCCCTGGCCCTCAGGGTTCCCTGAGTCCTCTGTCTGCCGCTGGCCCCTGCACTCTGACCTCAGGGGAATGCGACAGAGCAGGGACTGCAGAGGACACTGGGAAGGAAGGAAGGAAGGAAGGAAAGGCCTCTGTCCCTTCTGCCCGGGCGAGACTCCCTCGGAGGAAGAGCCCGCCTCCCGAACCCACCCACGCCGGCAGCCCAGCGCCGCCTCCGACCGGCCAGAACCCCGGCGGCCCGGCCGCGGCCGCGCTCACCTGCGGCTGAAGGCCAAGTCCATGACTCTCCGCTGCTTGTGCCAGCGCTCGTAGTCACACTCGGACACCAGGCCTTGGCCAAACAGCCTGTGGGACACAGACACCTGGTGAGAGAGACAGGCGAGGCACTGCCTCACGGGCACGGGGCTCCCTTCTGGGGTCGCGAGACGCTCTGGGGCTGGACAGAGGCGACGGCCGTGCTGCGTCGTGAAGATGGGCTAGGTGCCGCTGAGCTGGACCTCCAGTGTGGTTAACGTGGTGGGCTTGATGGTCTGTGAACTCCACCACAATGCAAAGTGAGCAAAGGGGAAGGGAGTGGGGTGATCGCGTGCCCCAACCTCAGCAGCCTCGCACTCCCTCCGGCCGCCGGAGAGGAGGAGGAGCGGGAAGGCACCGATGACACAGGCAGTGGCCGCAGTGCATGCACGGGGCAGGCATCACGGGCTTGCCAGCCAGGACCTCAGGCCCTGAAGCTGCCCCACGGCTCTGGAGCCCACAGGCCCTCCGCTCACAGCCACGGGCCTCCCCCCAGGTCCCCTCCTCGGGCCTTACCTCTCGCCAAACACCGTCTGGATGGCGTGGTACATCTTGGAGTCCTTGTTGTACTTGGTTGACATCAGGAACTTCTAAACATCCCCAAAACACCAGCATCAGCCCGTGCCCCCGAGAGGCTGCAAAGGACTCGAGGGTTTTGATCCTTGTGAAATGGACCCCAGATGATCACCCTGAGCTGAGTGACAGCTACCGTGGGAACGCCTCTCACGCATGACCCCTCCTAACCCTCCAGGAGTCCCAGCCTCACGCAGCAGCATCCTGTTCAGGGATGAGGAAGGCGGGACACTGAGGGGGGCAGTGATTATCCTGAAACCGGAGCAGCTGGGAGGAAGGCTCTCTGGGGCACAGGAGAGACACGTGGCACAGATCCGGGGTTGCTGGTGCCAACCCAGCCATGGCAGTCTCAGAAGGCTTCCTGGAGGAAGGGTCTTCTTCCTCCCCGAGAGCTGGATGGTACAATGGTAACAGCTGACAACTCTGGAAGCCGTGTAGCCCAGGTGTTGACAGCTCGGGCTGAGGAGTCAGCTGGCTTGAACTTGAATCGGGGCTCAACATCCTCACTCCACCTTGTGCTAATTAAAATAACTCTATGATCCTGGGTGAGTGAATCCCTCCTCTGGGCCTCAGTTTCCCCCTCTTACCAGATGGGGAAAAGAAGAGCGCCTGCCTGGTAGGGTGGCTGTGAAGAGTAAATTTGTTCTACACCACAGAGCTGAGAATGGAGTCTGGCCCACAGCAGGTACTCCGCAGACACCAGGTGTCTCGGAGAGCATTTACTGCCAGTCCACCGTGAGGCGTGGGTGGTGCTTGTACGCTCATTCACATACAGATGGAGAAGTCTGAGATGGAAAGCTGGCCTGAGGTCACACTCATGGTAGGTAAATGGCCACAGGATTTGGATCCAGACCATTTGCTGCTGCGGGGGAGGGGCGAGGTGACCTTGATCCTCAGGGGAAGCCAGGGTCACTGGGCGCATTCAGGCACAGGTGCACGGAGTGGGAAGGGGTGGGAGAGGCCCGGGCTGGGGGGCGCTGAGCCAGCTCCCGTGGGTGCTGGGAATCAGGGGCGGGGGTGATATCTTTGCTTTGAACTCCCCCGGGGGCTGCCCGTATCTGTGAGGTTTGCTCCAGAGTCTAATATCACATTCCCAGCTGAAAGGAACCCCCAGAAATGGGTGAGACTGTGGATCATGAGCTACATCCCCGGGGACCCTACTGCCCCCCAGACATGGTCATTTGTAAGCCAAGTCCTGTCACCACCCCACTCCCAAGAGTTCCTCTCCTACAAAACGTTGTGACAGTGAAGGCTGGCCTCCCGGACCCCCTCAAACACCCCTGAGCACTCTGGGGTTTGTGCCACTCCCAACCTGGAGGAAGGACCCCTCACACGGAGGCAGAGCCGCCTCCACACTGGCTCTGACTGGCGGTCCCCATGGCCAGGCGCCCCCACGGCAGCTCTCCCTGGGACGGGGGATCCTTTGATGGGCTGGTGAGCCTGGCTCTAGGACATACAGGGTGCCAAGGGCACCCCAACACCTCGCCACCTTCTCCAGTTGCCCCCACTGACAGCATGCTGGTGCCCGTGACTGCTGGGGGCTGCCCTCCTGCCATAAACGACAGTGACACGGGTAAAATGGATGGGGTGTCTGTTTTCTGACCCTGGAGCACAGGCAGTTGGTATGGTGAGTACTGGGGGGCGGGGAGAGACGTGAGCCACACAACCCAGGATTACTCCAGCTTTCTGTCTAGAGCCAGTTTCAGGGCGGAGACACTGAATGAGGAAGGTCAGGTGTATCCCAGCAGCCTTTCCAAGTTTACGGGCCGGACCCGAGCCCGGGCCAGAGAAGGGCAGGGCGGGCCGGGCAGAGGCCCTGGGAGGAGGGAGCTGTGCACAGAAAGAGGTCCTGTGTGCAAACCCTTGCGTCTCTGGACAAATACCAATCTGTGCACGTGTAGAGTGGAACTCCACAAGACTGGGCAACAAAACAACCTCTGGGAGAGGAGAATCACTGAGCGACTACAGGCCGAGCAATTCTCAGAGCTTACACAGGCCAAGCATTGTTCGAGTTCCCACAGGCCAGGGTTAAACCCCAGACACGAGGCCCCAGCAGGGCCAGCCCACAGCAGTGGGGCCGGGCCAGCCGCACGGGGAGAGTCCGCTGGGGTTAACCCCACAGAGGCCTCACAGCAGGCCCGGGGAGGATCACCCTGATCGGCAGGCACCTTCACCCTCTGCCGGAAGGAAGTCCGGCCCTCCTCGAAGGGATTACACAAAATCAGGCGCTCAACAGCATACAGTTCATGATGTCTGGCGTGCCGTGGAAAATCACTGGACACGCCAGAGAGCCAGAAATTCTGACCTACAACCAGGCCCAGAAATAACGGAGATGATGGAATTCCCAGGCAACCACCTTAACACTTTTATTACAAAACTGCAAATATGCTCAAGGAACCCACCTACCCAAGAAGTTCAAAGAATCTACATAGAACGGATACAAAGCATTGTATACAAGGCAGATCCTCACGAAATTTCTGAAACCAGGGATAAAGAAAACTCTTAAAAGTAGACAGAGATCAAGGGATACAATATTATGTGAAGATGGGTTGGTCTGAGTTAAAGATTACGCTACAAACCTCAGGGCGAACACACACACACAGAGAAAGTGCTAATAATACAACGGTGAAGATAAAATGAAATACTTAATCCTACTCGATCCCAAAGACGGCGGGAAAGGAGGCGAGGGGCACAAAGAGCAGACGGGACAAAGAGAAGACAAACCCCATCGGGCAGATTTGAACCGGACCGCACCCACGATCACGTTAGATGTAAATGACCTACGCACGCCGGTGAAAGGCCGACGTTGTCAGACCGCATGAAACAGCAAGATCCAGCTACGGGCTGTCTATAAGGAACCTGCTTTTCAATATAAAAACCCAGACAGGCCACAAGTTAAAGAACAGAAGAAGAGGCACCATGCAACGCTAAGCGCAAGACGGCTGAGGCAGATGTATTAACACTGGACACAGTGTATTCTAGGAACACGAGAGTATCACACCAAGGATACGTGGGGACATTTCTGAAGATAAGAGGATCAGTCCCTCCAACACATAGCAACAGTACATGTGGACATGCCCAATAACACAACTTCACAGTGTGTGAAGCAAAACTGAGAGAACTGAAGGTAAAAATAGACAAATTCACGGCTGTGGTTGGAGAGTCCCACACTCCTCTCTCAGAAACCGCTGGCCCAGGTAGATAAAGTATCCGTGGGGACCGAGAAGATTACAGTTGCGCTGTCAGCCCCTTGACCTCCTTGCTGGTCTATCCTCCCTCCCCCGATATTTCTAAAACGGCCCGTTCAAAGTTACAGAATGCACGTTCTTTTCAGTGCTCGTGAACATTCATACAGAGAGCTCATTTGCGGATCAGACAACAAGCTGCGATTAATTTTTTTCTTGTTTTTAAGCTGCAATAACTTAAAAGGATTGAAATCATGAGTGATATTTTCTCTGAGCTTACAGAATTAAATCAGAAATCAATCACGGAAAACTATCTGGGAAACCTCATTATATTTAGAAATGTAATAACATACATTCCAATAATCCATGGTTCAAGAAGAAATCACCAGGGAAGTGAGAAATCATTTTAATCTGAATGGAAATAAAAGCACGCCACACGGAAGTGTGTGCCACATTTGTGCTGATGGAGTGCTAGTGGGGAGTGCGTCACTTTAAACACTTGTATGAGGAAGCAAAGTCTAAAACCAGTGATCTGAGTTCTCACCCGAACACAGTAGCACAGGAGCAAATAAACTCCAAGTGAGCAGAGGAAGGGAGTAAGAGCAGGAATCAACACAACAGAAAACGGACCAGCAGGGGAGAACACCAGTAAGACCGAGAGCTGACTCTGGGAAAGATGAGTGAGACTGATGAGCCCCTTCAAGTCTGGCGAAGAAGGCGAGAGAAAGGTCCTCCTCTCGGGAAGGGAGGGGGCACCACACAGACGTGGCAGACACTAAAAAGGGGATGAATCGGTGCTGTGCACAATGTTGTACCCGTAGCTTCAACAATGTGAAAGAAACAGATTCCTTGCAAAGCACCAAACTCAAGAAAAAATAGAAAACTTGGATGGCCATATATCAATTAAATACATTTCATGTGTAATTAAGACAAAACAAGCAAACAAAAAAAAAGGTCAGGCCCAGATGGCTTCACAGGTGAATTCTATGGAACATCAAAGGAAGAAAAAACACCACTCCTACAGAAAGTCTTTCAGAAAACAGAGCAAGGGGGTCACTTCCCAACTCATCTTGTGAGGCCTGTTAACCTGGTCCCACAACCGGACAAAGGCATTATAAGAAAAGAATAAAGAAACAAAAATTCGTAATGAAAGATGAGCGAACTATGTCGTGAGCAGGAATGCAAGGCCGGTTTGACAGCTGACTGTTTCCCAGTGCGATTGTGTATCTCTCGTTTCCTTTTCTCGCTGAGCCTCCTGAAGGGTTTTGGTAGCATGCACTAAAAAGTCTTCAACTGTGTCTGTATTTGAAATTCAACTTTTTAAAAGAAAACTATTTTTAAAAAAATTTTTGAACTTTTTTATTGTTGTTCGAATACAGTTGTCCCCATTTTCCCTGCACTCCCCAAAACAAAATTATGTTTAACACCCTGTTCGAGACCCCATAGCTGTGCACCTGGCCTCCCGACCTGAACCCTGAGTTGCACTGTGTCCCTCTTTGTGCCACCACAGCCACCCTCCACGCAGAGTCACCTGCCCATCATCGAGCACCCACGGTGTGAGTGGCGGCACCTCCGTTTCCTGAGCAAGCACTGTGGCCAGGCGTGGACTGGACGGCTCACGCACATCACCTCAGCTCCACCCTCACACCCCCTGTGAGAGAGGCACCACCCCTATGTTACAGACAGGGAAACTGAGGCCCAGAGTGATGAAGTCGCCTGTCCAGGTCACACAGCCAGGTGGCGGCAGAGCCCAGGTCTGAGCCCCGTTCTGCTAACGCCCAGGCAGGTGGGACCTGGTGGCCATTACTAACACCCCCCCACGCAGACACCACGCTGCACACGTTACAGACCAATTAACGTGCCCATCTCCGTCGCTGCGCCTCTACCATGCGGGCGACGGGAGTTCCTACTCCTATGAGACCGAATGGGTTAATAATTGTAAAGTACACAGAAAGGCGCATGAGCCCTAGTACGACTGTTTAAGTGCCCTTTGACCTTTCCTTTGTGAAATACATCGATCGGTCTTTCATTTGCATCATAGCCCTGAGCGAGAGGGGCTGGCCACATTCCCGCCTCGCCAGCCAAGGCACTGCGGCGGCAGGGCGCGCCAGCTGGACACGGTGCACCAGAGGGGTCCAACAGCAGAGCCCCCTCACTGCTCCTCACTGCCCACACCCACCAGGCCACCTCTGGGAGCCGCCCAGCCGGTTGGGGGAGGGGGTGGTTAGAAAGATGCCGCTCCCTTTCGGGTCCTCAGGAAACCAGCCCGAATGCATGTGACTCTGGAACATTCCTCCCACAGTCCCCGGGGCCAAGTTTCATGCACCCACCCAAGGGCAGGGGCCGCCGGTCTCCATGGAAACCACTCTGTTCCCTACCTTGACCGACTCGGGGCTCGTGATGATGACTGAGGTTTTGTGGAAGACATTCACCCGCACCACAGGCCCGTACTTCTTAGCCCTGGAAAGCAAAGTGACCCAAAAGAGGCTGTCAACTCCCAGGGACGTGGATGTCACCAGCCAGGTGCAGCAGGAAGAACAGGGCACCCCATCCCAGGAGGGGGCTCCCTATGGGCTTGGGGCCCTGGCCTGGCCTGGGGCCGACTCACCACTGAGTCACTGCCCCCACTGGGCCTCAGTTTCCACATCCATGAAATGGGGCTGCTACCCTCCTCCTTTGCCCCCAGGCTTGTACTGGGAATCAAGCCATAGCACGTCTTTGAAAATGCCTTGAAGAGTGTAAATCACCACCCCAGACAGGGACTCTCATGTGATTACAGCCCACGCCCAGGTTGCAGATGAGGAAACTAAGGCTCAGAAAGCTTTTGGTGGCTGGTCTGAGGTCATGGGGTTGGCGGAGGGCAGAGGTTGCCTTTCGAGCCAGCCTGGTCTGCCTCTCCATGCAGGGGAGGGCCTGCTGGGGGAGGGAGTGCCCCCGCAGGGGAGCAGGGAGTGTGTGCGCTGGAACGGGCGGGGGGAGGGGGCCCAGGGGACCTAGCCTGGAGGAAGGGCAATAGATGACAAGTCAGGACCCACCATTCCAGAAACACATCTTGGAGCACGCGTCCACAAACCTCATCCTTTCTCCAAAAGTAGGGAAGGTGTCCTAGAAGGAAACTGGGAGAGATGGGGAACATGAAGATCACCGGGAGTCTCCATTCCACAGTGCTCCCCTCCCCACCGGGCCCCGCGAGGCCGGCGGCATTAGACCATTTCACAGATGAGAGGACTGAGGCCTGCGGAGCTGGAGCGCCGGCTCAGAGCCACCAGGCAGGCGGCACACCCCGGTCCGACCGGCCCCAGAGGCCCCCTCGGCGAGAAGATGAAGGGAAACAAAACCTCCTCCCTGGTGCAGAGGTCGGGGGTGGCAGTTGACGATATTGCGTGGAATTTCCTTCAGGCCGTCGCTGAGCACTTTCCCCGTGCTGGCGACAGGCTAAGCCCCACCCCCTCTGCCCTCCCCACGCCCCCTGGAGGGAGGGCAGCTGAGGCTGGACAGGTGAGGCCACCTGTCCACAGTCGTGTGCCTGGGACCAGGATGCCCCACCGTCCTCATCGCCAGAGGACAGAGGGGGTCCCACCAAGTCTGCAGTGAGATCGCTCAGTGGTGAGCAAGCTTTGGTGTCACCTTAAGGCATGGGCCAAGGGACTTCCCGTCTCGTCTGTGACTCTACCCCAGCCTCGCTCACTCATTACAGACGGTGTCCAGACAGCACAGCTGCAGTGGGGCTTTTCGGGGTCAGTGAGCTCCTTCTCCTGGGGGACAGGGAGCAGACCAACAGGTAAGTAAGCAAACTCGGGTCAGGGGATAATGGGAGGACAGTCCGAGTGGGAGTGGGCAAGGAGAGCTGGGGATGGGTGTGCGGGCGGCCATTGTATACAGCGGGTCAGGGAGTGTCCCTCTGTGAAGGTGTCACGTGAGCTGCGAGAAGTGAGGGACTTGGCCAAGCAGATGTCTGGGGAAGAGCCTTCGAGGCCCAGAGAAAGGCAGGTGCAAAGGCCCTGAGGTGGGCGTGTGCTTGGTGAGTTCGAGGAAGGCAGGGTGGTGAGGCCCGAGTGCGTAGGGGGACCGTGGCCCAGGGTGTGGTTCCCAAGGTGGGCCGGTACAGACAGCCTTGCAGGCTGCTGTCCACACTTCGGCCTTGCCCTCGGGGAGGTGGGAGCTGCTGGTGGGTTTGGCGCAGGACAGACGGGATCTGACCTGGGTTTTCAATGTGTTGTTCTCGCTGCTGCAGAGCTGAGAGTACAGGGGCGAGAAGGGCTCAGGCAATAGGAGAGGGGTTGTAACTGTGACTTAGTAGTCCCAGTCTAGGGATCAAAGTCACGCAGTAACCCTTTGCTTCTGATCAACTGTGTATCTTCCCTCTAGCCAAGTTCACCTTCCAGTCGGACCACCTGTTCCCAGAATGAGGCGCGCTAGCGCTGACAGTGAACCACAGACGTCCGGCCACGTACTGCACAAGGAAATGTCAGAACAACATGAGCCCAGGTAGGAACTGTGGGATTCTGCCTCAGCCTCCGCCCCTCGAGAGGAACTGCACACCCGCACTCCCCACCCTAGGAATTCAGCCCCTCCTGAACCCCCCCGCCAGCTCCCTGTGGGAATGGTGCCTTGACCAGAGACGGGGAGACGGTCTTGGAGGCGCGAGCCTGCACCCTCTCAGGCAGCCAGCACCGGGACTCAGCCCCTTCCTGCTCCCCAGCACCTGTCTCACGAGTTTGGTGTTTGTGGCTGCAGGAGGCAGCAGAGCCTGCGGGGTCATTGTTCTGGGTTCAGCCCCCGCCCCATTGCACCCTCCACAGGCTGTGGAAGGTGACGAGGGCTGGGGCCCGTGGAAGAGAGAAGTCCTGTTCCGAATGGATGTGGAAGGGGAAGCCACAGGGCGAGCTGACCGTTTGGATGTGCTGATGAGACAGGTGTCAAAGATGACCCTGGGCCACAGGGGGCATGGATGGAGCTGCCACTTACTGAGGCGAGCAGGACTGAGAAGGGGCTTGTTGGGGGGCCACAGACCCACCATCCGCCCCCGTCTGTGTCCGTGCAGGTGGCCCAGGCCCGAGACAGCTGGCGCTGCCTGCAGGGGGGGCAGCCGGAGGCTCCAGCTCAGCTCCACACCCCCCAAAGCAGCCCCCAGTGCACCAGCAAGCCCACCCCCTCCACCTAAGGGAGGCAGCCCTGTGGCCTGTGCGCCACTGGGTCCCGCATTCCCAGAGGGGTGCACTCAGTTTCACCCCGAGGCCCAAGGACAGGCAGCAAAGGGGCGATCTGCCGAAGAGACTGCAGGAGACGTGGGGAGAGCCGGGGGGGCCCCGAGGAGGTGGGAGGCACCTGCCTGCCCCAGGCTGCTGAGGGGCCAGGCGAGAGGGGGGCCCTGACCGGCGCTGACCACACGTTAGCACCACGGCGGTCACTGGGACCTTGACCAGAGCAGGCTGGGTGGAGGTGGGGGGGGGGCAGAGCCCGCTGCGGTGGTGGGTTCGAGAGAGAACAGAAGGGAGGAACGGGAGCCCAAAGACAGGCAGTGGGGGTGCATGCAGAGGGGGTGCAGAGACGGCAGCAGCCGTTGCAGGGAACGAGAATGGAAACAAAAGGGCTGGTTTTGACAGCATGTTACATAAAAATGGGACGGATGCAGAGGAGAAGGAAAACGGGTGACGCAGGAGAGGGGCCAGTGCGGGGCAGCGCTGCTGAGCAGCAGGGACAGCTGTGCTGGCCGGGAGCCCCCGGTCCCAGCGGGGAGGGGAGGGCGAGTGGGCCCCGGGCGGGCAAGGGGGCAGCCGTTGCAGCAAAGCCCCGAAAGGAAGGTCTCTCCGCTGACCCACGTGCTCCGGGAAGCAGGAGGCAAGAAGAAAGGCTGGAAACGGGGGTGGAGGGGGTGGAAGGGGTGGAGGGGGCGTGCCAGGGTGGAAGAGCCAGCAGGAAGGCTGGAGAGGAGCCCAGCAGATGCACGGGAGAAAGGGCAGGGTGGCAGCTGAGGCCCACTCGAGGTGAGACCTTGGACTGATACCGCTCCACCTGCAGAGAGATGGGCCGTGGGCATCACGCACCGCTGGCTGTATTTCCAGAATAATCTAGTTTCCATGGTCACTCACCAAAGCAACTCATTCTTGGGAAAATGTTCTGTTTTGAGGCACTCCTGAGTGAGAGGAGAGTCTATAGCAGCCTCCCCTTCCCAGGCCAACCCAAGAGCCTCTGCCTGGGGTCCACGCCCCTTGAAGAGGAAGGTGAGTGGGCCGGAGAACAAGGGCACCGAGTGGGGAGGTCTCCTGTGCCAGGCAAGAAAGGGAACGAAAGCCTGACCCCTCCGGCTCCTGCAGGGGGCAGTAGGGAGGTGAAGGCATGGCCAGGAGCCAGGGTTAGAAATAAGCAGGTAAGGGAGGAGGGGTGGTGGAACACTGGGAAGCCCACCTGGCATGCCCCTGGTGGTGGACTGGAAGTGGCAGGACAGAAGGGAAGGCAAAAATGCCCCTCCTGGATGGTCCCCAGGGTCCCCAGAACATACAGTTCCTGCAAAATGCAATGGGCACAGTGGGGATCCAAAGTTTCCTGTGGGCAGAGAAAGCTGTGGCCAGGCCCTGGAACAGAGGTCATCTGGAGAGCCCAGAGGGATGAAGGGATGGGCCACCCAGTAGGGGTGAGGGCCAGGGGCTGTGGCTGCGCCAGGAGGAAGGGGTGGTGAACACTCAGCTGGGCACCCAAAGTCCAGCAGTGGGTCTCCACCATCACAAGGAACCACCCCGGCAACTCATTAAACGGCAAGTTGGCAAGTAGGAGTGGGAGGAGGGAACCAGCACCACCCAGCAGTCGAACTTGAAAATTTATTGCAAAAGAAATAAACACTGGGGCAGAGGGACTTTTCGTTGTCAAGTTTGCCCTCACTCCCAATGCCAGGAGAGTGGAGGCTGGTGAGAGTTTGGAGCAGCGGCCGAGCCATAAAGAAGCTACAGGTGTTTGTGTGGGATCCGAACGTGGGTCTGAGTTCTCAGCTGTTACACGGATTGGTGCAGTGGGACACTGATTGCAATAAGGACACAGAGGTGGGGCACGCAAAGAGGGCGACCTGGAGACAGGGCATCCTGGAGACTCCTGCAGAATAAGGAGGGTAGAGGGTCAGGGTGCAGGAGCACAGCAGCTGCCCCTCTGCAGGGCAGACAGGTGCTGGCCTACAAGCTGGTAAAGCCCTGAAGCCCCACAGAGCGAATGCCATTCCTGGGGCCTCAATAGATTCATTTCCTGTCAACCACGGCATTGCCGAGCATGGGCTGGTGGTCCAGGCTTTGAGTGCCAAAGCATCTGATTTGTGCTAGGAGTTTCAGAACTTTCACTTAGTGTGATTTTATATTTGACCACCAACCAATCTTTAATCCAACATCCTTTTCCCTAGGCCCTGTTCGGTTCACCACCTTGGAACAAAGAGCCCGATCATAATTAAATTCAGCCTCCTCCCACTCCTCGGGCCGCCCCCCACACACACTGGTAGGTTTCACGAAGATTCTGTGTGATGGGATTTGGGGGAGAATTCAGGCCTGAAAAGGAGAGAAATGTGGACACATGCTACTCCATGGATGACCCTGGAAAACATGCTAAGCACAAGAAGCCAGACACGAAAGGCCACATGCTGTGTGATCCCATTTCTGTGAAGTGTCCGGAACAGGCTGATGCACAGACAGAAAGGAGATGGGTGGTTGCCGAGGGGTGGGGGTTGGGGTGAGATGCGTGACAGTTTGTGGGTACGGGGTTTCTTCAGGGGTGACGAAATGCCGGTGGTAATGGTCCCGTGGGGAAGGGTGAGTCTGTGTTTAAAATGCAATCACAGGAGGAAAAAAAGAGATGCAGGGAGAGGGGCAGAGAGCGGCTGGACTTTTAAGCCCTGCCTTCTCAAGACACAGGGGCGGACTGGGTCTGTGGCGCTTGAAGCACTTAGGCTTCAGGGAAGGCCGAGCCGTGATGAGGCCCCGCAGGTCCAGCGATTTGGAACCTGGAAGGGTGACGGTGCACCTGGCAGAACCTGCTGGAGACTGCCGCCAGCCCCCTGGAATCACCTGTCCCGTGAGCGCCTACTGTGCACGTACCAGGCAGTGCCGTGCCAGATGTGGGGGGGCACAGCAGTGAGTGAGACAGACACAGGCCTCTGGGGGAGACAGACACTTAACGAGAGGTTGCACAAATAATGAATTACCCAGTTGCCATTAGGGGCTCTCAGAGTTTATAAAATGGGCATCATGTATGCAAACTGGGAGCGGGTGGGATCTCCCTGAGGAGTCAGTATTTAGGGCAAACCTGGAAGGCTGAGGCAGCACCATCCAGGGGGAAAGACAGAGCCTCTGCAAAGGAAAAACGGGCCAGGGAGACCCCAGGGTGGGAGGGGACGCCCAGGGAGGACAGAGAGCCAGCAGGGAGGGACAGTTGCCTTCCTATGTCACCAACCACAGAGATCTTTCCAGAAGCCACCACACAGGAATTCGGGCTTCTAACACCAGGGCATCTGGCTTGTGCTGGAGGTGGGTGCCTTCCAGAATGTTCCGATCCTGAGGTCTTAAAGAGTGTGTCTAGTACCATTGTTTATTCATTCATTCAACAAATATTTATTGAGCATCTGCGACGTGCCAGGCGTTGGGGATACACAAGCAACACAGCAGACCCTGCCCTCCCGGGGCTCACATTCTAAAGGGGAAGGCAGACAACAGGTGAACGGACAGTCAACAGGTGAGCAGAAGGTAACTTCACGGGGGACGGCCCCCTCGGGAGTTTGGGGCTGAGCGGGCTTTACCCATGGTGGATGGGAAACTAGCAAGAAGGGGATCAGCTGGGTGCTGGGGGGGGGGGTGGCAGTGGGGGGGGGGGGGTGCTGCACAGACCGACTGGGGCAGCAGTGAGTGAGCAGGGGAAAGAGAACTGTAGGGGCAGGTTCTGACAGCTCAGCTGTCAGGGGCCTCGGTGGCCGTGGGCTGGACTTCATTTAGAATTAGATTCGGTTCTAAAGTCACGGGAGCCTTGGGAGCAGACACATTCGATTTAAGCTTCAGAAAGGCTAAGTTTCTGGTGGGGGAGGTAAGTTGGGGGGATGGGGGCCAAGGATGGAATGGAAGTGCAAAGGAGAAGACAAACGAGATACACCAGGACAGAAATGCAAAGGGGAAGGTGACCAAAGTACAGTGCTCCAGGCGGGTCGAGTGAACCCGTCCAAGTCCCCAAAGTTAGAGCGCTCACTTGAGAGCCAGGCTAACCTGGATTTAGATCTAGGCTTACCGATGGTGTGACCTTGGGCAGGTGACTTTGCCTCTGCGCGCCTCAGTCTCCTCGTCTGAACGATGGGGTAACAATAGCGCCTACCTAACAGGGTTGTCGCTGCCATCACGTTTGTGGGGCCCAGCTGAGCGCGGTGGGCGCCGAGCAGCTGCGGCGACTGAGTAATTTGTTACTAAGAATAGTTAGCGCCCCTCTCCCCGCCGTGGTCTCCAAGCCGCCGCGCGCCAAGGCGAGGCTGGACCCCCGACCTTGACTCTCGGTTTGGACGCGGCCCCCCAGACCCCCCATTCCAGCGCCCCATTCAGGCCCCCGCCCCCACCACCCCCCTGCTCACCTGGGCCGCGGCGGCCCGGGGATGTGCTCGTAGCGGCTGCGAGCGCGGTGCACGAAGGTGCAGCAGAGGCCGAAGGCGACCAGGACGGCGCTGCCGAGCAGCAGCAGCCCGGGACTCATGGCTCCCGGGCAGGCCAGGCCGGGGTCAGGGCGGGGCACCGAGGGGGTGGGAGGCCGCCAGCCGACTCAGCTGTCAGCGCCGCGCGCCGCCTCTGCCCCAGGCCCCGCGCGACCCAGCACCGCCCCCGCCGCTCGGCTCCGCCCCCGCCCGCTTCGACCCCTCCCAGAGCGCTCGGTCCCCGCCAACCACGTCTCCGCCTCCGGCTCCACTCTCGGGGCCCGCCCCCAACCTTAAAATGATCCGCCACGCCCCTCCTGAAGCTCCGCCCCAAATAAATAAGTCCTCGGGCCAGGCCCCGCCTAGAGCATGTGGTATCCACCAGTCACAACTCCGCTTCTGGCTCAGACCTCCAAGGCCACGCCCCCTCTCCGCCTCCTCAGGCTCCGCCCTCAGTCCTCAAGCTCTAATCTAGGGGAAGCTCCGCCCAGAACGCGTTGTCCCTGGCAACCCTGGTTCCTCTGCGCCTGGCACTCAGGCCGCGGCACTATCCTGCTGGCTGGTTCCGCCTTCTTTGGCGTCTCCAAATAGCGTTCCTCCGCGCGCGGTCCTAGGTCCCTTCCTTTTTCCATAGAACCCTCCTGGAAACCTCATCCCAGCCTCCAAATTTCTGTATTACCCTGACTGTTCTCAGCCCTCTCCTTGGAATCCCCAACCCCCAAAGCTGGTTTCCCTTGCTTGGCCTGTCCACAACCTAGCACCCTTGGTCTCCCAGAGGGGCTCACGGGCAAGTGACTAGCACCCCGGGAGGCCCGTGTCTGCGAATGAAGAGCGCTCGGCTGGGCCTGAGCCTGCTCTCGAGGAGCCTCGGCGCTTCTGGATCCTTCCAGATCCCAGGAAGCCAGGTCGGAGGCATTGACGCGAGTCCAAAGAACCTGGGATTGGAGTGGCTGAAAATCTGGGTATGGAAGGTCGCCGTCAAGGGAGACGACCAGCGTGGCCAAAGGGTGTTTTTGAGCCATAACGACCAAGACTTCCCTCCCTTTGTAACCCGCTGCTCCGTACCGGCCGGTCTGGAAGAGGGTACGGAAGAGGCCAGCTCTGGGCCTTTTAGTTCCCAGTTCTACACTCAGGGGCCCCCGGAGTGCAAGCAGAGAACGGGAAGGGCCAGGTGTGCCCACTCCTAGTCCAGATAAAGATCCTCCGGACTGGCGAGGGGCGCCCAAAGACAGATGCTGCCGCTGGGTTTCTGAAAGAGGACATGTCCCTGCCCACTCAAGGGCCAGTCCGGGAGAGGTTCGGGGACGAGACAACAGAGGCCCATGTACCCCCTTCCCAGGTCCCGTCAAGGACAGTCCCCGTCAGGAACGTGACTACTGGGGGTATGTGGGCTGCGGGGTGACAGAGAGCGCCAAGCACAGAGGAGACGGGATTTCTGCCCCCGGGGCGGCAGCCAGGGTGTCCGTCCTGGCGCGGGGACCTGGAATGGCCTCGCTCAGTTGGGCTAGGAGACCATGGCTTGGCACTGCGACCCCTTGTGGCGGCTGCAGGAACGCGCAGGAGACCTCCGGTTGCCCCTGCTGCGGGGTGAGGAAGGCGGGGAGGTCACGGCCCCTCCGGAGCTGGGAAAGCTCCAGAAGTTGGAGGCAATTTGAAGAGAGGACCTCAAACAATTGTTCTTTGAGGGCAAAGAGGGCAGGGCCAGGTCCCGAACCGCTCTGGCCGTAGTCTGGGCCTCATGAGAGCAGAGCACAGAGCAGCCTCAGGATACAATTGTGAACGGGAGCCTGCGCAGCTAGCGCTAATGAGAGGAGTGGGCGATCCTTAATATTCTTTGGTGCACAGGTCAACACCAGGGACCTCTGGCTCAATGGGACCATGGCTCAACCTGTTACTTCTGTCCACAGAACACTCCTGTACCCTCCCCCTGGCCTCTTCATCTGATCCTCCCAGCTCTCCGGTGATCAGGTCGGGGATAATGAGCCCGCACCGAGCCTCTGGTCCCAGGCCTTTTCCTGGGCCGGCAGCGCTGCGAGCCACCAGCAGAGGGCGCTGCTGGGAAGCACGTGGCCAACCTGCTGGCTCTTCCCTGGGACAAGACTATGCACTGCGGTAGCCACTGATTTCCTGTGACTGTCAAGCACTTGCAGCGTGGCTAGTGCAAACTGAGACGTGCTGTGTGTGTAAAATACACGCCGGATCACATCGATATAGTGCCAAAAGTGTAAATCACATTCATGTTTTCATATCGATTACCTGTTAAAATGATAATTTCTGAATATGAGTTCAATATTATTAAAATCAACGTCACCTATTTCTTTTCACTCTGATAACGGGGCCACCAGAAAACTTGAAATTGCCTGTGTGGCTCCTATTGCAGTCCTGCTGGGCGGCACGGGGGTAGAGAGTGGGTCTCCAAGTGTGGCCCCTGGGCAGCCAGCACACCGCATCACCCGGGGTCGCAGTGCCGAGTCTCAGCCCCACCGCGACTGAACTGAGCCAACAACTCTGATAGGACCCGGCCACTAGTGTTCCAACCAGCCCTGCAGGTGGTTCTGCTTAAACCTGAGAGTCACCGGTTTGGATGATGTCATGCCGGAAGTGGTTTCCCAGCAGGAATTGTGGAGGGAGATGCAGGCAAGAGAGGTGGCCCCGAGGTGGCTGTCCTCACGGGAGTGGCCTGGCAGGGGACAGGTGGTCCAGGGAAGAGGAGGGATCAGACTCTGGGGAAGGGGGCTTGGTTCAAAGCTGCCTCGCCCCCTGAATGTGGGACTTGAGACCAGTTACAGAGCCACCTGGGGGGTCCACCCCCTCACCTGGCAAGAGGAATGGTGATGTCATGCCTTTTGGAGCCATGGTAAGGATTAAATGAGTGAATGATAGGTAAAACTTTTAGAACTGTGCCTAGCCAAGTAGCAAATGCTCCACAAATGCCGGCTACCCACCCTTGGGCGCGCTGTTTAGGAGTGGTCGTCTGCCATCACCTTCCTTCTCAGGGGTCGGGCGCGCACCCAGCCTTGGGTGGAGCCGGGGGGGTGGGCAGCACCTTGCCCAGAGGACTGAGGCCAGCACTGTCCGGAGGAGTGGAGAAGTCCCCAGTCACCCTGCCAGCAGCGGTGATGCTCAAGGCCCCAGGTGAGGGCTGGACCGCTCCTTTCCACCAGCTGGGAAAGGTGCCAAGGACCCTAGAGGGCGGCCCCAGGCTGCTGGGGCTGAGATGCCCCCATCACTTCTGCCCCACCTCCCAGACCCCACCTTGAGGCATCATGGCCTCCGGGCATTGACATGAAGAGGGGGGCTCAGCAGCGTGGGGAGGGGCACGGAGGCGTCAGGAAGGGGAGGCAGAGGTTGCTGCAGCAGCCTGTCCACTCACTCCAGGCCAGGCCAGAGGGCCCCACAGCTCCGGTCCCCTGGGTGGGCAGGCCATGCTGCTGCCTGCTCTGAGAGCCTTGGGGCCACCCATCTCCCCTGGGCTCTAGCCTCTGCTCCACCCTTTGTAGCCACAGCCTCCCGGGAGTGTCCCCATCTGTACTGAGGAGTTGTTCGGGCTGGGTGGACAGCAGGGTCTGCCCAGCGTCCTAATGCTGCTCAGAACTTCCCGTGTCCTGGGAAGGTGCCTGGGCGACCACCCCTGGGCTATGGGGGGACACGCAGCCCCCCCCGGGCAGGAGGCACCCACAGGGGGTCTCCATCAGCTGTTCCCCAGCCAGACCGGCAGCCCCCAGCGGGCACCCCACTGGGCCAAGCCGCACCCTTCTCGGGCACAGCAGTGCTTTCTCGGAGTATGGTGGTCAGGGGCTGGCAGGCCCTGAGGCTAGGCTGCTCGTGGTCCAGTTTGGTTTCTCCCCTCCCCGACGCGATGCCCTCAGTTAAGATGTTTGACCTCCATGCACCTTAGTTTCCCACCCATAAAAAGGGAGCAGGAGGCTGTCCTGAGGAGTGAATGAGTTCATGCACACTGTGCGGCCTTGCAGCGGTGACCAGCACTGAGGCCACGCGCCGTGGCACGGCTGATCCAGGCTTTCATGGGGGGCTCAACAAGGCTGAGCAAGCTGCAAGGGCGTGGGGCCAGGAAGAAGTTGGAGGGGGTGACCGGCAGCTCCTTCTGCAGCCCGGTCTCCGCCCTCGGCTCCAGCGAGTGGAGCTGCACGGAGTGGCCACCACACGGCCCCTGGTGGCTGCGCCAAGGAGAGGCACGCAGGCCCGGCTGCCCACCCGGGGCCTTTGCAGCCCCTCCAACATGGGTCCTCTCCTGCCATCACTGCCCAGTGACCATCTGCTTACTGTCCCTGCCCCCATGGCACCCCATCAGAGGCTGAGCCCAGCTGTACTTGATGATCCCCCTAGGCCCTCGGTGGGCAAAGAAACTTCTGCCTGTGAGCCGGAGTCTGAGGGCCCCACCCCCGCCCCCAAACCCCTGGCTCCCGGGCAGGCGTCAGAGAGGAGGCAGGAAGGGCTTGTAAACGGAAGCGTTGTTGGCACAGCCCTGGGCGACAAACACCAGTAGTCTCACTGGGCCCACGGCCCAGGGGCCCTGGGGTGGTGCTGGAGGAACGGGAGGGTTCCCTGGGGTTTTGCTGAGCAGGGCTGGGCTTGGAGGCGGCACAGGCAGCCCGAGAGGCCCCAACGCAGCCTTGACAGTGGAGGAGCCTGAAGTCCCCCCCTCACCGGGGGACCCTGGTAGTGGGAGTGTCTGAGTGACTTCTGTCCTGAGGAGCAGGGTAGAGTCAGGCCTTAGGGTTGGGTGTCCCCGTACCTTCCCCCGCACCCAGAGCACCCACATGGGTCCAACATCCAGGATGCCCAGGAGACTTCCCCCAGGGGTCACACAGGACTGCCTTCCCTCCCCCCAGCCAGCTCTCCCCAGGCCCTTGCTTCCACCCGGCAGCCTGACCCTCACCGGGGCAGCGGCAGCCCACGGTCACCCTGGACCCATCGGTTTCATGACTTCTCTTTGTCCCACTGGAGGCCCTGCTGTTCTCTTCAGCGCCTCTGACTGCCGGACCCCCCCATCCCTGTTCTCTGGCCACATTCCTCAGGCCACGCATTCCTCAGCTGGTCCAGGGCCTTCCACTCCTGCGTGGGCAGGCAGGCCTGGTCCCCTCCCCCCGTCCACCCGCTGTGCCTCTGTTAACACAGCCGGGGGCCATGTCATCCTTGAAGGGCGGCTGCCCGCAGTGCTCAGGGTCCGAAGCCAGGACTGTGTCCTTGCTGCCGCCCAGAGGTAAGAAAAGATTGCCTTCTGCCCAGGACCCCACACCACAGGGGCCCAGGCCCCAACACCTGGGTGGCTTCCCGCCTGGGGACACGTGAGCAGGGACACACAGAGAACACTGTCCAAGGTTCTGATGTGCCGCCGTCCACTCCGCATTCGTGGCCACCTCCGCCCTGGGACGCACGTGCACGCACCAGGGCGCACGGGGGCGTGGCCAGGCCGGCCAGGCCGACTAGCTGGCTGGCAGGTCGGGGTCCTCGTGGCTGCAGATGACGCCGGCGTCCTCCTGGTGGTCGCAGTTGTGCTTGCCCAGGCCGGCGTGCCCACACTCCAGCAGGGTCTTTTCGTCGCCTGCGCAGCGCACGTCATCCAGCAGAATGGGGAGCGCGCGGCCCTCCCCGAACTCGGCGCGCTTGGTGGCCCGAACCGCATGCGCAAAGCCCAGCTGGCGGCACACCACGGCGGCGGCCTTGATGTCCCAGCGGTCGTCGCACACAGTGCCCCAACGTCCACTGGCGAACACCTCCACGCGGCCGCTGCCCGGGCTCAGGCCCACGGGACGCACCAGGCGCACCGTGCCATTCGGGGGCGAGGGGTTCTCCTTGCCCGGCCGGCCCCGCCGGCGCCCACTGGCCCTCCGGCCCCCAGGTCTCTGTGTGGGCCGTGCGGGGCGCCGGGTGGGCCGTGCTGGGCGGGGGGTGGGCACTGGTGCAGGGGCTGTGGGACGGCGGCGGCGGGGCGCCCTGGTGGTCGCACGCACTGTGGGCTGAGGTGTGCCCTCTGCTCTCCGGATGAACTCTGCACAGAGGAAGAGCCCGCAGTCAGAGCCACCCTGGCCACCCTGGCTCTCCACCCCAGGGTGCAGACCCCAGGGAAAGGCGTCCTCATTTTGCCCTTCACTCAGACGCCGAGGCCGGCGTGCCTCTCGGTCCCCTGGGCACCTGCAGCTGGGCGCAAGGTGCTTCTTCAGTGATCCCGCAGACACTGGCAGCCGCTTTGTCTGCTGATGGGCCCCCCCACCCCGACCTCCTGGGCGTCCTAGTCTTGGGGAGGTGGGAGCGGGGACAGGCCTCCCACACTACAAACTCAGGAGCTCAGTGGAAGGGAAGGTGTGCCTGGGAGGGCTTCTCAGAGCAAGCGACCCTTTCCGGTTCCAATCTTTGGTCTCCGGGTGGGGACGCTAAACCCTGCTGATGGAGAGGACTGCTGAGGGGCCCCGGCCCACGGGCTGGGTGAGAGCCAGGCTGCCCAAGGCCCCTCTGGCCCCCAGGCTGCCGCCAGCTTCTCCCGCTTTGCCTCTTGCTGCTCCCTCCTCCTTCCAGGCCCAATCCCCAGCCTCTGCTCCAAGAGCACCACCATCCCACACTGCTCTGGGCCCCTGTGGCACCTGGGACACTCTCCTGCCACTGGGCCTGGGACACTAAGCGACTTCTCTGTTGTCCCAGGCAGGACAGGGCCTGGTCGGACTTCTCCTTGTGGCTCTAGCATCCTGCATAGAGCAGGTCACTCGCAAAAGTATCAGAAACTCCTGGATGAGTGGGTGGAAAACTGGTCAAGGCTGGAAGCCAACTGAGGCTAGACTTAACTTCCCCCAAACCCCAGCTCTCCCTGTCCCCCAACTTCTTCTACCCAGGGTACCCCTTCCTCAGTCAGGCCACGCACTCCCACTTACCCAGGTGCCCAGCTTGTCCCTCTTCCTGCAACCCCATACCCAGCCTGCCAACCGAGTACACTTGACCTTCTGGGTACACTTGACCTGCTGAAGTAGTTCCTTTGGCCCACGAGGTGGGTTTTAAAAGCCAACATTTTCAAATGGAAAGATTTGGATGTAACAACTCCAGAAGGCAGACACCACATCCGTCTTGCTCAGTTTTATCGCCCCAGAATGAAGCACGTTGGGTGCTAACTGAATGAATTAAATCATCAATGGGTGGATTTCCGGCTTCTCTTTAGCCCCGAAAGCCTGGCAACGCCGGGCCTCCGCTCCCACCTAGCCTCGGCCCCTTTAACAGCCTCCTCCCCAGGACAAACCCTTCCCAGTCGGCCCCCGATCCAGGGGCAGTCACTGGGGGCCTTGTCGGGACCCCCAGGTCATAAGATTGGCACCCGGACCCTCCCCACCACCCTTGGCAAAGCAAAACCATGTATGGCAGGCCCGGCGCCAACGCCCCTCCCCCAGGGGCCCTGGCCTCTGGAGTAACTCTCCCCAGGACTCCTTGCTCACACACCGATACACCCTCCTTCCCATCCCTCCCACGAAGTCTGAGTGTAGCTTCCCTGCCACAGCTGTTTCTCCTTGTGCCATGCTCCCTTTGAGACCTGCACCCCCCTGGGGGCCACCCACCACGGCCTGGGGCTGACACACACCACCCACTGTCACTGAGTGTCTACCGTGTGCCCAGCGCAGGACTCGGCACAGGGCTGAGGGCGGGCGTCCAGTCCGGCTGGCAGGGCCCTTGCTGGCCGTGGGCTGTGGAGCTCCCCTCCCCTCCCCCCCCCCGTGTCCCCGCTGGGGGGCACTTACTTTCTTTGGGCACAAAGCGGATGAGGCGGCTCTTCACCTTCACCTGGGCGGGCTGGGTCCGACACTTGCCCGGGGGCGCCCGTCTGCCAACACACAGGGGGTCATGAGTGCCCCGGGGGCCCGCCCTGAGTGCATCCCTCTGACCTCGCCCTCCCCCTGCGGCCCGGCAGAACAGGGACCGGCCAGTGTGCTTTCAGGCCTGGGCAGGTGTGTGCACGGACTGACAACAGTGGCCGTTTGTGACGCACCTGCAGTGTGGCCGGCAGTGCGCCCACACCCCCACGCCCTGGCACCCGTCAGAGCCCCTCCCCAGCACAGGAACCCCTCTGCACGGCCTCTGCGGGGGGATGGGGGGGCTCGCCTGAGACGTTTCTCAGAGCACGGCCTGTCCTTGGAACACGGTCCCGTGGCATCCCCCTGCCCCCATAGCCCGCCCTCCGGCCCTGCAACTGCCACCCTCCCGGGCCCCACGGCCCCAGAGGAGGGCATCCCTCGGCCCCTCTGGTTCTGGACTTCTGGCGATGCGGAAACCGAGTTTCCGCTTCCCGGAGGAAGCCGGGAAAGATCCCATCAGTTTAGAGACAGAAAGGGCGGGGGGGTGCCTCGGGGTTGGCAGCAGAGCTGGGGGGCCTGCGGCCTTGGAGGAGCGGGTTTGAGAGTGGGCAGAGAAAGGAGTTCGGGGGGGTTGCCAGGGCTGCGAACTGGGCTCCGCCGGCCCCCCAGAGGGGCACTGGTACGGAATCAAAGTCCATTTTAACCAGTTTTGACTGTTCCTCTGTCTTTGAACGGGACCCACCGGATCCTGGGGCTGACCATGTGGGTGCGAGGCCCCCGTAGGTTCCAGCAATGCAAGGGGAAAACCCAAGGGGCGGAGCAGCCATGTGACACGAGGTGGCTTCCACGTGGGCCTGGCAAAAGGGGGAAACCAAGGACACGGGCCTTTGCCCCCAAGAGGCTGAAGAAATGCATGCAGCCACACACACTAGTCAGCTCTGGGGACAGGGTGGGTGGGCTCTTGGTGGCCCTGCACCCACGGGCCATCCACACTCTCCACACAGCCCCAGCGGGGCTGTTCCTTAAGGGAATTATGTAAAAGATTTTGGTTATGCAAAAAAGTAGGAGAGAGACCAAAAAGTGCCACAGCTGTCGTGTGACGCGTGGGCAGCAACGGACGAACCCGCCCCCACCCGCTCCACCCCCACCCCCTCCATGCCCCGTGGCTTCGTTCTCCGGATGTTCTGTGACGTGGCCTCCGTGCACTAGACTGCAAGGCGAAGAAACACACTGACCCCGAAAGAGGAAAATGAAAGGGATGAGGAAGGCCAAGGAGGGAGGCGGGGAGGGAGGAGGGGAGGGAGGGAGGGAGTCTGGCCGGTTTCTGGCTCCTCCGACCCACGAGACCTTGAGCGGAACGGCCGGCTGCCGAACGGCCCAGCTGCACAAACCAAGGCAACGACAGGTCCAGGGCGGCATCTGGCACGAATTAGGTGCTCCCGAAATGTGACATTTCCTTACAGAAGCACCCTTTTAAAAAAACTTGGAAATGTCCAAGGAACGGGTAAGAGAATGAGGGCACGGTGACTCAACAGAAAATTACGCAGCCATTAAAAGCGATCCTTTGGAGGGTGATGTAGCAACGTGGAAATGTTTATACCAAATAGGGAAAACGAGGCGAAGAAAAATGCAAAGCGTGCATGTGTCCTTCCGCATGATGGAAACCCTGGAGCTCCCCCCCGGGAAAGACCTGAGGGAGAGACCTCCGGGAAGCAGAAGGGGCCAGGAAGTGCTTCTCTCTCTCTCTCTCTCTCTCTCTCTTTTTCTAATTTTTAAGATTTTATTTATTTATTTATTTTTAGAGAGGGAAGGGAGGGAGAAAGAGAGAGAGAGAGAAACATCAATGTGCGGTTGCTGGGGGCTGTGGCCTGCAACCCAGGCATGTGCCCTGACTGGGAATCGAACCTGCGATGCTTTGGTTCCCAGCCCGCGCTCAGTCCACTGAGCTACGCCAGCCAGGGCTTGCTTCTGTCTCTCTTGACAGTTTATGTCAGTAACGAACAGGTCTGTCCTTCCAGAAACAGGGACACCCAAGAAGCTGCCCCAGACCAGGGGAGGGGGAGGAGGCGTGGTGGCCAGACGTGACGTGGGGTTCCGTATGGGGTTCGGGAGCCGGAAAAAGCACATGAAGAAAACGCCGAGATGCGTTTCAAACAGAAGGGTGGAGTTTAACGAGTAGTAACGGACCGATACTGCTCATTAGGCGGGACAAGGGCACTGGAATCACGTCCGGTGTTTGGACAGCAGAGGACAGTGGGTGCAGGGCTCAGGGGAAAAGTTCTGTGTTGTCTTTGCAGCTTGTAAAACTAAAACTGCTCTAAAATTTAAACAAGAGTTCTGTTCAGCGTGACGACGGGCCTGAGCTTCTCGGCCCCATCCGCGTCCCCGACGCCCTGTTACCATGGAGACAGGTGGACCTGGGGCTGCCAGGCTGGTTTCGAGTCCCGGGTCTGCCCCTCACCAGCAGGATGGGCTTGTCTAGTCACCTCCCCTCCGTGGGCCTCAGTTTCCCCACCTGAACAGCGGGGAGGGAGTCCTGCCCAGCTTAGGGGGCGGCAGAGAGGGAAAAGGCAAGTGAGGGCGGTGAGGCTCTGGGCGGATGGCAGCAGCCGCGGGGGGACTGCCGCGGGCGGACTCACCTGGAGGGATCGATTACTTTGTAGACAACCCCCCGTGCCGCCGTGGCACTCGGCACGGCCGTGGACATGAAGTACAGCTCCCCTGGGCAGGAAACAAGGGAAGGGGTGAGAATGCCACCCGGACCCCGTCCCGGCCAGCCCCGCGCCCCTCCTCGGGCTCTGAGACGAACCCCCCGCCCCCAGGGGCTCTGCGGGACGCCTGCCCGTGCCCAGGACTGGAGACCGAGCCTGAGAAGGCACCCAGACGTGCCCCAGACCCCGCCGCCCAGTGTCCTGGACCGTGGCCACCCTGCCCAGACCGCCCAGGACGGAGCTCTCTGCTCTGGCCTGCCTCCCAGTGTGCGCCAGCCCCTGGCAACCAGCCTGGGTTTCGCACTCAGCGCTGCCACCTCTGGGCACAGCGAGGGTCCTCGGCCCAGCTCCCGGCCTCTGCCGACCGGGCGGTGCCGGCACGGGGCTCTCCGAGCCTCCGCGTGCTCCTCCCACAACGAACCGCTTCAGAGGACCGTTATTTGGGTTAAAAGAGCTCAACCAGCATTAGCTCTTCCTGCCGTCGACCCTGCCATGCAGGATCTGGGTCCTGCTGGCTCCCTGAGGCCCGAGTCTGTCTCCACCGACCAGCAGGCAGAACGATAGCTTGGGGGGTCTCCCGCGTGAAGGCCAGTCCCTGCTCCTGGATCGCCCCACTCCAAGCCTCAGTTTCCCCACCTCTCAGGAGCGGAGTCCTGAGCCCCCGGCACGGCAGGCGCGCTCAGGAAACATCAGGTCTCCGCTCTCTCCTCAGCCCAATCTGCCCCCCGCCCCTGTTGCCAGAGGCACGTGTTTAGAAACTAGGTCCCATCATTCCCATCTTACAGAGGAGAAAACAGAGGCTCAGAGAGGCCAGGTGACTTGTCCAGAGTCACACAGCGGCAGAGTGGTTAAGCCAGGCCCGGATCTCAGGAACGTCTCTGTCCCCAAGCCCATGCTTACGTAGGACACACGGCTGCGCGGCCCAGACACAGGCCACATGTGACCCAGTGTATCCGGTCAGCCATGCCAGTACCTTCTACTGTCCTTGTGGGACAGCGGAGAGTTCTCTTAAGGGTGGGGCGGAGGTGATTTCCCCAAGGAGAAGTCGAGGCAGAAAGTGATGGGGCCGCTTGGAGGAAGGCACACCCCCGGCCACTGGTGCAGTCCGGGAGGGCTGCATGGGGGCGAGGTCTGAGACTCAAGGCCCAAGAAACCCTGGGAATTCCACGGAGGGGAGGACGCTTGAGAGGTGACTTGTGTAACTGGGGTAGATCCAACCACGGCGGGGAGCTGGGGCTGGGGGTTGGGGGGATGGGCAGGAGCACCAGTGCTGCCTGCGGTGGGGGTGGGGGTGGGGGCAACAAGGATGCGTGGTGATGATGCCCCATGGGGGGAGTGTGGGGCGCCCTGGACAACTGGTTCCTGCTGGACAGCTCACAGGCACAGCCACGAATTTGCTGTATAGCCTTGGGCCCGTTGCTTCCCTCTTGGGGCCTGTTTTCTGGAGAGAGGCCCTTGGGAGCCACTGTCGCCTCCCCAGCAGTGCGGCCCTGCCACCTACACTGCAGCCCCCAGGAGCGACTCCACTCCCCCAGCCCAGCCTCCGGGGCCAGGCTGGGAGCTGTACTACTGGGCAGGAACAGTCAACCTCAGTGTCCCCATCTGTACAGTGACAGGGGGGACCAGCCGCACCCCACGGCCCCCTCCAGCCCCGTGCTGCCCAGAGCCACAGCCCCCACCCCAGGAGCAGGCAGGGAGGGAGCCCCGTGGGCACCGAAGGGCCCTGCCTGGGGTGGACGGCCCCTCTCTGACGTGGATGGCCCCTGGGGGACACCAGGCCAGCAGAGGTCCTTGTTTTGCAATTTGCAAGCATCAGAGGAACAACTAGCGACACAGAGAGGGGAGCCTAAGCTGGGAGAGGTCTGCCTGCCCTGGACCCGGGGCTGTGCCTTCTGGGGCTGCCGGGCCAGCAGGCTGTGCCGGCCGTCCGTCAAGTCACTCAGTGTCAGGGCCTGAGGGAGGGCCCCTGGGAAATGCACCCTCCAGGCCCTGCCTCTCTGCTGGACGGTTATTACGGTGGGGGGGGGGGGGGTGGAGAGAGAGCACCCCTCCTTCCAAAACACATTAACCCCCTACTGACCAAAAGAAAGGATTTTCAAAAGCCCAGTGGGCTTGGGCAGGGGGGTGGGGGCTGGGGCTGCCCTTTGGAAAATTCAGATTTTGATGGGTGTCGGTCCAACAAAGGTTTCCCAGACTCAGGCCTGGGGGCTCTGGGCACTGGGCTCTGCGGGGGAAACCCCCTCAAAAGGCCCCCGGGTGGGCGTTGCCCAGCAACTGGGCCAAGCATCCACTAGGCCCCACTGGGGGCCCCTAGGCTTTTGTCTGGGGACAAACCAGGGCCAAGGACAAAGGCAGGCGGCTGGAGCAGGACCCAGCCTCTGTGGCCCCTCTTCCTCTCCCCTCCCCCACTGATCCTCGCATCGGAACTCAGGGGCTGGAGTGCAGGACCCACTAACCGCAAAAGGTGGTGCCTACCCGCTCCCTGAAGACAATGTGGCTTCATTTCACAGGCCCGGACGCACTTGACATTAGGCATCCAAGGGGGTGAAGGTCTTGGGAGGCGCTCGTGTTCCCCCCCCCTCCCGCCTGCACTTCCACCATTACGGAGACTTTCCTGGCCCCCTAACTGCCCCCGACTCTTCCCCAAAGCGTCAGGCTACCCCTCGCAGCAACCTTGCCCAGGGCGGAGGCGGGGAGGGGAGGAAACAGAAGCCCAGACCGGCCAGGATGAGGCTCAAGCAAGGTTGAACACAGCGTTCTTCACCCTGAGGGTGGTTTCAGGCCCAACACCCCTCCCCTGGAACCCCAGGCCAGAGGAGCCCACGGGGTGGGGACCCGTCAGGCGAGGGGGGGAGGGCAGCCCAACGCTGCTCACCGGCCTCGTCCTCCGCAAAGGAGATGATGTGTGGGTGGTAGTTGTTGATGAGGCCGGGGAACTCGCAGGTCTGGCCGCGGCCCATGCAGAGCTCGCTGTACTGCCACCCGCCCGGCTCCGGGCCCTCGCGGAGGGACATCAGACGCCTGCGGAGGAAGAGGAGCTGTGGGGCGTGCCTGGCGTGGCGCCCAGGGGAGTCGCACCCCCCACCAGCGCACCCATCCACCCACTCATCTATCGTCCAGGCAACTGGGACCATATATCATTGCAGGGTCCTGTGCAAAATGAGCAGGCAGGGCCCCTCGCGCCAAAGGTAAGAACTGCAAGAGAGCGACAGCAGAGCATTCACCCAAGAGTGGGTCCTTCTGGGCATGGGGCCCCTGACATCCATGAAGCTAGTCCTGAGTGACGTCTTTACCGAGCACCTACTGTGTGCCAGTGAAGCAGGCGGGGGAAGGCACAGAGACCTAAAGACGCGCTTGGTTCCCGCCCCCTCTGCTCGGCCCCGCCCCCTCTGCCAGGCCCCGCCCCCTGGCCCGCAGGCGGCAGTCAGGAGCTGACTTGGACGTCAGAACCAACGAGGCGTGGGCGTCCAGGGCTGTGCACGCACTTTGGAGCTGCCTCCACCTCAGAGCGTGCGATGGAGCTCGGGCACCTTCACAGCGCGCCGAGCCGGCCCCTTACTCCCTTCCCCGCCTGTCCACCACCTGCTGATACTTCCTGGCCTGCTCCCTGTCCCCTCTGCCGGGAAGCCCTCCTGACTGCCCCTGCCTCAGGCTTCTCCGGCACTGTGCACACACCTCTGCGGCTGGACTAGGGTGGACTGAGTGTCCGTCTGTCTGTCTCCCCAACTGGGGTATCAGGTTCTCTCCGACTCTGTGGCTCTGGCCCCGGCCCTGAGCCTGACCCAGCAGATGGGCTTGGGAAAGGTTGGCAGAATAAGTTAAATCTCTGCCCAGGTGACTTGGGAGACAGGAGAATTGGGGTACCGCCACAGGCTTCATCTAGACCCACTTTCCAGATGGGATAGCTGAGTCCCAGAGGCAGGCCCCACAGAGGGGCGGAGACGAGGGAAGGACCCAGCATCCAGAGGCCCACTCTGGGCTTCTCTCGGCTCCGGCTGCCGACAAGCTGGCCACACACACACCCACCCAGGGTGGCAGCCTGCAACAGGGGAGAATTCCCCACCCGCCCGGGCTCCCTTGGGTCCTTCCTTCCCCTGCAGAGGAACACGCGCAGAGTCTAGAGTGGGGACAACCCGCAGCTACCAGACGCTGCAAGTGTGCTGAGTTCAAAGTGCCGTGTGTGTGCTAACAAACTCCATCTTCAGACAGCCCAGCAGGCAGCTCCATCGCCACCTCCATTCTGCAGATGAGGAAACTGCGGCCCAGAGAAGTCAAGTGACTGGCTCAAGGTCACACAGCTAAAAAGGGGACCAGGATTCGGACCCAGGCCACCTCGGCTGCACGTCCAAGCACCCTGCCAGGCGCATATCCTCCCTGGGCCTCAGTTTTCTCTTCTGTACAATGGGAGAACGAGGTGGTCACAAGGCCCCATAAACTCCCCTGGGGAAGGAGTCTGACCCACGACAGGTTTGGGGGAATGCCCCACCAGCCATGGGGTCGCACTGCCATGGGGTGTGGGACCCGGGCAGCAGGTCTCCAGGGGCCCCCATGGGTGGGCCTGGGCTAGCTAGAGCCCCAGCTCCCCTCTCCCCAGCAGGGTGGCCTCCCGCACCTCTCCGGGACCAAAGCTCCCTGGGGTCCTGGGCAGCTGGTGCAGTGACAGGTCCTGGCCCCCCAGGGTGACCATGAGTGGTCTAGGAAGTCCTTAGTGTCCCTCCCACCTCGCCCCTTCGCCCTCCCTGCCTCCCGGAACTGAGGTCAGGCCACTTACTTACCCGCTCATGAAGTCGCCGAAAATGTAGAGGCCGTTCAGGTTGGGGTACTCGCAGCCCCGGTACACGTAGCCCCCCGTGACCGACTTGCCCATCTTGTGCGGGTAGGCGAATATGGGCAGCACATCATCTGCAGGGCGCGGAGAAGCTGGGGTGAGTCCCGGGGCAGCCCCTCCCCCACAGGAAAGCTTCGGGGACATCCTGAGTCTTGCCGGACAAGGGGATGTGAGGGCACCGGGAGGGTGCAGATGGGGACCCCCACCCATCAGCAAGGGAGGGAGGCGCTTACAGCTGGTGAGGTGGGGAGGAAAGCATAGGTTTGGTGGGTGGGGGAGGGGGGAGGTGAGACGAGCAAGGACCATCCCAGGAGAACTGGGGAGGGGCCGAGTGGAGGGGGTCCCAGGTGTAGGGGGAGAGGGGTCCCAGGGGGAGGCAAGGGCACACATTCTGTGGGTGCAGAGCGGATCTGGGATCCGGGTCCCCAAGGGGCTGTCTCACTGAGCCCTGTGCAGACCTCAAGGGTGGCGACGGGGCAGAGCATTGGGGTGGGGAGTGGGGGGTGGGGCACAGGGGCAGGAGGGGGCGCTCACCGAGGGAGGCGTTGGCACACAGCTTGAGGTCGTAGCACTCGAAGCCCTCGCGCGCGCGCCAGCCGTAGTTGCGGCCGCGCTCCACCAGGTCCACCTCCTCGAACTTGTTCTGGCCCACGTCGCCGCAGAAGAGGCGCCCGCGGCCGGCGCCCGACACCGGGTCGCCGCGGTCGAAGGAGCAGCGCCACATGTTGCGTACGCCCAGCGCGTAGACCTCGGGCCGCGCGTCGGGGTCCCCCACGAACGGGTTGTCGGGCGGGATGCGGTAGAGACGGCCGCGCTCCCCGCGGTCCACGTCGATGCGCAGCACCTTGCCCAGCAGCGCCGACCTGCGGGCGGGCGGGAGACGGCAGGGGCTCGGGGCGCGCGCTGCACCAGGGCCATCCGCAGCGCCAGAGGCAAGGCCGTGGCTGTGGGCCCCGAGACTCCGCCGGTTACTGACCGCTGAGCTACTCCTTTTATTCATTCAGCGCTCACAGGCCCCTCGCCACAGGCCGGCCCTGTCCCGAGCGCTGGGCCTACATACCATCTATGGTGTCGCTTCAGCACCTCAACTAACCTTTCAGAAGGGTGGGCTCTGGTGGGCCCCCCATTTTACAGACAGGGCAGCTGGGCTCAGAAAGGCCGCATGAGTGCCCAGTCGCTGCATGGCTAGAAATGCTGGGGCTGGGGCCCAGTCCCGGGGGCTGGCCGCAGAAACCCAGTCTTTACCACAACACTGCCCCGCCCCTGGGCCTGCACCCTCTGCGGGACCTGAGGGGTGTCCCTCTTCCCCGCCCTCTTAGGGGGCTGTGCTACAGGGTAAACATAAATCCATGTCTCGTGCAGTCTGCTTCCAGCACCCAGCACAGTGCTCGGTACACAGTGGGTGCTCGCTAAGCATTTGTTGAGTGAATGAATGACCACAAGCAAAGTCAAGTGCAGCATACAGAGAGCACTGGCCGGGGCTCAGAGACGGGAGAGAGAACGCTGCAGATCTTAGCAGGAAACGGGAGGCCGAATTCTTGCTCTCCCTCCCACACTCTCCCCAGCCCGGGCCGTCGCAGGCAGAACCAGGCATGTTGGAGAGCAGACAGGTCTCTATGGTGGTTCAGGTCACCCCACACTCCACACCCTCCACCCTAGTGTCAAAGAGGAGGCGACCCAGGTTCAGAGAGGGGAACCACTTGCCAGACCCCCCAGGCGGCTCTGGACTCGGAGCCAGGCCCCGTCACCTCCTGGGGCCTGCCAGAGACACGTGGAGCAGGGAGGGGTGCAGCCCTGACCTCCATGCAGCTCCCAGGGCAAGCAGCTTGTGGGTTTCATTTGTCACGTAACAAAAGTGACACCTGATGGGGGAAGTCTGCCTTGTGCTTGACGATGGGAAGCACATGGGGACCACACACTGGTCTGTGATTTCTGAGGCACCTACGTAGCCATCACATGGGTTTTTCCCTGGCTGTTGGCATCCTGGGGGGCTCCCTCCCTCCGGGCTGGGGAGAGTGTGGGAGGGAGAGCGAGAATTCAGCCTCCCGTTTCCTGCTAAGATCTGCAGGGCAGGTCTGCTGTGCTTTCTCGCACATTCGATGCAGCCTGGCCCTGTTACCCTCACACGGCATCAGCACCCGAGGGCTCCCTCCTTAGAGACGTCTCTCAGCGTCCTCTCGAGGGTGACAAAGCTCCCCCACCCAACAAAGTCCCCTCAGGTAACTCCCCACTGCCCCCATGGGCTTCTCTCGCACGCGCCAGCCCGCTGGGTGGGCACCAAGCTGCAGACCACAGCCCAGAGCCACACGCCATGTGCCAGGCTTCCATAGACACGTAGGCAAGACGCATAGCAGCAAAGTAATGTTTTAAGTTCTGTCCAATTAGCCACAAATCCTTAATTTCCGTTTGCTGAACTGTGTCTCTAAACACACCCCAAACACGAGAAAGCCGCGACGACTCTCGCACTGTCGCAGACGAGGCACGGGCCGCACACTGCGGAGACGCTAATTACCGTAATCAACGTCAGCCCCGCCGGCTTCACTTTCTGGGCTGACAAAAGGTTTGTCATTTTTGGTGAAGAGCGTGGAGGAGGCTGCCCCGAGACCCAGGGGTAGCCTTGTCTAGACCCACGAGACGCCAGGGGTGCGTGGCTGTCTGTCTGTCTAGGAGTGGACCGACGGCAGGCCACCTGCTCAAGCCAAGAGTGGACTAAGTGAGGGTAACACTGCGCTTCAGTGTCTGGGCCATCAAGGGCGCCCCTCGGGGCAGAACACCCCTGGGCCCATACGGCCCTGCTCCCACCAGCTCACGCTCCCGTTTGGTCTGAGAAAGCACCCCTTTCCTTCCTCCAGGTCCAGCAGGGCTGGGCTGGCTTCAGAAAAAAATCCTACCTTCTGCCCTGGCTGGCATAGCTCAGTGGATTCAGCGGGGGCTGCGAACCAAAGCATCACAGGTTCGATTCCCAGTCAGGGCACATGCCTGGGTTGCAGGCCACGGCCCCCAGCAACCGCACACTAATGTTTTTCTCTCTCTCTCTTTCTCCCTCCCTTCCCTCTCTGAAAATAAATAAATAAAATCTTTAAAAAAATATTTTTAAAAAAATGCTACCTTCCCTGATGCCCTTGGATGTCCCCTCTCAGGGACCTGTGGCAGGTGGGCCCAGTCCACAGCCACGACTGTTTCCCCCCTCACGACGAGCCTTCCCACGGAGATCACTATTCCCCTCCTCTACCTGACGAGAGGCAGCAGCCTGGCTAGCGGCAGGCTGGGCTGGGGCCCGAGGCCCCGTGGGCGACGCTGCACTGTGAGGCTGAGCAGGTAACTCCCCTCCTGGAGCGTATGTCACCCAGGGGTATGTGAGCCCAGCCCACCAGCCGGCCAAAAGCAGGACATACTTGTTTTGGGCATTTCCAAACTTCCCAAAGGGGTCTCCGGCCATCCCGCCGTCCCCGGTAAAGATGTAGAGGTACCCGTCGTCGCCGAAGAGCAGCTGGCCCCCGTTGTGGTTCGAGGCCGGTTCGTTGATCTCCAGGATTATCCTAAAGGAAGATAAGCCATGCCCAGCATCACCACCCCCCCAATAACCTCCCCCAAAATGCAAAACACGATCACAGCCATAAAACTTCTTCTCTCTTAGACACCATTTCGGAGTTAGAAAGATTTTTTGTGCCCTTTATGGCAGGTGATTTTTACAAAGACTTGGTAGGCTGGGTGTGGATAATTCACTGTGTTGTGCTAATGAGCAATTGGACACTCAGAGGGGTTGAGCAACTGGCCCACGGTCACACAGCAGAGGTTGGACTAGAACTCACATCCGCTAGTTCTGGTCCAGTGCTTTTCCTACTGCTCCCCACTGCTAGCACCTGCCCTGTTATGATCCCTCGAAACTGCTGACCCAGGCACACCTGGCTCCTCCATCTGTCATAGCTACCCCCACGCCAGCCACGTAAGCTCAGCACTTTCCACGGGCTCCCTGTGCTCACCTCCACATCCCCCCCTCAGCAACCTCCTTCACTGCCACGGGGGAGCCTTCCACTATACTGTGGCCAGCCAGCTGGCTGCTAGCGAGCTTTGGTCAGTGGAGAGCGGACGGCGAGAGGAGAGGAGATGCCCCATTTCCCCAGCTTCTGGCGCTGCCTCCAGGAGCCGTGGCTGTGGAGATGGCCACAGTGGCCGGTGAACAGGGACTCCGGGTTTCAGCCCGGACCCTTGGTACCAGGAGCAGTGACCGAGCAGCACGGGCCTCTGCCCTCCGGTTCCGCTAGCCTATGAGTGGAGGCAGCCTCTTGCGGTAACTTGACCTTCCCCGTCTCCTTCTCCAGCCCTCTGGACACCATTGTAGCCATTGTATTCAATTCCCTCCAGCTGAAGTGCTCAGGCTGATCTTGATGTTCCAGGGTGGATCTCTGAGTTACAAATCGCTTATTAACAGGGATTAGAAAAACAAAGGTGCAGCAAGGTCAAGAACTGGAACCCAGAATGTTGGGCCTTCAGAGCCAAGACCGGAAGCCTTTCCACGTGAGGCCAACACAGACCACTGGGGGAGCACACAGAGCCCCAGCTAGAGGTCCCCCGTGGACGGGACTGCTCAGCTGTCTGCTGACCACCTGCCATTGGCACACTAGTCCTGGGACCAGGGATGGACAGCTGCCTCGGGCAAGGGTGACCCCTCATTCCCGGCCCTGCCCTGAGCCAGCCGTGCCTAGGCTTGTCCTTGCCAGGTCCCCAGAGAACCCTCGCTGAACTCTCTCTTGAAAGTATGTTCATATATTTATTTTGCGTTGCACCTTCAGTGTTTATCAGGAATTAATTTTTAAATGTCACCGTTGAAGACACATCCATTCCATCCCTCTCTCTCCCCTTTGTGAGATCCATGTGATAAACTTGGTCTCTCTTGGGTATAACTGGTTGTGCAGCCTCATCCATGATCACGAGAACCGTTTCCCCTTTTTACTCTGGCTGCCAGGATGCTCATGTTCAAGATTACTGCTACATAATGAGTTCTCCATGAGCCCTCCGATTAGCCAGCATAGTTTATTCCTTTTCCTTCTTTTACTTCGATGTCAAGATTTTACAGTTTTAGCAAGTACATGATGTGCTGGTATTTACCGATATGCTCTCAGGTGCAGCCCTGGCCCTCCCCTACCTGCTCTGTATTTCAGATGGCCAGTTCCTGAAAACTACATTTCCCATGCTCCTTTGCTAGGTGCCCTCCAGCTAGGCTCAGCCCCTGAAGACCTAGGAGGGCAGGGGGCCGGGAAAAGAGCCAGGGTGCTCCTCCCCATCTCTCTTCCTCGCTCCACGCAGCATCTTGGCAATAACTGTACCTCCTTCCTGGATCCGATTCCCATCGCCCGGGCCCACCCTGGTTCCAGCTTCCGCCGAGAGCCCCCGCTCCAGGGCTGCAGCCCGAAGGGTGGAAGCATAGAGTTGCCTCACTTCCTCCCCGGGTTGCCCTGTCATCACCCGAACACCTCGGTCCCTGTTCCCAGGTCAAGTTCCGCCCACCGAGCCACCCGACGATACGGGGCTCACTTTCCTGCTGGACTCAGGCTGACGCGTGTGCCCCGGTGCCCGGTCAGGCCGAGCCCGTTTAGAAAGAGTCGGGCACACACAGCACAGAGAGCCGGCTCCATGCTGGGGGGAGCGGAGCCTGGGAGGCCAGGGACAGACACCCCTGCAAGGGCAGGAGCGGTGGCGGAGGGTCCAGGTGAGCAGGGAGTGAGCGCCTGGCGCCCTGGTGATGGGCTGCGGGCGGGGGGAGCAGGGGGATGGGCTTGCAAGACGGACGGGCCAGGGGCCCAGCCCTGATGCTTCCTGGCTGGGTGACCTCGCGGGTCACTTCACCCGTCCAAGCCTCCACTCCCTCATCTGAGTAATGGGGACACTGGTACTCACTCCCCACACCCGGCTGTATGAGAACCCAGTGGAACAAACCTTCTGAAGCCCCTGACCCGGGCCTTTGAACGTGAACCCGTGACGTCTGTCTGACAACTACGTTCGCCTCCCCCGACTCCAGAACATGGGGCTCGCACCCCCCCCCGCCCCCGCACCCAGGGTCACATTCAAAGCACGGCACACCCTGTGCGGCCCACAGCCCCAGCGGCTGCGCCCTCCCGGCCTCCTTTCAGCCCCCCACCCCGGGGCCCGGCTCCCCGGGGCGGCCACCTCTCGGAGCCGTGGTCCACGGCGTTCGTGTCGTCCTCCGAGACCCTGAACTCGCTGATGCGGACCCACTCGTCGAAGTCCACGCCCACGGAGTAGTACGCGAAGAGCCGGCCGTTGTGGCGGAAGCGGGGGTGGAAGGCGATGCCCAGGAAGCCCCGCTCGTCGCCCTGCCAGGGCGAGGTGAGCACGGCCCGGCTCACGTTCAGGAAGGGCCTCTCCACCCGCGAGCGGTCGGGCAGGTAGGCCCACACCAGCCCCACCTGCTCGGCCACGAAGAAGCGGTGGGTGCCGTCCCGGGCGTGGACCATGGCCACGGGGTTGCGCAGCCCGTTGGCCACCTCCTCCAGGCACAGCTGCAGGCAGCCCTGGGCGTCGGCCACCACGCGGCCCAGGTTCGCGTTGAGGTTCTCGCTGACCAGCAGGTGTGGGAAGCAGTAGTCCGGGTCGTCCAGGGCCAGGTAGCGGCAGAACTTGGCACGGTTGCCCTCCAGCGCCCAGAGCTCGCGGGCCGGCGACAGGTGGCGGAAGAGGCCCCGGCAGGTCTGCCACAGGTCCAGGCAGTAATCCTCGCACAGCCCCGGCACCGTCCGCAGCGGCGTGGACGGGTCCTCGGCGTCATAGAGGTGGGCCGCGTAGGGCGAGCATTCCTGCGGGGACAGGGAGGGCTCGGGGCTGCTCTGTGGTGGCGGCCTTGGACCGGCCAGCCCACCCCCAGAACCCCAGGCTGCCGATCTGTAGAACCGGGACAACTCCACCCGCGTGTTAGCGGGATTCGTCTCCACCACCGTGGGCCTCCTGTCCCCTCACATTCGTTTCTTTAAGAGTTTGGAGCACGCCCAACCAGGGGCTGAACTCGGAGCCCGGGCGTGCTCCCTGGCGGGGAATCGAACCGGTGACCCCTCGCCTTGCCGGGTAATGCCCAACCCACTGAGCCACACCGGTCCGGCCTCACCTTCCCTCTTTTTCTCTCGCCTTCGCGATTCGGTTAGAACAAATGACCACAACCGTTACTGCTACGACGGCCCAGAGCATCAGCAGCTGCTCCCGTGGGGGGTCTGAGGCTCTGTTTTTTTTTTTTTCAGATTTTATTTATTTGTTTACAGAGAGAGAGGGGAAGGGAGACAGAGAGAGGGGAAGGGAGGGAGACAGAGAGAGAGGCGGGGAGAGAAACATCGATGTGCGAGAAAAACATCAGCCAGCTGCCTTTCTCAAGCTCCCAGCTGGGGACCCAGCCCGCAACCCGGGCTTGTGCCCTGACTGGGAATCGAACTGGCGACCTTCTGGTTCACAGGCCAGTGCTCAATCCACTGAGCCACACCGGCCAGGGCCGAGGCTTTTTTATACACTCTCTTTTTTAACACGATGGATGTTCCTGCCCGGTATCTGCACAGTGCACTCCTTGGTTTAGCTCCCGACTCCAGGGCCACTCCTCAGGCCGGTGTCCCCGGGGGCCGCCCTCCACTCCGGGGGCCGCCCTCACCCTCCTGCTGTGAGACAAAGGAAACGGACCCCCTCGCCCTCTCCGGCCCCGTCTCCCGCTCTGTCCGGCTCTGACTTCATGGGCAACAGCCAACAGCCAAGGCTCACCCCTCATCTCCCATTGAGGGCTTTGCCACTGATGGGACACCGTGAGTTAAGTACCCCCTGCTTCGGCACCCTCCCTGTACCCCCCTGCTCAGAGCAGAGGCCGCAGATCCCCGGGCTCTACAAGGTCCCTCGGCTGGAGCCCCCAGAGAGCGAGCAGATGTGATTTCTCACGTCTGTGCCCGACACACACGCTCCCCAGCCATGAGCTCACCGGGCCAAGGCCTGCTCTGGCCAGCCAGGGGCCCTGGAGGTGTCAGGGAGGCGCTGACAGCTCGCATCCCCCCCCGTCACCCCCCGCAGCCGGGCCGGGCTGGGTTCCAGCAACAGGCCTCCAGGGGCAGCGGCCGGCAGGCTGCCCTCTTGGCTGAGTTCTCGGGCGCTGGGCCAGAAGCCGCTCCCTCCCGTTACTCGACTGTGGCTTCTGTCACACCACACACAGCCTGTGTTCCTGGCCCCTCGGCTGCTACTGTGGAGCTGAGGGCCGCCCGGTGAGGTGTGCTTAGAGGCCTGGTCAGTCACTGCCCCCGGTCCAGGCAGGGACAGCGCATTTCACACGCTGACAAGCAGGTCTGCGCAATGTCATCTGCCTCCACCGCGGTCCCCCGGAGCCTCCTGAGTCCTGCCAGCAGCCATGGGAGGTCCAGGGAGGGTCTGCGAGCACACTCGCCCCACTCAGCCTTCAGGAGGTGTGGTCATTCTGGCTCCCACTGCACAGGTGAGGGACCAACGCTTAAGGGTCGCCCGTCAAGAAGTGGCCGAGGTGGGGGCCTCGTGATGCCCAGACTAGGGCCCGTTCCAGACGAGCCCGCGAGGACTCCTTCGACAAGCGTTTACTGGGCCCCGGCGGGCGCAGGCACCATCCTGGGCTGACAGACACTGTGGGGAGCAGAACGGGCTCCAGGAGCCCGCCTGAGGGCCTGCTGCCCGCCAGAGCCCGGCCCAGACCTACCTAGAGCGGGAGTCGGGGTGGGGGTGCCCCGGGAAGCCAGGCGGGGAGTTCCGCGCCCACCCATTGAGACGTGGGGCCCGCAGGCCCTCCCTCGTGGCCCGTGTTCCCTTATGTGTGTGCCGTTCGAGCCGTGCGAGCCTGGTGCCCAGACCCGGGCGGCCCAGCAGCAGGAAACGACAAGAGGAGGCAGCGGTTGCTGCGGACAAGGAGGACGGCCAGCCTCTGGCCTCACGGTGGCTGGGGGGGGGGGGTGGCTGGGGGCGGGGGATGCTGCAGAAAACCCATGGAAAACCGACCCAGCACCACACTGCCCAGCTGCCTGGGCCGTTCCGCACAGGGGACAGCCACCTCGCTACCCCGGGGCGCCACTTGGCAGCTGCTGACACTCGAGACCCATGCACGGTCCCGAGTCCTGGAGGCTTCTCACACCCACCGCCCATTCTTCAGGAAGACCGAGCCTCTGTGTGCAAAGGTCTCATGCAGGACGTGCCCGCCGTGCCCACTTCTGGGTCTGGAAACCAGGACTCGAGGTCCAGCTCAAAGGTGTCCTCTGACTCCTCCATTCTCCCAGGGCCCCAGCGCTCCCCTGGCCCTCGGGGATGCTCCCGCGGCCCCTGGTCCATGTCGCAGACGCCGCAGTCACCACACGGCTCATCTGCGGCCACTGGGGTGAGCTGTCCACTTCTGCTCTCACATCACCACCGCCACGAGTGGCTCAGCCTGTCTGCCTGGCTGGGACTTAATGGTCTCTGAGCATGCCCCCCACCCCATGGACTGTGGGACCCTCCAGGGCAGGGACCCCAGGGCTCAGCACACGGTGGGGCCTCAGAAGGCAGGCAATATGGCAAAGTGGTTAAGAGAAGGGCTTTGGAGTCAGAGCACGCTGGAGGCTGCGTCTACCATTCCCAGTGCGACCTCGGGCAAGCCCCTCAACCTCTCCGTGCGTAGGTCCTCATCTGTAAAAGAGGGAAGGCATTCCACCTCCCAGAGCCCTTGGGAGCAATAAATTGAGATGACTCATGTGTTTGTGCCCTGAAGGCTTCAACAATATAGGCTGTCAAGATGCAGCTCAGGCCCTTGGCTGGGTAGCTCAACTGGTTGGAGCATTGTCCCAACATGCCAAGGCTGCGGGTTCGATTCCCCATCAGGGCCCATGTAAAAATCAACCAAAGAATGCAAAAATAAAGTGGAACAAATGAGTGTTTCTTTTCTCTCCAATCAATAAATTCAAAAAATTTTTAAGATTTTATTTATTATTTATTTTTAGAGAGGGAAGGAAGGGAGGGAGGAAGGGAGAGAGAGAGAGAGAGAGAAACATCAATGTGTGGTTGCTGGGGGTTACGGCCTGCAACCCAGGCATGTGCCCTGACTGGGAATCAAACCTGGGACACTTTGGTTCCCAGCCTGCGCTCAATCCACTGAGCTACGCCAGCCAGGGCTGTTTTATTTATTTATTTATTTATTTAGCTTTTATTTATTTGTTTTTAGAGAGAGGGGAAGGGAAGCAGAAAGAAAAAAGAAACATCAGTGTGTGGTCGCCTCTCGCACGCCCCCTACTGGGGACCTGGCCTGCAACCCAGGAATGTGCCCTGACTGGGAATCGAACCTGGGACACTTTGCTTCCCAGCCCGCGCTCAATCCACTGAGCTACGCCAGCCAGGGCTTTAATAAATTAAAATTTTTAAAAAATGCAGCCCAACGTTGCCTCCTTCAGGAAGCCTTCCCTGACTTCTCCAGGGAAAGTGTGGTCTTTCCAAGAAAGCCCCAAGAAAGGATCAGAAAGGGCCGGGAGGGACGAACGCCCTCTGGCCAGGGAGCCATCCTGGGCATCGGAGCCGGAGGCCGGGGAGCGGCGGACGGGGGCAGGTTCTGGAGGAGTCGACGGGCGTGGGCCATGTTTTCATCGCCTCCGCGTCTGGAGTCCAGCTCCCCACGGCAGATGTGCAGGCCTGCTGTCACTGCCTCCAACTTGTAAACAAGGCACCTGGGCCCCCGCCCCCGGGGGTGGAAGTCCGGGGCCTTGGATCTGGACGCAGTGGCGGCACACGGTCCTCCAACTAGCGCTCCCCCTCCCTCCCACCGGCCCCGCCAGGGAAACCGTGGGCCAGCCCTGGCTGCCCTCTCCCCTCTCCCGGCTCACTCCAGACATGAGGTCACTCCCAGCAGAGCCTCGGGTGAGGCGCTAGCAACCACTCCACCGCGGGCTGCTCAAGGCCAGCCCATGCCGGGAAGACTCCCAAGGAATGAGGGGGAGCCTCCTGCTGGGGAGGTGGCAGGGCTGGCCCTCCCCTTCCTTCTCCTCGCCTGCATCCGCCCGATTCGTCCTGCTGAGCCTGCTGCATAGTAAGCGCTCAGCCAACATACGTGGAGTGAATTCACGAACCTGCTATGCGGCCAGGGGTGGGAGGGGCCTGGACCTGGTCCCGGGGAGCCCCCAGGCAGGTGATGGAGGCAGACACTAGACCAGGCCGCGCTGGCTCCCCTGAGATGCCCGGGGGCTCAGCAGAGCCCACCGCCAAGAGCATGCACCCCCCTCCTTTGCATTCTGGAGCTCCTCAAGGCACCTGCTTCCATCCTTTTTAAATATTTTTTTTATGTTTATTCCTTACCCGAGGCGGGGGGAGAGAGAGAGTAAAACATCAATAGGTCGCCTCCTGTATGCACCCTGACCAGGGATTGAACCCGAAACCTAGGTATGTGCCCTGCCTGGGGATCAAACCCACAGCCTTTTGGTGTAAGAGATGATGCTCCAACCAGCTGAGCCACCGGCCTACCCAGATGGGCCACTGATACTGGCAACGAGTGGGGCCTCAGGACTCACCATGGCCATCACTGGGCTGTGTGACTTCCACGCAGGTCCTGGACTCTCTCACATGGCCTCTGGGCCCAGCCCAGCCCTCGCCCAGGGCTGGGCGGCCAATGGGGGCCGAGAAGGCAGGCCCCAAAGAAACCCTACCCAGGTGCCTGTTCGTCATGTGGTCTGCGTGCAACTCTGGGGGCAGGTAAGGTTGCCTCCGTCTTAAAGATGACGCAAGGACCGTCATGGGACATGCAGAGAGCTTCGGAATGACCTGTCCAGCGTCATGCAATCGGGAAGGGGCAGCGCCAGGATCAACTCCCAGGATGTCAAACTCCCAGCCAGCCCCGCACCCCCACCCCGGCCCTGTGGGCTGAAGCTGGGACACTGCGCTGCCCCTGCAGGACCCTCGGGCCCCGGTCCTCTCACCGCCCAGGTGCTGGGCCAAGGCCAGCCTTAAGGCTTAACAGTCTGCACCCCGTTACCCGTCGGTGCGGGTCAGGCACCCGGCATCAGGCCCCCGCAGGAGGAGCATGTACAGCTAAGCCACAAGTTGGTGTGAGCAGGAGCCCGGCTCCGCCCCCAGAGGGGAGATGGGGGCAGAAAGGTTTCACCAAAAAGATGTCACTCAGGGAATCTTGAAGGCTGCCAGAGCCTCTGCCAGTCGGGGGCGCCATCCCAGCGAGAGGCGGGGCACAAACCCAGGTGGCACCGGCAGCGCCCGAGGCAGCGCAGGCCTGGGGCTCACGCAGGGTCTGAGGGTCTGGTCCCCCACACCCCGAGACGAACAAAAGGCCAGCGCATCGACCATGCCCTCGGCAGGCCCTCGGGACAATGGCTCCCCCCCCCCCCCCCCCCGTGGTACCCCGGTGAGGGCGGAGCTCCCTCTCCCGGAGCACCGCAAGGCTAATTCCAGGAGGTCCCCGGGCAGAGGAGCCCCGAAGCGCCGAGGGACTGATGACTTCCACCACCCGGCCCTCCTGCGTCAGGAGGGGAAACTGAGGCCCGGAGAAGGCCCAAGTCACAGCGCCAGTGAATGGCAATGCCCTGGCCATCCCCAGACGCCCCGTCTCCCCTCCCCCGGCCCAATCACTCCCGCTGGGGGCCTTAGGGCCCGAAGCCCGCTGTCCACCCGCCGGCTCGTCCAGTGGGGTTGCCGCGGTCGCCTCCTCTCCGCCCTCTACCGCCGCGCCCCGCTCACCTGGCACAGCAGGTCGAGCGCGTAGCCGGCGCACGCGGCCCACAAGCCGGCGTCTACGCGCGCCGCCAGGGCCCCGAAGCGGCGGGCCAGCGCGGCGTCCTGCTCGGGCGTGCAGCAGCCGAAGGCCGAGTACTGCGAGCAGAAGGGCAGCGGCTGCGGGGGCCGGAAGGGCGGCCTGAAGTCCAGGCACTGCGGGTGCGCCGCTGTCCCAAGTGCCCGCAAAACCAGCAGCGCCAGCAGCGATCGGGCCGCGGCCCCGGCTCGCCGTCCCGCCATGCCGCTACCACCCCGCTCCGCCCCGCCCCGGCCCCTAGGGAGCCTCCGGCCGCGTCCTGAACGCCCGCCTCCCGCCTAGCTAGCATCCTCCGGGGGCCGTCCTCGAGTTTGTCGACCTCCCCAGCAAGGAGGAGGACACCTCTGGTCCGGGACACGTGGGCGGGACTGAAGGAAGGGAGGTGCCCGTGCAGAACTTGGAACACCGCACTGCTGGGTTCCCGGTTGCGGCAGCCCCTTCCTCCTGGACGAGGAGCCTTTCCAAATACAATGGCGATGGGCCGGCCTCCCGGGGCCCCCGGGGCCGGCTGTGTTCCCAGCTCTGGCTGGGACTCAGCTTCCTCTCCTGGGCGCTGTGGAGTCCCTGCAGCTCAGGAGCCCTGGCCAGAGGCCGTGGCTCCTTGGGTTCAGTCCCGGTGTTAGATAGGACAAGGGTGTCCAGGTCTGGGCAGTTCTAAGTGTTACTACTAAGTGTTATCCTTGTTCAAGTCAAGATGTAGCACAGTGTTCTGCAGCACAGCGGGAGATGCCTTGACGGAACTCACAGGGGCAAGTGCAGCCAACTGCAAAGGAGACAGCAACCTGTAATTGACCCAACGCTGTGTACAAGCCCGTTTGGCTTTGGGAATGAATCCCTTGTCTCCTTTACTCGCTGCAAGTACATAAAGCTACCTTGTAACAACCATGTCTGGTTACTGAATAGAACATCCCTTGGGTTCGGTAACACTATCTCTGATGGGGCCGGGGTAGGGATGCAATGGAGCCAGTGGCTGGGGATTCCCACGGAATCACTTAAAAATGGAGGCCGAGCCCGGCAAAGCCCGGGCATGTTGCCCAGGTAGGTTGCACAAGCAGAAGTGAAACCTAGGGGTGGGGGTGGGGAGGGAGGATGGGGCAGTCTCCGAAGTCCGCCCTGGGCCCCCACCCCAGGCTTCTTCCCTCTCAGACTCCCTTGCAGCCCAGTCCTGTGGGGCCCGCGCCGTCCCACGGCTGCACACCTCCCGGGTGGGCTTCCAGCTCTCCCGCCTGCAGCCCCTGGAGGGCTTCTGCCCTCTGTCACACCTCTGGGTCCTGGCCCCATCATGAAGCCAGGGCCACACCAGTGGGGAGTTCGGAGCTTGTCCAGCTCACAGGGCAAAGCTGGAGCTCCAGCGCCCCAGCGTCTCCACTGCGGCCCCGACAGGGAAGGGGGCTGGGAGTCGTCGCTCCTGCCCTGCCAGGGAGAGAAAAGCCCCACAGACCTGTTAGAAACTGAGGTCCGGGGGTGCAGCCCCACCCTGGGATCTGAAGAGGAGCCCACTCACTCTCAGCCGGGATCTGGTCACCAGGAGAAGGTGCTGGGGCCGTGAACTGGCAGGGTGGCGTAGCCAGAATTCTGATAAGTTGCTGGGGGCACAGTATGAAACTGAGAGACTCCAAGAGGGGGGGTCCCAGCCTAAAAGGGGGTCATAGTTTTGTGATTTTACCTCTAGGAACCTTCCCAAGGCCCCTCAGGGCTATGACGGGGGAGGGGAAAGTTGTCATGGTGAAATACACCCACAGCGTTCTCCAGGGAAATGACTTGACCAGAACCCATCCACCCGGGGGGAAGGCACTTCCCCAGCCCCAGCCCCCTGTAACCTTCCAGTCCTTCCTACAGGGGTGTTGGGGGTGGGAAACTAAGAGACACAGTGAATGCCACAGCCCCAGGACACACGATTACACAACCTTTCCCCTCCCGGCTCCTTAGTCACACCTCCAGTGTACTAACTGAGCCCGTTACAGGAGGCACAAGACACTCTGTGTAAGGAGGAGTTCTTAGGGAACTGCACAGACAGCGGGAGGAGCAAAGACACCAGAGGGATTTGCAGCCACCCGCCCGCACAGCCACGGCAGGGGTTACATGCTGCAGCCCCCAGCAAGACGAGCAGAAGCCCTCACATGCGGTCCCTCTGTCTCAGGCCCCGTCACCCAGGGCATCACGCCGGGCTCTCAGGAAGAGGTTGCACGGCATGCAGCAGGACGAGAAGGGATGCTGTCTGAAGAGAAAACAGCATCACGACCAGACCAGGGAACATACAGAATTTGGAACTGTCAGACGGGGAGTTTAAAATAACTATGATTAATACGTTAAGGGTTTTAATGGAAAAAGTTAACAACATGCAAGAACAGATGGGCAGTGTCAGCAGAGAGATGGAAACTCAAAGGAAAAAAAAAAAGTAGCCCTGGATGGTGTGACTCAGTGGATTGAGTGCTGGCCTGCGAACCAAAGGGTTGCTGGTTCGATTCCCAGTCAGGGCCCAAGCCTGGGTTTCCGGCCAGGTCCTCTGTAAGGGGTGTGTGGGAGGCAACCACACACTGGTTCCTCTCCCTCTCTTTCTCCCTCCCTTCCCTCTAAAAATAAGTAAATAGCATCTTTTTAAAAAGACAAAAATTGAAAGGAAATGGTAGCAATCAAAAAATGTTGTAACGAAAGGGAACAATGACTTCCCTGAGCCGGTCAGTGGACTGCCCGGGGAAATCGGTGAGCTCTTGGGTGGACCCATAGAAACACCCTAGACTCGTCTACAAAGAGGGGAAAAATGTTTAAAAAAATTAAAAAGAACAGAACACCCAAGAAAGGTAAGACAGTTTCAAAAGGTGTAATACCTGTATGATTGGAAAACCAGAAAGAAAAGAGAGGGATTGCAGCAGAAGAAATGTGTGAAGTAATAATGGCCGAGAGTTTTCTAAAATGAATGGCAAATCCTGGAAACCACAGACCCAGGAATCTGAAAGTGCGCACAGCAGGATTACCGCCCCCAAGTCTGCAGCCAGGCCCGTCGCACTCAAACTGTCAAAACCCAAAGTGGAGCTGTGGGAAGGAGTCGGCGAGGGAAGGCACCCGGTCTGCAGAGGTGTTGCAGGGTGCGGCCAAGAGGGGGGCCCCAAATAGGGATTTGGAATGGGGCCCAGAACGCAAGGTGTCCAGGAAATACTAGGATGTCCTCACCCCTCCCCTGCACAGGTGTGGGTTGGGGGAAGGGACACACGGAGCAGGACCTTTGAGAGCTGTTTTGCACAGCAACAGTTGGGCAGCTAACCTCTGGTGTGGTCATTTAACATATCTGTAACATTTAACTGGTGACATAGATATGTTAAATAGCTGTGGCTGTGCTCTGAGCCAGGGGAATGGAAGTAACTTCCCCGCCAAGACATAACTGGGGGGCAGGTTACAGCGCCTGCGTGGGAGCTTGGAGAAGATTGGCTCCATGACATGGGGCCACGCCTGCCCAGACTCACAATGGCAGCCCAGTAAAGCTGGAAGGATATGGGAGTGCTGGCAAGTGTAGCCAATTGTGGGAGGAGTCGGAAATGGGGCTGCAGAGGAAGATTGGCCGGGGGGATTTAAACCCAGACATGGCAGCCCTGGGAGGGAGAGACACACGGCTTTGCCAGAGTGGGGACCCCCGCAGCTTTAGAAGGGGAACCACCACCCAGCTTTAGCAGAGATCCTGGCGACACAGCTGATGGTGCCAGGAACCCAGGGAGGTCTCCCAGCCAAGACAGATTACTGGGAAGAACCAGGGGCTGCCTGAGCCATGAATTTCTGTTTCTTTCCCTGAGATACAGTATTGCAGACTGGGCAAAGGGGGAAGGAAGGAAGGACTGTGTGTGTTTGTGGGTGTTTTAAGGGACTTTGGGATTTTGATGAAGACATTAGGTCACTACTTTAAGTTTCTATAGCATCAAATAAACATTCCCTTTCCTTTTCACGAATCTCTGGCATTGAGAGATGTCTTTCCTATAAGGCGGCGGACATAACGGACCTGGGGGGTTCCTTTCAGTAATAGTATATCGCCCTTTGACCCCCCTGCCGTCTGTAACAGAGGCACAGGAGGGGATGGCAGTGAAGTTCTGGTCGGAAACCATGCAGGCAGGAAGAGAGTGCCACCAGAATTTCAGGTGGCGAAAGAAAAAAGCCATCAACACAGATTTCTATACCCGGCAAAATTACCCTTCCAGAGAGGAGGACACATGAAGACTTTCTCAGAAAGACAAAACCAGCGGATTCATCGGCAGCAAACCCGCCTTACAAAAAGTGGTCAAAGAAGTCCTTCAAGGGGGAGGAAGGTGATGCAGGTCAGACACTCAGTGTATCGGCCGGTTGCAGCAGGTGGACAAGTGGCTTTAACCCCCATAATGCTGTGGGCATGGCGGAGGGAGTGGGGACACTCTGTGGTCAGATGTCTGTGCTGCCTGGAAAACGGAGTAGTGCCGACCCCGGCGTGACCCGAGGGAGGGAGGGCGGGGCCGCAGGAGAGGGCCTGGGTGCAAACGTCTGGCTGAGGGGAAGCCCTCCCGACCCCCTCCTGCCCCTGGGCAAGGGTGAGGCCAGCAGGCGCAGCTGTGTGTGACTGCAGGAGGTCAGCTGGGGGACAGGGTGAGGAGCTGTCCCATCACTCCAGCCCGGGGACAGGGTGAGACCGGCTCCCGGAGAACACGGCTGTCAGGGCCGGGAGACATAAACCGGGGGAAGGGGGAACATGCTGTCTTCTTCTGGACCCCCGTCTCGGAGGTGTGGGGCCGGGGCCTGCGGGGCCACCTGGCCCTGGAAGCCACGTGGCCAGTGGTGGCTCTGAAGAGGAGGGAGCCTGAGGCCCGAGAGTGGCGGGGGGAGACGCAGAGCCCTGGGGGGACTCGGTGGCCTCCTGCAGTTCTCAAAGGGCGGTGTTTGGCATGAGAGAAGGAACCCTGGGCGCAGCGGGGGGAGGGGGGGCCGCTCTGGCCGAGTGTGGAGGGGTTTTCCTCCGGGTTCCCCGGAGCGGACGGGCTCTGGGGCAGGCGCTGGCCCCCCTCCCAGACGGTGCAGCTGGTGCACAAAAGGCCTCTTTCCTTTCCCCACCAACCGCCGCCTCCGGAATTTGCCTGTGGGTGGCGCTGGGCAGCCGAACCCCACTCCTGGGTGGTAACAGTATTATTTGAAAATGGGTTTGCATGAGTAAAAAAAAAATGTATATTTTCCCTGCACCATTTTCTCAATCTTTTCTGTAAATCTTAAACTGTCCTGAAACAAAGGCCATTAATAAAAAATTACAGGATAAAGAAAAATGTATATTGCACACTCTAGGGCAACCACAAAATAAGTTTTAAAAGGGGGGTCAATGATATGCTTAGAAAGGAGGTCGGGTGCAATCATATTAGTAAATGCTCAGTTAAAACCAGAGCAGGCCGAAAAACGGGTGGGAAAAACAAAGAACATGTTTAATTAATAGTAGACAGTTACTACACACACAGTAACTGTAATGGCCTGAGAAGTAAATGATCGAAATACACCGATTGTAAGACAGACAGAGTGATAAAAAACAATGCTCTAATGGAGGCCATCTCCAAGAAACCCACTTTAAAGATAAGTATTCACCCTGGCTGGCGTAGCTCAGTGGATTGAGTGTGGGCTGCAAACCAAAGTGTCACAGGTTCGATTCCCAGCCAGGGCACATGCCTGGGTTGCAGGCCACAGCCCCCAGCAACTGCACATTGATGTTTCTCTCTCTCTGTCTCTTTCTCCCTCCCTTCCCTCTCTAAAAATAAATAAATAAAATATTTAAGAAGTGTTCAGATAAGTAAAAACAGAGGGGTGGAGAAAGACACCCCACCTTACTACTAATCCAGAGTAACTGGGGGCACAAAAAGGAACAACTGGAGGGGAGGGGCTACATTCATTTCGGGAAAAAGCAGACGTCAGCGATGGAGGCCGGAACAGGGTCTTCCGGTCCCTGCCACAAAGCGGGGGCTCTGGCTGCTGAACCCCCGGGGCAGGGCGTCTGGCACAGGCTGGGCATGCTGCTGTTTGTATGAACACAGATGCACATGAATGGACAACGGGATGGATGAATGAATGAAATACTCTGACTCTGCTATTTCCAGGAGGCCTGAGCTGCTGGCGTAGCCAGGAGCCACAGGATGGGTGGCCTGGACAATTGCACCGAATGCCGTTTGGAGCCATGGGGTCACGGGGGAGGGCATGCCTGGGTATCAGGAACAAAGCCGGTCCTTTCAGCCCATGAGCCCTCCAGCCCTGTCCATTGGAAACATCCTCAGGAGCCAGTTCCGTGGCTGAGAAAACCTTGGCTTTTCTTCCACAAACTTTGGCTTTGTGATGTCAGCGGGTGATTCAGGGCCCACAGAAGCTGCCTTCTCGCCCATTCAGGTTCCGCCTGGCACAAGGGGGCACTCAGCTCTGCTGTGGTCTTCCCTCCAAGACCCCGTGTAGGACCCTCCCCCTTCCCCAGTCCCAGTTTCCCTGCCTCTTAAGAGGAAGAGGTGAGACCGGGCCACTGCCGGCCACTCTGGGTGCCAGCCCATTGGCCCCCAGGGTTGCCTGAGGGTCCAGGGACACTGCCCATGTCTCCAGGAGCCCAGTGGGCCGTCCGCTGTCAGACCCAAGACACACTGGGAGGCAAACACCCAAAACCTCTTCCGGCCAGACTGGTTCAGCGTGGGCAGCCATGCAGCAGCTCCCACAGACCAGACATCTGCTAATTACACGGTCGTTAGTTCCTTGTCCTGAACGACAGGGAAGGAAGGCCACGGGGCAGCCTCTTTGTCCAGCGGGCCACCTGCCCTGTCTGTCTCAGGGGAGCAGCCCAGGTCCTGCTTAGTCCTTCCTCCCCAGGGCTCAGGCCTCCTCCGGCCACTCAGCCAGAGCAGGACGCCGTGCCGGGAGTCACCTTGTGAGCACTGGGGAGGGAAGGGGTCTCCGCTCCACCGTGCCAGCAGCCTGACCACCTGTGTGGTGCGGCTCAGGGCCAGGCATGTGGCCTGGGGCCAGCAGGGGGCCTTGGCCAACATTTCCCACCCACAGAAAATCACAGAGAAGGGAAGAAAGAACACCCGGGGGCACACCACCAGACTTGACCAATGAGGGTGTCTGACAACATTTGCTTCAGGTGTCTTAAATCTTTTTAAAGATTTTGTTTATTTTCAGAGAAAGGGGAAGGGAAGGAGAAGGAGAGGGAGAGAAACATCCATGTGTGGCTGCCTCTCATGCTCCCCCTACTGGGGACCCGGCCTGTAACCCAGGCATGTACCCTGACTGGGAATCGAACTAGCAACCCTTTGGTTTGCAGTCCAATGCTCAATCCATTGAGCCACACGAGCCAGGGCTGGTGTCTTAAATCTTTTTAAAAACAGGAGCCACCGTGAGTTCCAGGTGATGTGGTGAGAAACCAAACGCACTGGGTCTGAGGTACAGCTCTGCCACTTACTGTGTGACCTAGGACAGGACACTCAACCTCTCTGTGCCTCGGTTTAGTCGTCTGTTAAATGGAGGTAAGTGGGACTGTGAGAGGAGTGCCTGGCACGCAGTGTGTGCTCAGTAATGGAGCCATGACAGACCCTCCCCCTGCCCGGCCCCCCCCACCCCATCAGCGTCAAGGCGCGTCCTCTGCGGAGGGAAGTTATCCTGACGACGGGCGTGTGGTGGGCGTGTGGGGGGCGTGTGCAAGGACCACAGACAACAGACAAGTAACCTTCTGCGTTCCAGAGCTCCGAAGGTCTCTCTCCGCACACTCTTTCTCTCGAGACTCGCCCTTTCCCTTTCATCCGGTGTTTGGGACCCGTCCACGCTAATAAGGCAGAGTCGCTCCATGTAACCGCTGTCGGGAATGTCACCTTCTGAAGCTGCCACAAATCACCACAGGCAGCCCAGACTGTCCCCGGAGGCCTGCCTGCGTGCCAACCTGCTGTCCCCGGAGACCGGCCTGCGTGCCAGCCTGCTGGTCTCTTTCCCAAGCATCTGTTTGGGAGTCCAGCCCTGGAAAAGCAAACAGGAAAAGCGGAAGACAAACAGCGCCGTTGAAGACCTGTCGCTGCGCCCGGCTTCGCCGGGTCACCGCGGGCAGGGCTCTCACCGGCGGGCGAGCTGGCACCCGGGAGCTGTCTGGCACCAGGCCTCCGTCCTCAGCTCCCAGCGGGCCACCAGAACCAGGAGGTCACCCTTCCCCCGGACGTGGTCTGCACCGCCCCACGTGCCTTCGGGACTCACCCCGAGTCTCCGGGGGCCTTGCATGAACTCAGGGGCACGTTTGCTGGTATTCTGCAACCGGGACCCTCCCCCAACCTGCCTGCACCAGCCTGTGCTCCCACTCCTTTCTCGGGCACGGGCCACTGATGACAAGGTCAGGGTCTGAGCCAGGCTCAGTGGCAGGACACCCCCCTGGGGCCCTGAGGGCGAAGGCACAGGCAGGAACAGGAGCAGACTCCACCTCCTCCGTCTCATCCCCCGACTTGCCACCAGCTGTGTGGCCTCCTGGCTCAGCCCTCTCTTATGATCCCGGGCTGATAATCCAGCTGAGCGGCAGCAACTGCTTGCTTGTCACCCCCGTGGCTGTGACAAAGCAGTGCACACAGTCTCAGCCACCCTCCAGCCTTCTCCTAGGAGGGGCCCTGTCAGCCCATTCTGCAGGCCCTGGCTTCCTGGCCGCTCCTGCCACCTGGGGCCTGGATGGGGCGCGAGGCCAGGGGCGGAGGAGAGGAGGCTGGGGCAGCAGTGGGACGCTGACACTGGGCTGAGCTCAGAGCCCAGAGTCCCGGTGCGGTGGCCCGGGGGCTGGTGGCCACGCAGACGGGAGTGGACTCAGGCCTGAGGACGGTGGGCTCACTGGGTCAAGGGTGTGAGCTGACAGTTGTCGGTGCCAATTCAACAGCAACGGGAATCCCCAGTCCGGGGTGTGGTGAAGGAGGGGACTCTGTTCAGCACAAAACAGCTCAAACAGGTGTAGCACCGCTAGGAAGCGGCCCTGGGGCCAGGGACCTCCCCTGCTGGGCAGCTCCACTCCTCGGCCACGTGCTGGGCCTTGAGCTGGTCTGCTGCCCTGTGCTCTGGCCTGTGCTGGTCTGCTCCCTGCTAGTCCAGCAAGACAAGGTCAGTGTTTCAGCCCCTGTGCCCAAACGCAGTCCTGGCTGGAAAGAGAAAGCGGGCTCCCAGAGCCACAGGGGAGCTGCTTAAATGGACAGAAATCCCCGCCCCTGGTCCCTGAGGTCTGTCCTCATGCAAATGAGGACTCCAAGTTTCCATCGTTTGATTGGTCAGAATAGAGTCCTTCTGGCTGCTCTGAGCTACCCAGCTCCGACTGGGTGGAGAAGGCTGCGTCCTATTGGTTGGAACGGGATTCTAGGGACTCCTCTGTGAGGACGGGCTCGGGCGGCAGAAACACAGTGCAGGCAGGCAGCTCAGGGCAGGCTTCTCCCTGAGATGCAGTGTGCGTGCAGGGCCCCAGCGTACGCACTGCTGCTAGGCTCTGGATTTTCAAAATGTGAGTCCAGGAGCCCTGGCCAAGGAGCACAGTTGGTTAGCGTGTCGTCCTGATACACCAAGGTTGCAGGTTCGATCCCCAGTCAGGGCACGCACAAGACTCAACCAATCAGTGCAGTAAATAAGTGGAACAACATTAATCAGTATTTCTCTTTCTCTCTCTTCCTCTATCTCTAAAGTCACTATATATATATATTTTTTAAAAGCTTTAAAAAGTTTGAGCCCAGTTAGCCACCAGGAGGCCTTCTTAGTAGGTGTCTTCTCTCTCAGGGCCCACGAGGAATAAATGGGCCTTTGCTTGTTCTGAGGGGCCCGATGACCAGCATACGGGCCGAAGGTGCCGGGCAGAGAACAAAGCAGCCTGGACGCCTCCCAGTCCGGGGCCCGAATCTGCACTCTGCTTCCCACCTGACCTTGGAGAAGTCCCTCCCCGAGCCTCAGTTTCCCCGTCAGCACCACTACCAGGTGGCCCAGCTGCACTGAAGGAATTCAGATCTCAGGGGTTCTCTTCTGATCTCTCCCTCACGCGATGTTCTGTAGAGTAGGGGTTCTGGGTGCCTTTGTGAGGGGCGGGGCTGCGCAGGGCACCACAAACAGGGAGTCTGAGAAACACCGCGTGCCCAGCCCGTCCTGCAGATGCACAACATGCCCACGCGTCTCCGCTGAGGGCTCTGAGAAGTCCCGCAGCCCGGGCCTTATCCATCCACCCATCTGCGTGTATGGGACTTGTTTTCTCAGCACACCTCTTCACACCATTCTAACCCGTCGCCTCCATACACAGCTAAGCCGGGACCCACACCCCCTATGTCCCTACCTGTAAAGGCCTTGGCACTCTGGCCTTGGCAGGGGTGGTGGAGAGGTAGGTGGGATGTGCAATGGAAGGGGCTCCCCAGAGGGGTGCTGACAGGTGTTACCCCTGTCCCTGCCTCTCTAGAGCAGAGGCACCCCCATCCCCAGCCCCTCGCTCAGAAGCCCTGGGGACGATGTTTGCCTGCCCTGACCCCTAAGCGCACCTCCCCAGAGGGGCCAGGGGCTGGGAGGTTTTCCGGAGCCAACTGCGGGAGCTGCCGCGTCCCGGGGAGCCCAGCACGGCCTCCCGCTCCTCGCCCCCGGTCCCGTGAGGAGCACCCGCCAGTGGTGCTCCTGCCCACCGTGCTCCAGAGCCGGGAGCCTCAGCCGCGCCCCAGGGAAGCCCCAACTCCACGCCTGAGCCCTGCGCCCCTAGCTGCCCCCAGCCCGGGGCCCAGAAGCAGCCAGCTGACACCTTGAGTTCAGACTGTAGCCTCCGGGGTCGTGAGAGAATAAATTCCTGTCGTTTAACCTGCCCAGTCTCGTGGAACTTCGCTAAGGCAGCCCTGGCACACTGAGACAGGACCTCTGTGACCTGGGAGCCCCGTGTCCCTGCTGCCCTGGCTCTCCCCACCCTGACTCTGTCCTGCCCGCTTGCTGGTGGTGGCCCTGGGCACACCCTTCTCCTGCGTCACCCCCTGGCTCCTTGCACCCCCCCCAGGGCACATCCCCTCCACCTCACTGGACCTCATGGCCACCTTCTAGGGCTCGTATTATTATTATTATTAACCACATTTCCCAGAGGGGGCGGCTGGGGCTCCGGGATGTTGAGACTGGAGGACCATCAGATGCACCCTGTCAGAACCTCCCACGGCAAGGGCGCGAATGGCCCATCAAGAAGGCATTTCCGTAGAGACGGGACGGCAGGAAGCGGGGAGAGAGGGTGGGACCCCGGGAATGGCAGCACCGTGAGTGGCCGGGAGCTCTGGGCAGCGAGACCCGGTCTCTGCTCCTGCAAACAGCCGCCTGCCCAGAGGGGGGGGGGGGGCGAGTCTCGCCCTGTCCAGGGCTTGTACCCAATGGCCTCAGAACCCTGCCCATGGCTGAGGTTCCAGAAACTGGACCCTGAGCTTGCTGGGGCCCAAAGCATGGTTCTGGCACCCATGGGTGCTCAGCGAAGCCCAGACTTTCTATAGGCGCCTAAAAGATCACCAGGAGAAGGAGCTTAAACCAAGGAGATATGCTTAGCCCTTGGGGGGGGGTCATTCCAAATTGGAGTTGGCACGGGCAGGGGTGAGCACCCCACTGCTGGAGGCATGCAAGTAATTGCTGCGCATGTCCTGTCAGGGATGCTGTCACTGGGGGGACATGTGGTCACTCCCAAGTCCCTTTCCGTCCCTGCAGGTCCATGAATATTTAAATCTGTCATGTGTTTTGAACAGGCCGTGCTTCTGTGTTTCTCTAAAACCCAAAAGCACAAAACTAAACCCAATGGAGAAGGCACCTGCCGCCCTCCGCCCCAGCCCCCACACCTGCTTCCGGGAAGCCCCGAGCGATGCCAGGCCCTCCCGCGATTTCCCAGGCTAAGCATGCACCAGCACACACACTCTATTTTTAAATAAACACACGATCGTGTTATTTTTGTATTTGTGTGCTGCCTCTTGCTCGTCTCCCTGACAATGGACTCTGAGCATCAGCCTGACGGTAGAGGAAGTCCCCTGCCAGATGTCCACATCTGAGACATGGGGGCACCCACCCCACAGGGGTGTCAGGAGACGACATTTTCCTGGTCGCCCCTGGCTCGCCTTCTGGGTCCCTGAGAAAGGTCCTAGGTCAGGAGATGTGCCGGAGTCCACCCGCTGTCACGTGGCCACAGCAACTCCTCAGGCCACCAGGGGGCCCTGTGGAGCTGCCGAGTCCTGCTGGGGGCCACACCGCGTCCAGAGGTGACAGGTGACCGGGACACCGCAGGAGGATCCTTGGGAAGAGGGCGGAGCACCTGGGCTGGGGCTCTGCGTTCTGGATTTCCAGAAGCCTGTGTCATCGTGGATCCTCCCGCCGTCCTCCCTGTCCTGACGTCTGGGACAGGAAGCGGAGCCAACCTGTGCCCGCACACACCTCTCCTGAAAAGAGCAGAAGCTGCTAAGCAATCTTGGTTGCCGTTTGCATTCAGAGAAGACAGGGAGGGGGAGGGTGTCCTCCACAGCAGCCAGGTCCCTGCTGCACCTGGTCCGCAGCTGCCTTAGCAGCGCTCCCTGGGGACCTTGGTTCCTGGGAGCAGGGGGGCCTCATGGCCTCTCCTCTGTCCACTTGCCTGTCTCCAAAGGCCCCTTGAGAGTCCTCCTCTCCTGCATGTGCTTGTGCTGCTGCCTCCGTGGGGCTGTCCCCGCCCTTCTCAACCGGGGCTGGCAGAGCCGTCCCTTCCCGGCCCCCTGCAGGCTGGGCACCCTCCCTGTTGGGAGCCCACCGGGCCAGCTCCAGGCGCTGACTCCCCCATCCTGAGGCCATGGACTTGACCTCCAAGCCCAGAGTGGGGGCAGCTGGTGGGCCATGTGCCGGAGGCCCGGGGTGGTCTCGGGCTGTGTCCCCTTTTCCTGCAGTCCCAGCTGGCAGCACAGAGCAGAGCAGGACCGAGCCAGAACAACCCTGACGGGCGGGCGTGGGGAAGCCGGGAACCTGTCTGGCAGGCTCCTCCCAGGCCTCTCGGCTCCCCGCTCCGGGAACCGGAGGCTCAGGGATCGCAAACCCGGGGCCTGGACCCCCTCCCTGACCAGCAAGCCGACTGGCTTCCCCATCCCAGAGCCGACGCCCGCCGGGGCCACAGGGCGGTCCCAGCCACCACGTCAGCCACTCAGTGAACACACACGAGGCCAGTCATTCCCCGGTCACCATCACCCAGGCTGCCGATCTCGGCGGCCCCCTTCTCCCCCCGCGTCAGGACAGACAGCTCCCTCTTTGGCGGCCCCCACCTGGAGGGGTAAGGACGCAGACTTTCCCGAGGTCTAGCTCACTCAGCTCTCACTGCGACCCCGAGCTCCGCACTGCTGTGCGGGCGGAGAGGCAGAGCAGCAGGTGGAGCCTCCTGTCCGGAGTCGCACGCGAGCCTTTGGGTCCAGGCCGTCGGGCCCGGGTGCCTGCTCCTGACCGGCAGGACGCCCGGCCTTCGGCAGGGGGCGGCCTCCGCTCGGGGCAGCGGCTACTGCTTCAGAGAAACAGAACGCCTTTGCTTCCCACGAGTCCTGTGCTTCCAGCCCTCTTTCCAGGCAATAGCGGGCCTTTCCTTTTGCTGTTTAAGAGCTGTAGTTTTGCCCTGGCTGGCGTGGCTCCGTGGATTGAGTGCTGGCCTGGGAACCGAAAGTGGTCGCCAGTTCGATTCCCAGGCAGGGCCCATGCCTGGGGTGCAGGCCGGGTCCCCCATTGGGGGCGTGTGAGAGACAGCTGATCAATGCATCTCTCACACATTGATGTTTCTCTCCCTCTCTTTCTCCCTCCCTTCCCCTCTCTCTAAAAGTAAGTAAATACAATCTTTTTAAAAAAGCTATAGATTTGTGTAAGAATAAATTTTTGTTATGGGAAAAAAATAAAAGCTCCGAGTGCCTCTGAATGTTCAGTGTTTCCACTCACAAACCACTGGGCGCCCCACCGAATGCATCCGGGAACCACGGGCTGGAGTTTCTGCCCAAGAAGTCCAGGGTCTGGTGAGGCAGGGGAGGCCTGGCCCCTTCGACCCAGGCTCACGGGCCCAGGCCACGAGATGCGGCCTCACATCTTCCACAGAGCCCTGGGCCGGGCTGGGACAGGACCTGTCTAATTCTGGGCACCAGCCAGGCACCTGGCCCCAGCGACGCAGTCACCTGCCTGCCTGGAGCACTGCCCTCAGTAATAATAGTGATTATAACTGTTATTAGTGGCCCACTGCGGTGAGGGTAACACCCAGGGGAGGCCGCTGGCCGTCGAGGTCAGGTGAGAGTGCGTCAGGCAGACCTGGCACACCTTGGCTGTGGGAACTCAGGCCAATGACGTGAGCTCCCCGCGCCTCAACCTCCTCCTCTGGGAAGTGGGGTGAGGTTGCTGAGAGGCACCAGGTCCTGTGGGCTATCCGGTGGCAGCGATGGGACCCGGTCTAGCCCTCTGGGGACAGAGCCTGAGCTGCAGCTACAGGAAGGGAGGCCCTGAGGCACTGCCGGGTGGTTTAGGGGGAGCTCACAGCACCCCACCAAACCTGCAGTCCAGGGTTCCCGCAGCTGCACCGCCTGCCGGCCACCAGCGGACGGGGCTTTCTGGGCGTCCACCCCCTGACGCCAGAATGTTTCCAGGGACCAGGCTGTGGGCAGGCCCAGGAAACTGGTCTCCCCACGGCAGCTGAGCTCAGGGGTGCTCACGTTTAAAGACAGCTTGGGAGAAAAAAAAAACATCAATAACTTGTTAATTGGTGCAATTGACCTTTTGCACCCGAGGGCAGGTTCTCCCCGCTCTCCCTGTTCAGCTGCATTCCCTCGGTTTCAGTTTTGGATCACCTGCCCAGGTTCCTGGAACGCCGGGCTCTCCTGGGTGTGGCCGTTGGCAAATCTGATAAGCAGAAAGGACTCCAGCGGCTCCAGAGGCTGATTAAAATGGGCAGGGCTGCAGGCGGAGGCCACTGCCCACCCTCAGGGACCCACCTTCTCCAGGTGGCACTGGTTTTAAATTTTCATTATTTTTATTTTAATTTAAAGATTTGAGAGAGAGAGAGAGAGGAAGACATCCTAATTTAAAGATTTGAGAGAGAGAGGGAGACATCCATTTATTGTTCCACTTATTTAACATTCATTGGTTGATTCTTGAGTGTGCCGGGACCAGGGATCGAACCTGCAACCTTGGTGTATTGGGACGATGCTCTGACCACCTGAACTCCCTGGCCAGAGCTGTGCACTGATTTTCAAAGCATTGTCTCTGAGTCACTGTCCAGAGAGTTGTGACCCCTCCTCCTAACCACACTGTTCTCCAGCCCACATTTTCCACTCCACCCAAAGGACAGCATAAAGAACTCGTTCCCGAGACACGCTAGTATCTGTCACACCTGCGTGCCCTTGCCCACAGTGTTCCCTTTGTCTCGGACACTCGGCCCCTCTTCCTCGCCTGGCTGCCTCCCACAAGTGGACTTTTCCTTGCCCCACCCCCGCCAACCCGGGAGGCTCCCCCAGGCCCCCAATTTCCTGCTCATGACACCCTTGCACTGTGCTGGCCCATCTGCCTACTTGCCCACCCCCGTTCACAGCCTGGGACCCCGGGGTCCCCGAGCCCAGCCAGAGCTGGGCCCCTGGAGAGGCAGCGCTGGGCTGTTGAAAGACTCTGAGCTTGGGGCCAGGCGGACTCGGGCCAATGGCTGACCGCGCCGGAGCCTCAGTTTCCTCATTTGTTAAGTCGGGATCCTGGCCCCATTAGGGATGGGATAAGGACCACGGACCACGTGCACAGAGTGCTGGGCGCATGGTGGACTCTCGGCCTTTGCTGGCTGAATGCATGAGCCGAAGACCTTGTCCTCAAGTTCACGGTCTGGCGAGGAGTGGGGGAGGGACAGAAAGAAGTGGGTAGAGGAGACCAGTGTGCTGCTGGAACCCCCAGGAGGGGGCACTGACTCTGCCGGGTGCGGGGGAGGCTGGGAAGGCTTCGAAGTAGAGGGGGCTCCTCGCTGCCACGGCTCTCGGAGCCTCCTGGCTTCCAGAGCGAGCTGCCCCGCAGCCCCCCAGTGCCGGCCAGCGTGTGTGCACCGGTGTGTCTGGTCTCTCGGGGTGTGGAGCAGCCCTCGGCCCTTCCGGGCCAGCTCCGAGCCCCACGATTCCTAAGGCGTGAGTCCAGGGACATCCTTCTCCGGCAGCTGGAGGCGGTGAAAGGAGCCCAGGCTGGGAGAGTCGGGGAGAGTGTTGGGAGCGTGCCTCCGAGGGTGCGACGGCCATGCTTGGCGGGGGGGGGGTGGGGGGGGGCTCCCTGGAGCTGCTGCCTCTGCTGTGGCCTGAGGACCTTGGGGTGTTCCCAGCTGCTGGCCACTGACGCTGCGCCCCGAATCCCACCGTCACTCACCCCTTTCTTCAGACAAGGGCTTCTATTAACACGGAAATATTCTGTGTGGGAAAGGGAACACTTTGCTGTACTACTGAAGGAAAGGACGATGACAAGTCACTTTTATTGCACACCTACTGCGTGCGACGGGCACCCCTCACACCACCTTTGAATCCCCAGGCGGCCTGGCCAGGTGGCTGAGCTGCCCAGCCCTGCAGGCGAGAGGGCGGACATCCGGAAGGGCAGGGGGTTGCCAAGGGCTCGCAGGGCCCCAGCCGGAGCCCAGAGCTGACTCTACCTTGCCCCGCCCACCCCGGGCTCCCTGCCCCTCCCCCCTCCGTGTGCGGCTCCCTGGGGTGTGACGCAGGCAGTACCCCAGCCCTGGCTCCGCTGCAGCCCTGCCTCTGGCCGGCTGTGTGGCCCCAACAATCACTTCCCGGCTTGGAGTCCTCCCCACCTGGGGCTGTGGCAGCGGGAGCACCTACCCTTGAGCCCTGCAGGGACAAGGGAGATGGCAAACGTGGTCACACAGGGTCTGGGCTGGGGCTCAGCAAGGGACAAGTGCGTGTTCTTACCAGCTCAGCGAGGCCTAGGCATCTGCAGCCCCGGGACCGTCCTGCGGGGGAGGAGGCGCCGGTGGTGCACCTGCCCCCGGCAGGGCGGGACTCCCCGCCCACTCACCACAGCTGGGGCTGCCCTGACCCACACAGAAGCCCCCCACCGCCCAGGAACAGGCATTCCGGCTGCCCTGAGACCAAAGAAGGGCAGCTCTGGGGTGGGACTGTGGGGGCAATTCCCCTCCCGTGGGAAGGGCGGAGGACAGCCACCTGTGGTGAACTGTGGACAATGGCAGGGACAAGAGGTCAAGGGGACAGGGCACGCAGTGGCCTTAACGCAATGACTCGTGAACGAGTGGCGGTCTTCGGGTCTCCAGACAAGCCTTGTCGGCCCCCACCCCATCTCAGTGGGCGTAACATGCAGAGCAGGGTACGTATGGGGCAGATGGTGGTGTAGGATGGGCGCTCGGCCCAGGGAGCCCACCCACCGTGCCTCTGGGAGACAGTCATATCACCTTAGCTTGCTCACCTCCAGGAACAGAGAGCTCACTACCTGGAGTCTGAAACAGAGCGGACGCTGGCCCCGTTTTCAGAGTCGTGGTCTGGAGGGGGAGCACTGGGGCCGAGGGGCCGACCTTCCAGGGCTCCCTCCCTGTGCCCCTGCTACGGCTGCTCCCGGCGGGACAAGAGCCAGGCTGTCCCGCAGGTGGGTCCTGGAGACCCGTCCTCTGCAGGGAAAGGGGTCTGTGTTCAGGCGGCTGCCAGGAGCCTGCAAACCCCTAGAGCCCACCCAGCCTCCCTGGGGGCGGCCAGGAGACCAATGCCTGCCCCCCAAGGCCGCTGCTCCCCAGCTCTCCTTCCTTCCATGCCCCCCCACCAGGGGAGAGGGGCCTCCTGGGACCCCACCCTCCTCCAGGGGTGACCATCTAATTGTATGTTTCAGGGGCAGCTGTGAGAGGTTGACCCCTCTCCCCCCAACCCACCTGGGTGGGGGAAGGGGCTACCTGAGGAGGCCCCTGAGCACCCCACCCCCACCCAAGACTGAGGCTGCGTTGGCCCGGGGCAGCAGGGGCTCTGTGAGGAAGCCCAGGTCAGCGCAGGGGCCTCCTCCTCAGGGAATAGCCGGCCGTTCCTGTCGGGCAGGTCCCCCCGGGGGCTGGGGGCCAGGTCTCCAGCGCTCCTCTCTCCTCTGTCCCAGAGCTGCTCACTGACAGCCCTCCCTCCCTGGGAGCTGAGGGAGGGATGGTTTTCTCTTTCGCTTTTGCTGCGACCTCCAAGAAGAAAGCCCATCCCCAGCTGGCCCGGTGCTGGGCAGACCCCAGAAGGACACACGGAGGTTCCTGGGCCCTCTTTGCTCTGACAGCAGGGGACCAGAAGCAGTCACCAGCCCCACGTCCCAGGAAAGGGCCAGAGCCGTGTTCTCCCTCCGGGTCTGGCAGGCGGGACTTGCCGGCCGCCCTTCCCTGAAGCCAGAGGAAGGCCGATCCGCATCCCTGCTGGACTAGGTTGGGTTTGGGGGGGGTGGCCGGAGCATGTCTGTCCTTCTGCTCAGGAACCCCACTTCTGGGAACCTCTGCCAAGGGAACAGCCCGGCAGGAAAACCAGCCTGTGCACAGACACGCCCCCTGGGAGCTGCTTCTCACTGGACGGCCTGGAGACGACCTGTGTGCAGCAGTGGGGCAGCCGGGGAGGGGGGGGCTGCTGGGAGGTCCCCCATCAGTCACCTGTGACCCCTGAAACCCCCGCCCACCCTGGCGAGAGACCCTGGTGCAGGTGAAACAGGTGGCCCGGGGTTCACGGGGCGGGGTGGGGGGTCAGAGTCTCCAAGGAGGAACCGGGCTAACTGTGTCCCACGAGGTTTGTCACCAGGCAGGTATGAGGGACCCTGCTCACGGCGGAGACTGCAGCTCAGTGACGCGTTTATTCAAACCTCGTTCAGCCTTTGTCGTCGCATCTGTGAAATGGGTCCGCCCTGGAGGTGGGGTCAGTGATGTGGATGAAAAGGGGGCGCTGTAATTGGTCTAAGGAATGCACCCTCACAGGGCAGTCTGATCACAAACGCCTGACTGGGCAGATCACGGTGGGCACATAACTTTTAAGTAAAGGTTTACCTGTGCCTCAAACGGGTCCTGTCCGGGACGCTGTCCGGTGCAGGAAGGCTTGCACCCCCTGTTCCTGTGTGTGGAGCTTGGAAAGGCCAGGGTGATGGTCCTTCCCAGGCCCCTGGGAGGCATGCCCACCCCCCAGAGAGCACAAGCCGTGTTAACCACCCGCAACCCCACGCCCTGCGTGCTGGCTTCACACCCACGCCTGTGTTAGGACCGCGTGGACCTCTCACGGGGAAGGGTGGAGGCCCAGACCAGGGAGAGCAACTCACGCGGAAACAGGTTGCTCTGGGGAGCGGGGGAGGGAGGAAGACACGGGGAGCCGCTTCCCTTCCTTCCCGACACTGGAGTGTCATCTGATTTGTTTTCCAGCCCGCCCGCCTGCCTGCCTGCCCGCCTGCCTGCGGGAATGCGCACACTGCACACTGCACACCACACACCGCCGTTCTCGGAGCATCGGAGACCTGGCTTCCTGGCGTGTCCCCGGTTTGTCTCAGAGGAGCTCGTAAAAGCCGCTGCAGGTTCCGCCGCTTCCTGCATGGGCAGTGAGGTCCTGCACAGGGTGGGCCCCTGTGGTGCGGACTCTGTGAGCCGCTGCCCCCCTTGTACGGCCTGTGTCTCCCCCTCTCCTCCGCCTCCCTAGTCCTGGAACCGCCAGGGGAGCTTCCTCCTGCACGTGCGCTCCTCCTGGGCCACAGCGGACACCCGGAGGCCTGGGAGCTGCGGGAAGGCTCTTGCCCCTTTCTGCAGGGTTTTTCCTGTGCTCGCCCTGCACGGGGCCCTTGGGCAGGAGGGGTCTCTGCCCTGAAGTTCAGTGGGGAGGCCGATCCCTGGCTGTCACATGGGTCTGTCACCTGCCTTCATAGCGGGCTGCACCTGCAATGGGAGGAAGCTACTATGAACCCCCAAAACACACAGATGAGCCTCGACTTCTGGGGATCAAATGGGCGCAAGAATTCCCCCTCCTCCTCACAGGCCTGCTGGAGGGTGGGAGGAGGAAGCTGCCCACTGGACATGGCTGAGAATGTGGGTGTGGGGGTGGGGGCCCCGGCCCAGCAGGCTGCCCTGGGGCCTGGGGTGCCGCTGAGGAGGGTGGGGGTGCTTCCATCTGGGCCATTCCTGCTCCTCCTCCTCCTTCGCTTACAGGCCAGCTTTTGTTGTTATTTGCACACATGATGTTTGCATTGTAAACAAAATAATGCGAGCACTTATGTTTAAAAAAAAAAAGGACCAAATAACACTAAACCGTGGGAAGGAAGGGAAACAGCTCCTCTTCTTCCTCCCTCCCCCACTCCCCAGCTCGTCAGTCGCTCCGACTGGTTTCCACGGTGCGTTGCCCCTCCTGGGTTGGGCCTCCCCGTTCTGCAATGAGATGTGGGCATCGCTATTTCTAGATTTCTCGATTCTGGGCACTTCTCTTGCCTTTCTGTTGTGACAGATGAGGCTTCAGCTCTCTGAGACCCGCCCACCCTGGAGCCTGCCCCCTGCCGGCGTCCGTCAGAGGACTGGACGCGGGCGGTCCTCTGCTACCCGGCCACGGCTCACGCGCGTCCGCAAGCCCCCAAATGGTCAGTGTCAGGGGGGTTCCGTTCCTTGTGGAGTGCTGTTTGTTCGTGCCCGGGGGTTAACCCTTTCTTTAAAAAAAAACAAACTTGCAAGGTATCTATCTATCTGTGTCTTCTTAATCTTCCCATTGGATCTACTGCAGACCTGGGGCAGCACTGTCAGAAGCTCAGGCAGGTGGTTATCTGATCTACCCCCTTTCCGCCCAGCCTTCCAGGCTGAGCCCTGACGCCAGGCCGCCAGGCCTCCGACAGCTTCCTGCACGAACCCAGCCCCCTGGGATCTGGCCCTGTGCGCCCCGAAGGGCCCTGCCTTCGGGTCTGCTCTCAGCTCCTAGGAGAATGGGCTCCAGAAGCCGCTAGAGGGTACAGAGCAGTCATTTCTTTAAAAAAAAAAAAAAGTTTTATTTCTCTGGCTGGCGTAGCTCAGTGGGTTGAGCGAGGCTGCAAACCAAAGTGTCACAGGTTCGATTCCCAGTCAGGGTACATGCCTGGGTTGCAGGCCACGGCCCCCAGCAACTGCACATTGATGTCTCTCTCTCTCTTTCTCCCTCCCTTCCCTCTCTAAAAATAAATAAAATCTTTAAAAAAAATTAAAACTCCCCATTTGCTTTAAAAAAAATGTTTCATTTATTTATTTTTAGACGGAGGGGAAGGGAGGGAGAAAAGGAGGGAGAGAAACCTCAGTGTGTGGTTGCCTCTCACACACACCCCTGCTGGGGACCTGGCCTGCAGCCCAGGCACGTGCCCTGACTAGTGATCAAACCTGCAACCCTTTGGTTCGCAGGCCAGCGCTCAATCCACAGAACCACACCCGCCATGGCAGTTCATTTCTGTCGTGACCTTGCATTTCTGAAAATGTTTACATTCCAGTCTCATCCTTGCCTATTCCTCTCCGTGGGGAGGAAATCTTTTTCCCTCAGATTTGAAGGCAACCGATGACTCAGTCATCTTCTAGCTCCCACTGTTTCTAAAGGGAAGTCCAGTGCCAGGCCTCACACACATATGTTGATTTAAAAATGCATGCCCCAGCCAGGTGGCGCAGCACGCCCAGGTTGCAGGTTCAATCCCCAGGCAGGGCACATATGAAAATCGACCAATGAATGCATGAGTAAGTGGAACAACAAATCGATATTTCTCTCTCTCGCTTCCCCCTCCCCTCTCTCTAAAATCAGTAAAAAATAAAAATACATGCACACAGCTTCAAAAATCAAATAAAATGATAAGTCTTAGTAAAACAAACAGGAAAACCCGTCTCCTACCCTGGACCTCTGCTTCCCAGAGGCAATCACATCCCATCCTCCCGCCTTCTCTTCTGTCTCCAACCCACACCCAGCTCTCACCGCTGCCTTTCACTCTGGGCTGGGAGGGGTCAGGCCGCCGACACCCCTCCCCACGCCATCTGCTCCTCCAGCCTCCCAGGATAGCCGTGTCACAGTTTTTGGCTAAATCAATATTGGTTACATATTCCGCTGTATAAGTACTACAGCCAACTGGGCCACCGTAGGTCCCGTGACTTCTGGGTTTCCCCGGGATTAATCATTGCCTCTTTGTTTGACTTGCTTGAGTTACACACTCATCCACCCCCAACTCTCAGACCGAGCTCCAATACTCCTCCCAAGACAGCTGAGCCCCCGGGGACCCTTGAGTCTTTTTCTCCTTCTTGGCCAGCTCCCCCCAGCTCCTCCCAGACCCTTCCTCCCCACCCTATCACCTGTCGGCATTAACTGCTTCCGGCCTCCCCCTCCCCCTGGGGTCTCTTACACCATTACCCCAGGCTCCTTGTCCCCTGCATTTCATATCTTCTCATTTCTCAGTTCATTTCTAATTTTAGAGAAAGGATGTCTGGGAGATCATTTTTCTTTTAACTGTCTTACTCTGCCCCTGCACTTGACTGATTAGGTACTGAAATAATTTCCGTCTGAAAGCTGAAGGCTTTGCTCCACGCTCCGCAGCTCCTGGAGGGCTGCTGAGGGTCAATGTGCTCCAACTCCTGGTGCTTTGTATGTGGTCTATCTCTCTCTCTCTCTCTGGACGTTTCTGGGATCTGCTCGGTTCTGGGGTTCTGATGGGCCTCGCGCTGCCGGTGGGAGTGGGGCTCTTGTGGCATTGTGAGAAGAAGCGTTTTCAGGGACCCACAGAAGGGGATGAGGTCGGGTGGTGAGAGGTATTCGCTAAGCAAAGTCAGAAGGGTGCCCCTCCGGTGTCCCACCTCGGTCCGTTGCGCCGTGGAAAGTCAGGGCGAGAAACAGAGTCCATGTCCCGAGACCCTGTGCCCGGTTCCCGCTCCCTCCTTGGGCGCTCACGCCACCTGCCAAGGCCCAGTGGATGCTGGACCCACGTGGTCACAGGCTCCCAGGTGAGAGAGTGCAAACTTGGGAGGCGAGTACAGGTGACAGAGAGAGAGAGAGAGAGAGAGAGACAGAGAGAAGTTTTCTGACATCTTTGTTCCCCTGGGATCATACCCAGGAACTTCTTCAAAACAACCAATCAACTTCCCAAGCTTTCTAGGGCTTTCGATGGGCCTGCCCCCTAATTAGACTGACGGGGCTCTCTGGTGGGGCACCGCCCCACTGGACCCCCTAACAATCCGGGGCTGGAGCGGGGAAGGGGCGAGAGTTAATCCCCTCCGTGGAGCAGAGCGGTGGTCCCCTGGGGGCGAAGCTGGAGCTTCCCCGAGAAGCCAGCAGGCTTTGCTCCCCAGCTCACTGAGCTCCATGTCTCATTCCCTTTGCTCTCTTCCTCTTGTTAATAACTAGTTAATCACCTACAGTAACACTGCTGGGGTCTTTTCCCTTCTTCAGTTCTTTTTTTTTTAAGATTTTATTTATTTATTTTTAGAGAGGGAAGGGAGGGAGAAAGAGAGAGAGAGAGAGAGAGAGAGAGAGAGAAACACCAGTATGCGGTTGCTGGGGGCCGTGGCCTGCCACCCAGGCATGTGCCCTGACTGGAAATCGAAACTGCGATGCTTTGGTTCGCAGCCCAAGCTCAATCCACTGAGCTATACGCCAGCCAGGGCTCTTCTTCATTTCTATAGTTTTGAAGGGGGCTCAGATATTGGAGAATTTTAGTTTCAGGTCATCACTAATATGCTTAGTAATCAGTGTATGTAAAAGGCTGTTGTTTCGGGAACGGAAGGTGGGACCCGCCCTGACTCCAGGAGACCACAAGCAGTCCCCCCTGTGTGACTCAGGAGGACAGCAGGCCATTCCAGACGGTGTCAGAGCCACCATGCTCCAGGGTGACACGCCCACCGCCCAGGGCACAGAGGAAAGAATGCTGCAGCCTTTCATCTGATTAACTTTCCCCTGAATTCCAGTCCCCTGACCTGCACTTTTCTTCTCTTTATAATGAAAGTTAAGACAGTCTGTTAGGGTACAAACCCACCGTCGTCTTAGATCGCCGTCATCTATGAATAAAGCGCCATAAAGATTCAACCCCTGTCTCTGCTGACTGGGCCCGGTAGTGACAGGCAGCCCGGATGCCGGCCTTTCTGCTCTCACTGCGTGTTGTCGATGTAAGAGAATTTTCATGACAAGACTTTACTTTAGCCAAACAGATGACACTGCTCTGGGGAGCAAGATCTCAAATGCTCAGTTTCTTTGATGCGTTGAAAGTTCGGGAAGGGCTGTACCTGGAGGTGGGGAAAAGCCGGGCAGGGGTCAGTTACAGGAGCGTGGACAAGGTTGTGTGTCCAGTGAGCATTGCTTCTGGCCTCTCCGAGGGGTCAGCCCAGATGCACCGGAACTTCGGGCAGGGCTGCCTGGAAACCTTGCCCCGGAGAAGTTAGGTGCCTGGAGGCTCACCGCCCGCCTGATCTGGCCCCTCAGGGGTTTCCGGTCAGATCTCCCTGGGGGGTTACTTCCCAGGGAGCTGCAATCTTTTTCGTCCAATCGCCATTAGTCCTAGATAATTTTTTTGTGTTACATCTTGAACGTTTTCTTCCCCTTCATTTTCTCCCATTAGATACAGGAGAGAAACAGGGTTGTTACGTGCCTACCACGGTGAACTCCAGGACCCCTCGTCCCCTTTCCTGTCCTAGGCCGCACAGTGGAGGGGTAGGTGGGGGCTTGGGGTAACCTTAGAGAAGGGTCTCCACATCCAGACATGTGGGGAGGGGCGTACCCCCTGAGGATTGGGGGTAGCTCTTTCTGGCTCAGGCCGACACCTCATCCAACCCAGGGCTTCTCAGCCCTGCCTGAAAGATTCGCCTTCTGCACATATTCTGATTAAACTGGGCGGGGGAGGGGGGCGGGGGCGGGGCTGAGCACCTGCACTTTACCAGCTTTAGGTACTTCTGCCGGGTGCCCAGGGCTGAGGACCATGGGGCTGACCTTGTGCGGAGAGCCTGACTGGCTGCCCCCTGAGGACCCGGCCCAGCTCCCAGAGACTCGGGGGCACAGGGGGCTGCAGTGGGTGGGCGTTTTTCACTGCAGGTCCTAGTGCAGAACGGTGACTGGGCTGGGCCAGTTCTTTTTTGTTTTTTAAAGATTTTATTTTCTTATTTTTAGAGAGAGGGGTAGAGAGAGAGAGAAAAGAGGGACAGAAACCTTGATGTGAGAGGGAACCTTATTGGTTGCCCCTTGTACGTGCCCTGACTGGGGGCAGACCTCACCGATTCCACAACCCCAGCATGTGCCCTGACTGGGAATCGAACTGGCAACCTCTCCCTTAGCAGGACGACGCCCAACCCACTGAGCCCCACTGGTCAGGCTCTGAGCCTGTTCTGGAGAGAAGGCTCAGCTCAGCAGTTAGGCGGTCAGGGTGCCAGGAGATTCGTTCTGTCCGGGCTCTGGGGCGACCCAGGCCTTGCTGGCCCCAGCAGAGCACAAACAGGCTCAGAGAGACAGGTGCTGGGGATGGGGGCGAGGTGAGAGTCGCCCAGGGCCACCCTGCAGGCAGGCGTCAGACCAGGCACACAGACTCTAAGCCCAGGGCGTTTCTACTTAGCCCAGCCGACTCCTTTATCTATCATTCATTCATTCCTTCATTCACTCAACAAACACTCCCTGAATCCCCCGGCTCTGTGCCCCAAGGGCACCAGGGAGCAGCGGTGAACAGAACGGGGCCTGATAGTCTCGTGGTTTCGGTGGCTGAGGTCTCAACTTCTCTCTGCCCTGCTGCGGGCTCCTCTGGGCGCTAGGGGGACAGTGTCACTCAGCCCAGCCTCACCCAGAGCAGGCCTCCTAGGGATCGCCTGCTGCAGCAGACAGCAGACGGGGGAGGGGGGCTGGGGGGCAGCCGCAGGGGCACATTAACAATTAAGGTCCTCGCCGACTCTCCTTCCACCCTCGGCCCATGAAATATTCAGGCGGCCGAGGAGAGATCGGTCTCGGATCTCTGCCTCGCTGGTTGGAGGAGCCCTCGGGCCCAGGGCACTGAGAGGGGCGGGGGCGGCACTGGTGTGGCCCACAGGCGTGCGAGGCAGGTGCTGCGGCTGCAGAGCCCCCTAGAACACCCCTCCCAGGCCCCAAGGGTCCCAGGGAAGAGTGAGCCTTGGTCCTGAAGTAGCACAGCTGGGGGAGGCGGTGGCGAAGTGCCCGTCACACGCGGGGCGGCCCTCCCGGCCCGGGCTCCCCCGCTCCTGGCGCAGCGATACCAGCAGTCGCCAGACCCGCAGCCGGGCTCCAGGGCCTCCTGTCTGGGGCCTGGGACTCGTCACCTGCAGGAAACCCTGTAATTATCCTACGAGGGGCACAAATCACGTGGCACTGCATCTGTGCACGTGTGAAAGCATCAAGTGGATAAATATAAACATTTCAAATAAGTCACAGCGGGCAAGCCCGCCGCACCATTTCTGCTTGTTCGCGGGGCACCTCCCGCATGAAATCTGGCCTGGGCTTCTCGTGTGCCCTGAGGGCCCCGAGGGAGACGAAGGGGGCTGTGGAAACTGCGCGCCGCGTCACCCACCGGAGCGACGAACACGGCTGTTGGCAGGACGGGCAGGGCACCCTACACCACGCTGGCGGGGGTGCAAGGCAGCACCGCCTCTTCGGCGTGCGGCTGGGCACCGTCCAGGCACCCCGCCGCCGCCGCCGCCGTGTGCGCTCTGCGACCCAGCCGTCCCGCCTCTCGTCCTAAATGGAACCCAGTTCGCGCTCCTCGCGTCAGGACCTGTGTCCAGGAATGTCCACGGCAGCACCGCCGGTGACAGCAAAAATAAAATAAAATGAAATAGAAAGAAACCTCTTTCGCAGGAGAAGGGAAAAATAAAGGTTGCATATTCGCACAAGGCGTATTGGAAGAGCAGGGCTTCTCGCCTGGGGAGACTGGACCCCCAGGGTCCTTCCGCGAGGTCTGGCGATACTTGCGGCTTTCACTGCGTGGGGTGGGGTGCTGCTTCCATCCGATGGAGAGAGGGCAGGGGTGCCCAGGGCAGCCCCCCGCCCTGCCCCACCCCCGTCCCACACAGCACGGACCAATTCCGACCCGAACGCTGCCTGCACTGAGGCCGAGAGGCCTTGGGGTCCAGCCGCGCGCGCACGAATGAGCTGCAGCCGCCAACGTCAGCAGCAGCCGGTGATGTGCGCGCCGCAGAGCACGAGGCCTGCGAAAGCAGTTGGTGGCGTCCAAACGCCTGCAAACTCAGCAGCGTGTTATAAGCGGGGACTGAGCACCCACAAAGCACAGAACGACCAACGTGCCATTCGGAGTCAGGGTGGGTGGGCCACGTGAGCAGTGGCGGGCTCCCAGGCCCCAGCTGCACCAGTTAGTTGTCATATGAAAGGAGTCCTAATGAGGATACTGTTTTTTCAAAAATTTTTTTGTATTATTTTTTAATTGTTTAAGTACAGCTATCTCCATTTTTACCCCCCACACGCATACACCCCCACTCTCCCCTCCCCACCTGTGTATGCCTCTTGTTTCTTCTTTTTTTTTTTAAGACTTTATTTATTTATTTTTAGAGGGGAAGGGAGGGAGATAGACAGAGAGAGAGAGAGAGAAACATCAATGTGCGGTTGCTGGGGGTCATGGCCTGCAACCCAGGCAGGTACCCTGGCTGGGAATCGAACCTGCAATGCTTTGGTTCGCAGCCCGAGCTCAATCCACTGAGCTATGCCAGCCAGGGCGGGAATAATGTTTTAAGTGTACTGAGGTGAGAGCTGGTCCTGTGAAGAGCTCCTCTGACTCAGTTTCCCCCGGGGGCTGAGCCTCCCTCCCGGCCTTGCTTCTCAGGGCGATGGTGTGAGGGGATGTCCTCGCCCTGCCTGGAAACAGAGGGGCAAAGAGAGGTCGGTAGCACCGATGGCTCCTACGGGACAGCTCTCCCTGGCCTCCGGCCAGCCTGGCTTTGCAGCCTCCTGGCTGTCACGCGGCCTCAGCTGACCCTCTGGCGCATCCCTCCCCTCACACCTCTTGTCATGCGCTCCCTTCTGAACAAGACTGGCCAGGTCTCTCTTCTGCTCCGTGCTCTTCTGGGGCTCCCGCTGACCTCAGGCTAACCTGAGGCCTTTGCCTGCGACGTCCGTGGTTCTGGGCGGCCGTCCTGTGTGTTGCTGCTCTGGGGCCCCCAGAACGGGCCCTGGCACGTGGGGTGGCGGTGGGAGTGTGGGAGCCCACCCTGCCCCCAGACCTCCCACTGCTGCCCCCAAGGGGGGCGACGGCCAGGCAAACTCTGCTGCTGGTGGCCCCAGGCTCAGTGGGAGTTGGGACCCTTGATCACGGAACTGTGTTCTTGGGGTTCCCTGCTGCTCCATCCCAAAAGGAGGTGGGTGGCAGCCCAGGGCCATACCTGGCACCCTTTGGAGCCCATTTTGCCACAAGCACTGGGTTTGTGGGACTGCAGGCCCTTGCTTCACGTACCCCAGTGTTTGCCTCTGGAGCGCGGGTGCAAATGTTCATGAAGGAACCCCGCCCTGGCCCAGAGGACGGGGGAGCGGGGGGGGGGGGCCTGGCTCTGCTCTTCGGAGCCTCGAGAGAGCCCTGCCGTGCGCTCCACACACTGGTGCTGTGGGGAGGGCTGGGGTGAGGACATTGTGGCTCAGAGAAGGCTAGGCACTGGCCCGAGCTCACCCAGCACATCAAGGACTAAGGAGCTGGGAGACCAAGCCAGCAGCTTTCGGCGATCTGCTTGCAGGGACAGCTGGGAAGCTCTGAGCCCGGCCAGAAGCTCCGGCCTCTCACTGGCCTGGTTGAAACACAGAACTGCTGAAGCAGGAGGAAGCCGGGGCCCGGCACAGGGTGGGCAGGCCCTGAGCACAGCTGAACAAGAGCCCCAGGGCCGGAGCGGAAGGCCCGGCTCGCTCCTCTGACAAGGAGTGATCGGGGTGCAGGAGGCAGTGATCTGCGGGGCTCAGAGGGCCCAGGTTCAAATCTGAGCCCATTCACTTGCTGGCTATATGTTTTGGACAAGTGACTGAACCCGCGTGAGCCTCAAAACGGGGAGCTGCCGCCTCGGAGGGCCGCCGTGAGCACTCGGTGAGACAACCTCGGGGAAGCCCTCGCACGGGCGGGTGCACACCGTGCCAGGGCTCAGTCGGCACTGCCCTTGAACTACGGTCACTTTCCCTTTCCCATGGGCCCTGATTTCTTTCTCTTTTAAAATGATTTTAAATTTTTATTTGTTTTTAGAGAGAGGGGAAGGGAGGGAGAAAGAGAGGGAGAGAAACATCGATGTGAGTGAGCAACACCGATAGTGGCTTCTCCTACATGCCCCGACCGGGGACCGAACCTGCAACCCAGGCATGTGCACTGACCAGGAATCGAATGGGTGAGCTTCCGCTTTGCAGCTTGATGCCCAGCCCCCTCGGAGCCACGACGGAGTCCTGGCACATCCACCGGCCTCTGAACACCACCCGTCCATTCTCACTCGGTGACCTGAGCTTCGTGCGGACAAACACCCAAGCCTACAGGAATCCACCCTCAGGCCTAGAGGGCTGATGACACGCCCCCACTCAAGGGCTGGATTAGAACCCCTGGCGCGTGTGTGCCGAGTGCAGGTACATGGAGGGAGGTGGCGGTGGTTGTTGTCGTTGACTAGCAGGGCCCGGGGGAGAGGGCTGCCCCTCCCCCCTGGCTCCCGGAGCCCTGTGCCCCCCAGTGCTGCCCTTGAACCCTCCAGCAACAAGACCCTGTGGTATCTGCACCCCCGCCTCCCCGCAGCTCCCCTCTGGGTCTGGGCCAGTGCCGCTCCCTCCCAACAGTCTGACCAACTCCTGCCTGTTCTTCAAGATCAACTCCGGTGTCACCTCCTCCAGGAAGCCCTCCGCGCCTCAGGCTGCTCTCAGACGGATGCCTCCTGCGCATCTCTTCTGCAGGACCGTGTACAATGTATGTACGATCACACACATACATGCCTTTATGGATAGAGACTTCTATAATGCTTTCTAATTTTGTTCATTTAAAATTTTTATTTATTGGCTTTAGATAGAAAGAGGAAAGGAGGGGGGAACATTGATTTTTTGTTCTACTCATTGACACACTCATTGGTTGATTCTTCTATGTGTCCTGGCCAGGGATCGAACCTGCAACTGTGAGATATCTGGATGCTGTGACTGATCCAGCCACAAGGCCAGAGCTAATGTTTTTGTGTTCAGTAAACTAACAAATGAAAGTGACCTTGAGCAATGAAAGTGACCTTCTGGGGCTGTCTCCTCCCCTTCCAAACAGGGGCCTCACACTTGATTGGTTGTGCCCTGGAGGGACGCACATTCACTCAGCAAACAGCAGACAGAGGTGTCTGCACTGGGGTCTGGGGTCCGGGCTCCGGCCCCAGCTGGGCGGGAGACCAGAGAGCCCCTCCCCTGCTCCCGCCCCCCAGAGGCGGGGAGACCACCACTTACGGCCACTGTGTGCTCTTCTCCTTCCCCCAGTGCACAGACCCTGCGTTTTGGATATTTTATCAACTCTGTACCAGCCCTCCCTGCTGCTGGCTCTCACATACATCTGTGAAGCTTGAAATGGACACATGCAGCCTGGGAGAGTCTGAGGGAAGAACTGGGGTGTGGTGGAGCCCCTTTATGTTTGCAGAGACCCATAGCTGCTCATACTGTGTGAGAGGTCCATGGTCTGGCCATGGTCACAGTTTTCACGACAAGGTGGTGCTTCTCCCGACCAAGGGCTTAAAGGGCCAAGATGCTTGATATTTCCTGGGTCCCTGCTCAGGGTACAGGGTCTGTTGGACCACAGGTATTCGTGGGGGCTTGGCACCTCTTGCTGGACCCTGGGGTTTGTGGGCCCTTTGGGGGTGGCTCTGGCTTTGCTTCAGGAGCCTGTCTCAGCCTGGGGCCCTCTCGACCTCCTGCAGGCCTACCCTGTGCTGCCCGAGCCTGCCCAGCCGCGGCACTGGGAGTGGAGACTTTCTCTCCAGCCACCCGGCAGCCTCATCTCTGGCACTTTGTCTTTGCTGCCCCGGGGGGCTGTGAGAGACACCCCCTGGGCGGTCTGGGCCAGGGGACCCTCCGTTCCACAGTCTGTGGTGGGGGATGCACTCAAACCCCTTCTAGGCAGAGGCTTTGTTTCTCTCTCAGGAAGCTCAGCTAAAGCTGCTAGCCAGGGAGGACCAGGGGACCGAGAGGCAGGCCTCCAGAACCACCGGGAGCCACACGCGACGGGGCAGAGGCCCCTACCAGGCTCCAGGTTCCACGACTCCCCTGGTGAGTTCCGTGTCCTCCGCTCACCCCTCTGTCTCCCAGGAGCGGCTCTGCGAGCAGGCTTCCTTCTGGGGGTGTACGGGAGCGCTGGTGTGCGTGAGGAAGCTGTTCACTCTGGCTTCCTGGGTGGGAAAGACCCACGGCCTCCCCACTTCAGACTCGAAACCCCTTTCCTCTGCTCATTCCGTCTGGGGTCCCGGCGTTGGTTGGCTCAGGGGGCCTCCTCGCCTGCAGGACCCCCCACTCCCCTGAGGTTTCCCAGGCAAAGCTACGCCCCTCTGGCTCACCCTCTCCCATCCTGCCTCCTCCTGAACGTCTGCCTGCAGAGACAGGCTGAGGGGTGGGCAGGGAGGTCCCGCATCTGTATGGAACCCCCTCTGCATCCCCACCCCCGTCCCTTCTCCACATTCTGTCTGGAGTGAGCCCCTTAAAGGCGAACGGGGTGGCACGGTTTGCTGCTAACTCTTCATTGCTTTCCCAGCAGCCTTAGAACCCTGCAGGAGCGGACCCCTGGGGGGCCCACCTCTCCCAGCCTTCCCCAGCCCCCTCCCAGCCTCGCTGGCCTTCCTTGAAGAGACCACTAACCAGCCACCCCCAGGGCCTCTGCACTAGCTCTTCCCCGCGCGTCCGTAGAGCGCCCTTCCCCCTATCTGCGTCCTCTTCGCTCAGACCTCGGATTAGATGGCACCTCCTCAGAGGTCCTCCTGACCGCAGGACCTCAAGTAACCGATTATCACTTTCTGTGACAGCAGCTGCTCTTAATCCTGTGCACGGCACTTAGGACAGCCTCAGAGTTATCGAATTCATCTCCTCTCCTTCTCGCCTGCCCGAGTGACCGGTTCCCTCGGAGAGCACGGCTTCTGCGGGCGTCCTCCGCAGACCCCGGGGGCGGCGGGGTCTAGAACTGGCTTGGCCGAGCAGGGCTGGCTGCTGGTTCTGGGACGGAAATGGGGCACCGGCTGCTGCTGCTGCGGCTGCGGCGCGCGCTCCAGGGCGAGTGCGCGGGTTTTATCTCAGTTGCGGGTCCCAGGGGAAGCACGCCCCCCCTCCGCTTGGCTCCCCGCAGACGCGCCTTAAATGCGCTCCGGGGACTCGAAGATAACGAGGCAGACTCTCAGGCGGTGGGAAGGGGCGAGGCCGCCGGTGGGGAGGGGTTTTTGCGGCTGGCTCGGCGCCTCGCGACCCCAGCGTTAAGGCCCCAGTGGTCTCCACCTCGCACATCCAAGATTCTCCCCAGAGTCCCTGGGACCCGCGGACGGGTGGGCGGAGAGGGGTGCTCTGAGCGTCGCTCGGGGTGGGGTGCATATTCCCGGCGCCCTCGACCCCCTCGGGGCAGGGAAGAGGGTACAGACGGTGCTCTGGGACGGGGCTGCTGAGGCCCCGGTCCTCCGGGTGCGCCGGCGCCGGAGCCACAGTCCCCGGGCAGAGTCGAGGCGCAGCCCGTCTGCGCGCTCCGGCAGGGGACAGGGTGGTGAAGGGGGTGGCGGAGCCGGGGGCAGGGTAGGGACAAAGAGCCGCCCTGCCGCCGGGAGAGCGACCCCTGTGTCAGAATCCTATTGTTCGTTGCAGCTCAGACTACGCTGGACTCTGGTGCCCCGGGAGGGAGAGAGGGACCTATCCCCCGGGTGGAGCGTGTTTGTTTATTTGGGGCGAGGGAGGGCGGGCCGGGTACGCTGGCGGGAGAAGGGGTTCGGAGCGCATTTCAGCGCGTCTCCTTTAAGGGAAGCCCGGCCCTACCTTTCCCACCGTCGCCCTCCCCGCACTGTACCTGCATTTTAAAAGCGCCCTGTAGCCCTGGGATTGGCCCAGGCCGCGTCCTCCGGCGCAGAAACTTGAACCGCCAGAGGGAGGGGGGAGTGTTAAAAGCCCAGTGGGTGGACTGTACCATTTTCTCAGCGTCCCCCTCGTGAGCCCCGCCCCTCCCACACACCCCCGGAGAGACCCAATCGGACGGGCTGGAGGGCGGGACCACGGCTCCAACGCGCCTCTGTCAGGGCGCCGGGCGGGCGAGCGCACAGCGGTGGGGGACCTCCGGGCTCGGCCGCGCCTCTGCCCGTCCCCTCGCTCCCTCGGAGGCGGGGCCGGGCCGCGGTGCCCCGCCTCCTCCCCGCCCGGAGTGGGCGGGGCGGCCGGGGCTCCCCGGAGCTGGGCCGGGGGCGGGCCTCCGCCTGCTTCGCCTGAGCCCGGAGAGCACCCGGCACGGCGGCCGCCGACAGAGCAGCGATCCTCGCTCGCTCGCTGATACCCGAGACGCGCGGGGTCCCGAGGGCCCGGGCGGGCGCTGCGTGAGGACTCGAGAGGCGGCGCGGGGCGGGCCGCACGCGCCCCCGCCTGCCCCCCGCCCGCGCGCGGACCGGCCCAGCGCAGCCCCGGCGCGGGGAGCGCCGGCCGGGCGAGGGCGCGGGCGATGCCGCGGTGACGGCCCAGCCATGGCGAAGCCCCCTGCGGCGGCGGCGGCGGCGGCGGCGTCGGAGGAGCTGAGCCAGGTGCCGGACGAGGAGCTTCTGCGCTGGAGCAAGGAGGAGCTGGCGCGGCGGCTGCGGCGCGCGGAGGGCGAGAAGGTGGGCCTCATGCTGGAGCACGGCGGCCTGATGCGCGACGTGAACCGGCGGCTGCAGCAGCACCTGCTGGAGATCCGCGGCCTCAAGGACGTGAACCAGCGGCTGCAGGACGACAACCAGGAGCTGCGTGAGCTCTGCTGCTTCCTCGACGACGACCGGCAGAAGGGGCGCAAGCTGGCGCGCGAGTGGCAGCGCTTCGGGCGCCACGCGGCTGGCGCCGTGTGGCACGAGGTGGCCCGCTCGCAGCAGAAGCTGCGCGAGCTCGAGGCGCGCCAGGAGGCCCTGCTGCGCGAGAACCTGGAGCTCAAGGAGCTGGTGCTGCTGCTGGACGAGGAGCGCGCGGCGCTGGCGGGGGGCGCGGGCGGCGCGGGCGGAAGCGGCGGCGCGGGCTCCCGCAGCTCCATCGACAGCCAGGCCAGCCTGAGCGGGCCGCTGGCGGGCGGCGCGGCGGGCACGGGGGCCCGCGACGTGGGCGACGGCAGCAGCACGTCGAGCGCGGGCAGCGGCGGCAGCCCGGACCACCACCACCACGTCCCGCCCCCGCTGCTGCCCCCGGGGCCGCACAAGGTCCCCGACGGCAAACCCGTAGCCACGCGCAGGTCCCTGGATGACCTGTCGGCGCCACCGCACCATCGAAGCATCCCTAATGGCCTGCACGGTAAGGACGACACCGGCGGGACAGCGCGGGTCACAGCCCCTTCCCCCACTCCAGACCTCTCCTTCGGCTGGCATCCAGACCCAGGGCTGGGATACCTCGCGCCCGCCCGCCCGCAGTAGGGCTTTAGGTGGTGTTTTTCTGGCCGCCTAAAGTGATCGAGGCGGGTCCCTGCCCAGCTTCTCCTCGGCAGCCGGGCGGGACCGCCAGATCCCAGGAAAGTTTCTCTCCTGCGGGCGTATCAGCGTCGGTGTCCGCCGCTGCACACACTGCTGGCTGGGGGGCGCCTCCTCTCTGCCTGGAAATCCTGGTCGGCCAGCAGGAAGCTTGTGTTAAAAAAAAATGAGTGGCCTTCTTAGCAGCAAGTGAATTTTCCCTCTTATTGGCAGCAACAGGCTGCCCGAACCAGAGCTGCACCCGCGTGTGAGCTGGGGCTGGGCATGTGTCTGGGCCTCCTGGGGCGGCCCGTGGGCTGGGAAGAGGCACCGCCAGCAGCCGGGCTGAGACCCCGAGGCAGCTGGGCGAGAGGACCCAGGCTCAGAGCCTTCCTGGCTCCTTCCTAGCTCTGCACTTCCCAGGGAGGAGAGACCTTCCAGAGGGGTCATGCATGGGTCTGGCTTTGTGTCCCCCCTGTGCCTCAGTTTCCCTATCTGTAGAATGGAGCTGGCGAGCCCTGCCTTGGGGACTTGAGGCGGAGAGGAAGCTTCTGAAAGGGTTTGTAAACTGTTGGTTGCCGTACAGGAAGTGCCACAGTGGTGGGTGGCCAGGGTGTGGGTGGCAGGACCTTTGAACTCAGGAAAGCTCAGCTCCTGGCTTCCACGCCCAGGGCAGGGAGCCCCCGGCCTGGTCTGCAGAGCTGAACCGCGGTGCTGCTCCCTGTTCTTCCACATTTTTGGTGGCTCGGCTCCCGGTTCTGGCGGCAGTTGCTACTACCCGAACAATTTGCCTGGAGGTGGGGATTAAACAGCTCTTTCTGGTTCTGCTCAAGGCTCTGCTGGTTCAGGGAACACATATTAGGCCTTAAGTGACGATTCTTCCCCAGAGCGACAGCCTGAGCAGGGGGAGGACGCTCTGTCTTTGCTTCGATGGCTGGCCAAGCGGCCTCTGCAGGTGCTTGGGGTGGGGGCTGGGGTGCGAACTGGACCCAGGAGGTGGGGTGCAAGTTAGTGCAGCCCAGTTTTTCCTTTATTTACCTTCCCAGCCTGCGAGTTCAGGGCAGGACTGGGCTGAGAGGGATATTTTGTTACCGATTAGCGATCTACGTCTACAACTCAGGTTACTTTTGGTAACTCGGTATCCAACCCCACCTCCCACCGCAGGCTCCTTAAGGCCAATGGCAGTCGCGGAGCGTTAGGTGGTTGCATTTGTTGGGGTTTCAGGGTTTGGGGAGTGAGGAGCCCCAGTCCCAGCCTTTCTGGCCTAGCCTTCTTGGGGGGGGTGGGGGGTGGTACGGGCTTGGGAGGGTCAGATTTCTGGGCTTCCATTTCCCCCACTGCAGCATGAAGGAGGGGACTGCTGCAGCCCTGTGGCTGGGAAATGAAACGTTGCTAGTTTCCAGCTGCATCACTGAGGACACTTGGCGGGAGTAGTTCTCTGTGGGACACGGGAGGGCTGGAGTGTCTCAGCATATTTGCAGGGAAGTTCTCTTGTGGTTGCCAGGGAGGCAGCAGCGGAGGCCTGGTGTAGACCTGAGATGTTCTCCCAACGTGGATAGGAGGCCCAGACACCGGGACAAGGCCCCTTTCTTGCAAATGGCCTTTTCTGTCCTCGGACCTGTAGTTGAAGCCGTGTGAAGAGTGAGGCTGGAGGTGGGACCCGTGAGCCCCGGCCCGGTGTGGCGGGGGGAGGGGGAAACGGAGTCAGACACAGGGCTGGTGCCTAGCGGACCTGGTCTCGGCTCGTCCTCACAGGAGCCCTGGGGGAGGTAGCATTATCCCCACTTTACAGACAAGCAAGTGGAGGCACAGGGGTCTGCGCGTGACTGGGGATGGGGCCACCGGCGGGGTCCCCCCCTGCCCTGGTGGTGGGCTGGCTTGCATCTCTGGCCTCTCGTCCTGCTGGCTGATCCTGTTAATCAGCAGACAAGGGTGATTCCCTAGTCTGGGTTCCTGATCCGGGCTTGCCCTCCTTCTCCCATCCTGCGAAGTGTCGCTTCCTTATCGGTGACCACTGAGCAGATGGTTGATAACCCCTTCCCCCGGAGGGGTCAGGCCACCTGGGATTTGAACCAATCCCTGCTCCTCCTCTTCTCTCTGCGAGTGACTTGACTTGGCTGAACCTCTCTGCTCTCCCGTGCGGGTAAGCCCAGAGTGCCCCCTGTATCCTCAGGGGGGGGGGGGGGCGAGGGAGGCCAGGGTCTGCACACAGTAGGTCTCAGCAGTTGTCAGAGCCCTGGTCGTGAACATTTCTTCCGAGGCTCCTCGTGAAAAACCAGTAGGGACCCTTTTGGGGGCTGGCCAAGCAGGCTTCAGTGTTCTTTACGACTGTTTGCTGTGTAGACAGCCAGCTCATGTGAATGTCTGGGCCCAGGTGTGGCTGCACCTGCCAGTGAGCCTGGGAACCAGGGACCCAGGGGTCCTCCCTTGGGAGCCGTGGGGTACCTGCGGCTGGCTGGGGGCCCCCCGGAGGCCCAGGAGGCTATGGTGGGAGGTGGCCCGTCTGCGTGCAGCGCAGCAGTCCTGGGCAGGGCTGCTGCAGGCCTCAGAATGCCAGTGCAAATAGCCCTCCCCCCGCTCGGTTTCGGCCGAGGGCCAATTAAAATCTGGGCTGCAGCGCTCTTCCCCGTGACCCCATGGGGCAGCTGAGGCAGGTGAACCCCAAACACCAGAAAGCCAGGTTTGCCCCCTTGAATGGATGCAGCTTTCAGACAAAAGCATTTCCAGCAGTCCCTGCTTGCCCTTCCCCCATCCTCCGTGCCCCACCTACCCGAACCGCCCCACCCCCATCCCCCAGCTTGTCCCCGTGCGAGTCAGCCCTGTGCCCTTCCCCCACCACTGGGGACACTCCCCTTTAGCTAACCTGGGGACCCCAGGACCTCCGGCAAGCCTTTGTACGGCCCTGTTTACTTTTAAAAGTTTGGATTAAAAATTTGAGCTGCTCATAATACGATGGGTTTGTTCTCTGGCTTGTGCTTTTTGTTGGTTTAAAGGGAGGGTGGAGCGGGGGTGGTTGGAGCCTTCAAGAAGACGGATCGTGCTGGCCCTGAATGGGTTTTCGCGGCGGGCCACCCAGCTCAGGGCCTCCTGGGCAGGACCGGGGAACACAGAGGCATTTCCTGAAGCCAGTGTGGCCCGGGAGCAAAGGTCAGTGCAGACAATGGGTGGGTTAGAGAAGCCTTTTCCCTCCCTCTCCAACCTGGTCCCGAGCATCCATCCGTCCACAGTGTTGGGGTGCTGGCCTTGCACCAGAGGACTCACGGGCAGGTAGCCCCGGGGGGAGGGCAGTGTGTGGCCGACATGTCACAGCTCACCACGGAGAGCTTCCCGGGCCCCGCTCTGTTCCGTTCTGTTCAGAGCGCCCATATGGCCCCATGCCATAGATGGGCAGGCGGAGGCTTGGGGGGTAGGGTGCCGTGCCTTGACCTGGGTCCCGCTGGTCTGCTGCTGGTGGGGTCTGGGATGGCTCTTGGGTCTCCTGTGTCGGAGTTAGCCACCTGCCTGGCGGCTGCTGCCCTCTGGGCTGGCACGGTCCAGCCCCCCACGGGAGGCCTGCCTGCGACGGAAGGCCTCCCCGGAGCTTGGTCCTTGGCAGGGCCCAGGGCCTGTAGGTAGACACAGAGCCGGTGGGGAGGGAGTCCCAGGGGTGGGACACGTGGGGCAGAGGTGTGGCACCCCTTCTGCAGCAGTGGGACTCTGAGCCTTATCCCGGTCTCTGCCCTTGAGCCTGCACAGGTGAGACGGAGAAGGCAGGTGTGACGCATGCTCCATGGCACATGCTCCGCGGCGCATGCTCCAGGGCGCTCGCAGGGGCTCTCGTTCCCTCGCCGGACTCCTCCAGGGTGGCTGCCCTCGGCCGGGGGCCCCACCAGGCCCGTCCCCTGGGGCCTGGCCTCTGAGCCTGCAGGACACAGTCATGGTTTACTGCTGGCTCTGGAGCAGCACGATTGGCAAGGAAACCCTCTGTGTTTCCCCGGGGACTTTCCGTGACATGCTTGTTGTCAGTGAGCACAGAACATCGGAAGCCGGGACCTGAGGCCAGTTCTGGCACCTCCGTGGGCCTCCGCTCTCTCATCTGCAAAGTGGGCAGCTGCTAGGTGGCCTCGGGGGTGAGGGGAGACACAGTGGAGCGAGGTGTGTGCAAGCCTTGAAGTGTAGCCGTCTCCCGACACACGGATCCCCCCCTCTCGGCCGCAGCCCTCGGTGCCGGGGGTGCTGAGGGGCAGTGCCGCCCGCTGGTCAGGCTCTGGCTCCGGCTCAGGGTCGGAGAGGCCTGGGGGAGTTCTGGCCTTGCCCCCTGCTGCGTGAGCATGGCAGCTCCCGGAACTTCCAATCCTCAGCTTCCTCATCTGTGTCCGGAAGATAGATGATGATACTCGGGTGCGAGAGCTGGGCCTCAAGGGGCAGGTTCAGCGACCTCCACTGCCACCCGGACCCCTGCAGACCTGCCTGCCAGGGTGGGCCTGGGACTCTTGTGCCCACTGTGTGTCAGGGCCCAACGAGCCCTTGTTTGGAGGGAGGGCAGGGCGAGGGCGCTCCGGCAGGGCCAGGCAGCTGAGGTCTGCCAGGGGGCCGAGCCGCGGGGGTCCGGGGCCGGGGCCCTGGGAGGAAGGTGCCCTTGCACCTCATTCCGGGCGCCAGGAGCCTTGTCACATGAGCAGAAAGAACCGGAATGCTGAGCCAGGAGAAGGGAGGCCTCAGGGCCCGGGAGCTGCTGCCAGGGTGTAGGGGGTGGCGCTGTCAGCCCCAGGACGTGAGCGCTGTGTGCACCCCAAGGGCACAGGCTGAGTTCCAGGGGTTCAGATGGCAGCACCTACAGACAAATGTAGACCCGGCCAACCGTGTTGCCTGTGGAGGTGGGGAGCTGCCCGTCAGGGGTGGTGTGCAAGCACCAGCTTGGGCACCTGAGAAAGGGCATCGCCGAACGCAGTGTGAGGGGATTGGGACCAGTTCTGCAAGCAGAGACTACTGGCTCCCGTCGTGGGGCGGAGGGCGGGCCGTGTGGCTGGGAGAATTTGCCCTTCCAGCAGGGAGGGAGACAATAGCAGGCGGTTAATTGAGTGGTTACTCTGTCTGACTTCTGCGTGCCCCACACACTGGTCTGCGGAGCCTGGCTCGGGGAGCGGTGGCACAGGAGCACTCATCTGGCGTGTGTCCTGGTGTCGGCTGGGCAGGGGACGCCCGGGGAGGAAGTCTGGGGCCTCTCTGGCGGCTGTAGCAGTGACAGTGGCCACGAGAGAGAACCTCTGCAGGCTTGCAGACCTGGCCAGTCTGCTCCAAAGTCCAGCCCCTGTCTGCCTCCTTGTGACCTCTGACCTCTGAGGTCTGGCAGCCTTTAGCTGCCGGGCTCAGGTAGGCCAGAGCTGCAGGTGATGTGCTTTCTGCAGCCTCACTCCCTCTGGTGACAGAAATGTCATTGCCACAGCCAGTGTGCAACCACACCTGCCACCCGGGGTCCGTGCAGGGACCACTCGGAGACTTCGCAGCTGGGATGTGGGTAGTTCTCATCTCCCTGGAGCGTGACGAGGGGGCGCTGGGGGGGGCTGCCCAAAGCCTCGGCCACAGAGGAACACGCTTGTCTGCTAAGGGACACGACGGCCCCTCGATGGTGGAAAGTCGGGAATGGTTCCCCTCCTAGCAAGCACCCAGAGCCCCTCATTGTCACATCACAGATGGCCACTGTCCCCTGCCTCTGCAGGTCGGCGGGGGCGGGTGGGCAGAGGGTTTGGGGCAGCTCTGATGCTGGTCCCCCCAGAGATAGAGCCTGGTTCTGAACGAGTCTCCGCCGGTCTCCAGCTCTGGGCGGGGGGCAGGGCGGCAAGACAAGGGGTTTTCCGGATTTTCCTGTAAGCTCCCCGGGCTCACCCGGAGGAGAGGTTCACCCGGAGGTGCGGAGCGCCGGCGAGGTCTCACAGACGCGGAGGCCCGGCGGGCGGGCGGGGAGGGAGGGTGTTCCCCTTTCCTCCTTCCTGCTTCCCTGTCTGCCGGAGGAGGCCGTGGCCGTGTGTCCTTTGTTGCTTCCTGACTTCAAAGACGGGCTTCCCCTCCTGCGTGGCCCGGCGGCCGCGTCTTGGAGTCTGAGCGTGTTTCCTGAAGGGCCACCTCACTCACTCGGGAAGAGCTGTGGGCAAGAGCACACGGCTCGGGCACCTGTGACCGCATGCGTGTCCCAGAGGGGAGGAGGCGCCGGGCAGGGCCCTGCAGGCCCTCCGCGGGGACTGGGAGCGGGGAGCACGCCCCAGGGCCGGCCACGTGGTGCTGGAGCCCCGCCTGGGCCCTCAGTGGCCCCCCCCCCCCATCTCTGTCTGTCTCTGAGCTTGACTACCAGCCTCGGCAGAA